>NC_141693.1:719199633-719789633 GCF_964263255.1 Lissotriton vulgaris
CCAATTCTTACACTGGGAAGGAAACAAGCTACCGGGGACCGGTTTCTGGCATTTCAGCCGTCTTCGGCCCGGCTTGCTTGAATCCTGATGGTGCAATGAGCAAGGGACTCACATCTGAGTATACCCTTCCACGCTTAGGGTGGACAAAAATATTTACAACAAGGGGTGGTGAGGGACAGAGTCTCTGAATTAAGCAGAATACTCTCACCCAGTCAAGAGATCAGGGCTAGATCCAACACCGTTTTTTAGCTCACTGCACCATCCCAGTTTCAGAACCTGGCTGTATGCAAATTAGTCTGTTCCTGTCCCAGTGCATGATGGGAACAGGGCAAACCAAACTACAAAAGCCAATTCTTACACTGGGAAGGAAACAAGCTACCGGGGACCGGTTTCTGGCATTTCAGCCGTCTTCGGCCCGGCTTGCTTGAATCCTGATGGTGCAATGAGCAAGGGACTCACATCTGAGTATACCCTTCCACGCTTAGGGTGGACAAAAATATTTACAACAAGGGGTGGTGAGGGACAGAGTCTCTGAATTAAGCAGAATACTCTCACCCAGTCAAGAGATCAGGGCTAGATCCAACACCGTTTTTTAGCTCACTGCACCATCCCAGTTTCAGAACCTGGCTGTATGCAAATTAGTCTGTTCCTGTCCCAGTGCATGATGGGAACAGGGCAAACCAAACTACAAAAGCCAATTCTTACACTGGGAAGGAAACAAGCTACCGGGGACCGGTTTCTGGCATTTCAGCCGTCTTCGGCCCGGCTTGCTTGAATCCTGATGGTGCAATGAGCAAGGGACTCACATCTGAGTATACCCTTCCACGCTTAGGGTGGACAAAAATATTTACAACAAGGGGTGGTGAGGGACAGAGTCTCTGAATTAAGCAGAATACTCTCACCCAGTCAAGAGATCAGGGCTAGATCCAACACCGTTTTTTAGCTCACTGCACCATCCCAGTTTCAGAACCTGGCTGTATGCAAATTAGTCTGTTCCTGTCCCAGTGCATGATGGGAACAGGGCAAACCAAACTACAAAAGCCAATTCTTACACTGGGAAGGAAACAAGCTACCGGGGACCGGTTTCTGGCATTTCAGCCGTCTTCGGCCCGGCTTGCTTGAATCCTGATGGTGCAATGAGCAAGGGACTCACATCTGAGTATACCCTTCCACGCTTAGGGTGGACAAAAATATTTACAACAAGGGGTGGTGAGGGACAGAGTCTCTGAATTAAGCAGAATACTCTCACCCAGTCAAGAGATCAGGGCTAGATCCAACACCGTTTTTTAGCTCACTGCACCATCCCAGTTTCAGAACCTGGCTGTATGCAAATTAGTCTGTTCCTGTCCCAGTGCATGATGGGAACAGGGCAAACCAAACTACAAAAGCCAATTCTTACACTGGGAAGGAAACAAGCTACCGGGGACCGGTTTCTGGCATTTCAGCCGTCTTCGGCCCGGCTTGCTTGAATCCTGATGGTGCAATGAGCAAGGGACTCACATCTGAGTATACCCTTCCACGCTTAGGGTGGACAAAAATATTTACAACAAGGGGTGGTGAGGGACAGAGTCTCTGAATTAAGCAGAATACTCTCACCCAGTCAAGAGATCAGGGCTAGATCCAACACCGTTTTTTAGCTCACTGCACCATCCCAGTTTCAGAACCTGGCTGTATGCAAATTAGTTCGTTCCTGTCCCAGTGCATGATGGGAACAGGGCAAACCAAACTACAAAAGCCAATTCTTACACTGGGAAGGAAACAAGCTACCGGGGACCGGTTTCTGGCATTTCAGCCGTCTTCGGCCCGGCTTGCTTGAATCCTGATGGTGCAATGAGCAAGGGACTCACATCTGAGTATACCCTTCCACGCTTAGGGTGGACAAAAATATTTACAACAAGGGGTGGTGAGGGACAGAGTCTCTGAATTAAGCAGAATACTCTCACCCAGTCAAGAGATCAGGGCTAGATCCAACACCGTTTTTTAGCTCACTGCACCATCCCAGTTTCAGAACCTGGCTGTATGCAAATTAGTCTGTTCCTGTCCCAGTGCATGATGGGAACAGGGCAAACCAAACTACAAAAGCCAATTCTTACACTGGGAAGGAAACAAGCTACCGGGGACCGGTTTCTGGCATTTCAGCCGTCTTCGGCCCGGCTTGCTTGAATCCTGATGGTGCAATGAGCAAGGGACTCACATCTGAGTATACCCTTCCACGCTTAGGGTGGACAAAAATATTTACAACAAGGGGTGGTGGGGGACAGAGTCTCTGAATTAAGCAGAATACTCTCTCCCAGTCAAGAGATCAGGGCTAGATCCAACACCGTTTTTTAGCTCACTGCACCATCCCAGTTTCAGAACCTGGCTGTATGCAAATTAGTCTGTTCCTGTCCCAGTGCATGATGGGAACAGGGCAAACCAAACTACAAAAGCCAATTCTTACACTGGGAAGGAAACAAGCTACCGTCTGCACGGACCGCTGGTCATCCCTTAGTCTGAGGATACAGTTTATTGCTCGCTACTGTATGCACTCGCCCCTCTTCAAAGGAGCTACTATTGATCATGACCTCCCCACCCCCCGAGATCCGATCAGGCGCACACATTCCAAAGGAATCAGCGGAACACTCTGCTGCATTGAAGTCCCCTCCTATTGTATGGGGGGGCGGGGGGGGGGGGGGGTGAGGACCTCATGCTGTAGCCACGTGTTGGAATAAACCGGAACGGGGGGGGGTACTGGGGATGTCTTTTCCTTGCTTCACAATGACTTTATTGTAATAAGGAATGTTTATGCATCATCAACATGTGTATAAAAGACGCAGTCTCAGAGAACTTGTGAGAGCACCTCGAGAAGATACCCTGTTGTCTGATTTGACGTGTTCTGCTCCGTCGGAAATAAAACTTCTGTTTCCTGCCTTCCGGTCTCCAGCGCCTGCCTCTTTGTTTGATAACTAGAATGGTATAGAGGCGGTTAGCGCCGGGCAACTTTGAAAAAGGCCATCAGCCCTACCTTTTTCCACAAATATGCATGCTTCACTACCATCTCGGAATTCTTTATTTGATAAAAAAAAATTCCAGGATGGCCCGCCAAGTCTGCACATGCATATGCCTGTCCCCAAAAATGAGAACCGTTGTCCCCCCCCCCGGCAACCACTGACTCGAATAATGCACTATGCTGTCATATCGTCGTTGCCTGACCCCTGTCTGCGACAGGACAGGACAGGCAAGACAGGAAGGGGCGTGGGGATGAAGGGGGATGAGAGGAAGGAGGGCAGTTACGTGTAGGCACGTAGAAATAAAGACGTGTTATATACTGCTCCCGGCTCCTGTGGTAATTGGGGAAGGCGCGACACTGGCGACGAGGGTGGGATCAGTGCTGAAGCCCCACATGCCTTAAGACCCCTGCCGTCCGTGAACGGCCAAAGAACAGCGAGTCTGCAGCCTGTGTCGGCGCAGCGTGCGAAGAGCGCAAAAACGGAACGCTCCACACGCCGCGCCTGAATGCTGCCCCTGAGTACAACGACCGGCAACAGCTAAAAAAGCTGCCTGCACTGCCGAAGTGTCATCCGGAATGTCCCTGATTTGGGAAAAGCGGCCTGAAACAAAGAAAAAACGGCGCGAAGCGGCACAGAAGCCAGAGAGCTCCCGGGGGCAGACAGCCATGATCGGCGGTGCAAGGTTGAGTCCCAAACGCCTGGAAGCCTGATTTGAAAGACTTTGCAAGCACGTTTGTCGATTACAAAGCCTAAACAAGGGACATTAAGAATAGCAAGTACAGATTTACATGAAGTCACGTGTCCCGAGCAGCGGCCATCTTACGGCGCTGCCCATAGACACCTATTGGAATTTTGGCGTCGGCCATTTTAGAGTCAGGCACCACCGAAGCTAATATACCCAAGCTGCTAAGTGGACGCTGGAGAAATCAAAGGTCATTGAATTAAACAGCAGCAGCCAGCCGAGTGACCCAACAAGCAGAAATGTTGGTCACCAGCTCGACAGGTGCCTCAGGAGGAGGACCGGCAGCTCCAGGCAACCCACCACTGCTGGCACCGGCCCCTCAGGCGCTCATGGGAGTACCATACCTGCGGCCACCGGACCCCTTGGAACTGACGTCCGGCAACAGCATGGGACCTAAGTGGAAGAGCTGGGCCGAGGACTTTGAAGACTACATGACTGGGTCTCAGGTACAAGACCCCAAGCAGAAGTTAAGCGCCCTGCGGAACTTGGTGGGGAAAGACATCGCGCAGATCATTAAAGAACTGCCTAATGCGGCCACCGCCCCCTACGATGATGTTAAGGGAGCCCTCGACCGAAGATTTCTACACAAACGCAATTTGAACTACAAACGTTACACATTCAATCTAGCCACCCAAGAGAGAGATGAGCGATTGTGCGATTTCACCTTACCCTGTTCCCTTGACGTATAAGGGTTACTCTCCTCATATTGATACTGCGATTTCATCGTGCACATCAGACGGCTAGCCCGCCACTGTGAATTCAACAACTTCAGCACTGAGGACGCGTTGCGGCTCCGCATAATTGAAGGCTGCCAATCCGAATCACTACGTCGGCGACTGCTGAAGAAGCATTACACCCTTGAAGAAATTGAAAAAATGACACGAATTAACGACCAAGCGGAAGATCACGCAAAGAAGATGGAGACCAATAAGACTGAGAGAAAGGAGCAAGCATTCAGAATGCAAGTACACAAGGAAAAGAAGCATCGGACCGATCATCACAGAACGAGTAATCCAACACACTTTACGTCTTCCGGGAGGCTGCTGTCATGGCATGAATCGTGACACACCAAGTCCAGCAAAACTGCACCGCGTGCTACAGATGCGGCCAGGACTACCCCCATTCAGGACAATGCCCAGCTATCGGTCAGAGATGCCATCGCTGCGGCAGGGAAAATCACTTTGAAATCGTCTGTCAGACTCAACGCTCGGGGTGAAGATCATCCAAAACTCGAGTTACCACACAGCATCACGCCCGTGCAGTGAAGGGAAGAGAAGAACGCTGCTCTAGTTCTTCCCGGTCGAGTGTCCGGTCTGCGAGCTCATATCGATCACGGAAATCAACATCCAGCGATTCATCGTCACGCACGCCCGTGTCACAAGACACTGACGAATACATCTGTATCGTATCAGACCCAGACCGGCTGAAGAGATATCCGAAGGTAGACATCCGGATAGGAGAACACCCGGCCAAGTTTGTCCTAGACTCGGGAGCCTCCCTAAATTACATCTGCGCACTTGAATACCAAAGCATATAACCACGACCTAAATTAGAACCTGCAGCTGTCCGAATATTCATGTGGATGTCCAGGAAGCCACTGCCATGCCTAGGCCGTTTCAGCACGACCTTATCATACAAAGACCGACAAATCCCAGCTTATATCCACGTTGTCGAAGGCCCAGACGTGGCCGACTGTCTGCTCAGCCTGCCAACAGCTGAAAGACTGAAGCTCGTGGAACTGCTCTACATGACTGAAGACGCCCGGACATTGTCGCGAAGTTTCCAAACCTCTTCAAGGGGCTAGGGAAGTTAAACCAATTCAAGGTAAAACTACACATCGATGAGCGTGTGACTCCAGTGGCGCAACACCACAGGAAGGTGCCGGTCCACCTACAGCAAGCCGTCGATGACGAACTCCAAGATCTGCTAAACACTGACATTATTGAGCACACTTCAGGGCCAACTCCATGGGTATCGCCCGTAGTGGTAGTACCTAAAAAGGGGCAAGACAACAAAGTGCGCCTGTGTGTGGACATGCATGCACCCAACATGGCTATCGAGAGAGAACGCCACCCTGGACCACACATTAGCGATATGATCGCTCGCCTCAACGGAGCCACGGTATTCACGAAACTCGATCTTAATAAGGGGTACCATCAGCTAGAGCTCCATGACAAGTCACGCTACATCACTACCTTTACAACCCATCAAGGACTCTTCTGTTACAAGCATTTGAACTTTGGCATCTCTTCAGCTGCCGAAATCTTCCAAGAAGCTATCAGACGAGTAATCCAAGGGATTCCCAATGCGTTCAACTACAGCGATGATCTGTTGGTATTCGGAAAAGATCAGACCGAACACGACACGGCCTTAGACAGAGTATGCCACGCACTACTGAACGCAAATGTGACTTTGAATGCAGAAAAATGTGAGTTTCACAGGTCGACCCTGAAATTCTATTGCCACATCTTCTCCAAAGATGGCATGAAACCGGATCCAGAAAAAGTATCGCCCCTTGCGGACACCCCAACACCACGAAACGTCAGCGTCCTCCGTTCTTTTCTCGGAATGGCAAGCTAATGTGCACGATATATCCAGCATTTCGCTACCATCAGCCATCCTCTCAGAGAGCTCACCCGTCAAGGCCAACCTTTTGCATGCACAGATGCCTGTGAACACTCATTTCACAAAATCAAACACGCTGTCAGCTCTGCCATCAACCTGGCTTACTTTGAAGCAAAGAAACGAACCGAAATTACTGTTGACGCCAGCCCGGTGGGCCTTGGCGCCATCCTGGCGCAGTATCAGGAAGACTCAGAACAACGCCACATCATCACATATGCTAGTCGCAGTCTTACCAGCACTGAGAAACGGTACTATCAACCGGAGAAGGAGAGTCTTGTGGTGGTGTGGGCTTGCGAGCATTTCCATATTTTCGTGTATGGCAAACACTTTACCATCATCACAGACCACCATCTTTGGTAATCCCAAAGCCAAGATGCCTCCGCGCATTGAACGATGGGGACTACGACTCCAGGACTACATATATACTATTGTCCACAAGCCAGGGAAGTCGAAAAATCCGGCAGACTACATGTCCCGACACCCTCAGACAACTACCAGTGAAGAGCGCTCATTGGCTGAAGAATATATCCACTTTGTCATCGACACGGCGTGTCCGCCTACTGTTCCCCTAGTGGCGATCCGAGAAGCATCTGCCCAGGATCCAGTCATACGAGACGTCACGGATCGCATACGCAACAACTCATGGCGACACGTGAAAGACTTATCCCAGGACTCTGGCCAGAGTTCCCAGGAACTGACTGCGTTCAAGCACATTCATGAAGAGCTGTCTATCAGCGAAGACGGTTTGATCCTGAGAGGGGGGAGGATTGTCATTCCTCAAAGACTAAGGCAAGGAATGATTAACCTCGCTCATGAAGGTCACAGAGGGATAAGTGCCACCAAAAAGGCTCTACGAGAACGTGTCTGATTTCCGACACTCGATCAGATGGTAGAGGCCACACTCAAAGACTGTGTCTCATGTCAATTAGTAAGCCGCGACGAACCACCGGCCCCCTTACAAATGTCAGAGTTACCAGAAGCAGTATGGCAGCAGGTTGCCATTGATTTCTTCGGCCCCCTAAAATCAAGCCAATACATTGTCGTCATTATGGACGAATACTCCCGGTTTCCGTTCGCACACCTGATATCATCCACCAAAGCGACTGCAGTGATTCCAGTCCTCGACGAAACCTTTGCAACATGCGGCATTCCATTGCGAGTCAAGTCGGACTGTGGACCACCGTTTAATGGCCACGTTTTCGCAGAATTCGCAAAACACCTTAATTTTAAACATCAAAAGATCACACCCCTATGGCCCCAAGCTAACGGCATGGTGGAACGCTTTATGGGGACTTTGAAGAAAGCAGTGCAACAAGCGGAACTGGCTCACCGGGACATCCAACAAGCTCTGAATGAAATGCTGAGGGCATACCGCACCACGCCCCACAACACTACTAATCAATGCCCAGCCACTCTGATGTTAGGAAGAGTCCCTCGCACTCGACTGCCCACTCTGGACAGTGCCCTTCAACATCAAACTGCACATATCGATCATGACACAGTGGTCAAAATAGACTATGACAGAAAACTACAAATGAAGACTTATGCTGATCGGCGCAGACGCGCGAGACACACTGACATCCAAGAAGGAGACCGGGTGATGGTCCGACGTGACCGAAGAACAAAAGCGGACAGCCGCTACCTTGCTCACCCTCTGAAGGTTAGCAGCCGGAAAGGAACTATGGTCACGGCAGAGGCTGACCACAAACGGATAACTCGAAATGTTTCACACTTCAAGAAATGTAACTCCCACGGGCAAAATGAAAGTCAACACTGGGAGCCCACCACTGACTCAGAAAGACGAAGTGAAAGCAGTGATCGATATCATCCCAGCCCAGTAAGACAAGATAACGTCATGAGCCGCCGAGCCAGGACACCGGAACAGCTTGCCCGCCACAGACGACAGACCAGACGGCCAGCGCGCCTCATTGAAGAGATCTAAGAAGCAGTAAGACTTTGTACAAAAGGGGGAGGTGTCATATGGTCGTTGCCTGACCCCTGTCGGCGACAGGACAGGCAAGACAGGAAGGGGCGTGGGGATGAGAGGAAGGAGGGCAGTTACGAGCAGGCACGTAGAAATAAAGACGTGTTATATACTGCTCCCAGCTCCTGTGGTCATTGGGGAAGGCGCAACATATGCCTACGTCACTATGTGCCAACCACCAATTTGGAATTCTTTCTTTTTTTCCTTCAGCAAATGCAAAGAAGCTTTCATCAAGTCAATAGTTCACACGTATAAGGCTAAACACGTATAACGTCCCATAGGCGGGACCTATTGGCTATGCCAATGCTTGTTTCCCCTTATATTGGTGGGAAGTATCTTTTGGGTGCGTGTCTTGCCTAATATTTCTTTTAGTCACTTTTGATCAGTTTGCACAAAAAATATGCTGATTATTTAGGAAGCACAAGGAGGGTCAACAGAATCACATCACTCCTCTGGCCACGCGCATAATAAAGCCAAGTTATTGGCGTTGTCTTAAAGCGTCTTCATAGCCTCGACCGGTAAAACCCAACACCCATCTCAACGCCTATCACTTTTACTGGGTCCTAAAAACAGCTCGTTCATGTGCACGGACCGACTAAACATGAGGGTGGGTCTGTGCTCATCACGGGAACGTCACTTGGTCACATGACATTGTTGAAGGAGTGCTTGTGTTGGACGGGGGACGTACATTCAAGAGGGGAGGAATTGTCAATGCTGCCCCACTCTTCTACGATGGTAGCGAATCTTTGGACCGATTCCAACAGACGAAGGGTTTCGCAGGGTCTTGTGTATCCTAACCTATAACATTTTCCTATTGGGGCACGCCCTTTCAAAGCATTCTACAGAAATAGCAGGAAATTCCACGCTCTCCTGTTTAGGTTTAATACATTGCAGATTACCAGTGAAGAATCTGTAGAATATTCTACGAGGGTGGACGGGCAATCCAAACCACGCTTCTTTTTATTTACACCAGGACTCCACTCATGAGTGCAAGGAAGTCGTTGACAGTAACACTCTATGTCAGGGTATTACGCGTCCCAGCAATCACTTCTGTCTCACATTTTGGGGAGGCACCCTCCCCTCTGGACTGCCCGCACAACTGAAGAGGAGCATAGTCATCTTGCATCTTTTCCGCGAACCTTTTCTTGAACCCAACTCCTTGCATCAATTAACAGAGTCCTCTCGTAATAGCTCTTTCGAATATCCCAGTCGCAAGACCCGCCTCCCATTTCTACATCAGAAGGAGGGGGGACGGCCCATTCTGTTTCCCCGGTCCCTCGTCACTCCTTCTTCGCCACTCGCTGCTCACGTACACAGCCAATCCAAGACCAGGAAGTGGGCCGGAATCACCCAGTCACCAATACTGTGTATAAAAAAAACCTTTACATATTTCTTCCACTGGTTGAGTGGGGAGCTGCGGTGGTCTGATTTTGGGAATCTTGCTCGGCGACAATAAGAATAACTAGCTGACCTTTATCGAGCTGTTTGTCTCGACCTGCCTTTGTCTCGGAACACTCCAGTCGCCGCATTTAATCTGTCGGGATGATCGCTGCGCAACTCCTAGCATACTACTTCACAGAATTAAAGGATGATCAAGTCAAAAAGGTGAGTCGCGTGCCGTATTTTGTATTTAAGAATAAGCCCAGTATAAAAATAGATAAAATGCCCCTGTTCCAGTAGTTGTTTGAATGAGATAAAAACACCAATCGCGCTATCGTAGCACGGCCGGCAACACAGTGCACTCTACATCTTGTATTGTACAACGACGCGTTTGAGTACTTTGAGGCCTTTTATTTTTTAACACGTTGAAGCTCTTTTAGGTATGCTATGCAATACCATTGAAAGCTGGGTCTGGAAGGTCTTTCTGCTGCTGACAGCAGGCTTTTTGTCTCCCTGTTGGCCCTATTTGGAACTGTACGCACTACCGTAATTATCGACATTGAAGTGCTTGTTGTTATCGGCCATTCACTGTACTTGTGAGACTTAATGTATAAATACCCCCTCCCACCCACCGAACTCAAATCTAAAACATTACGAATTTACTGTATTGGTTTACAGTTAGTACACGCCGATCTATTTATCTGTGTTTCGGTTAGAATGTCATTCATTTATACAGTGCTGCTATAATGTGTAGATACCAATCTATTTATCTGTGTTTCAGTTAGAATGTCATTCGTTTATACAGTGCTTTTATACAGTGCTGCTATAATGTGTAGACGTAGCACACGCACAGTATAAACTTGCACAATGGTTTAAGGTATTTTGTGATGTTTACACTAGTGTGATAATGTTTTTTCTTGTCACTGCCGTTGATAGAATCTGTTGAAAAAGCGGCTGCAGTCGGGAATAAAGGTGACTCTGCATATCTTGGACGGCAGAGTGTAAAGCGTGAAAAGGTCAAATGTTCTCCACAGGGGGTTGAGTTAGGGGAGGAGCAATAATCACGCGAGACGTTCCCTGCTATTGGTAATGTTACGTACGGGTATATCCTTGAGGAAGCATAAAGGGCAGTCTCCAGCCTCAAGGTCATCAGCGACCGCGATGGCTTTCCATTGAAATATCCATTCCCGTTAATACTTTAGAGAGGAATCGGCACGCTTTGTTAGGCTTTCTGTCAGCGCGACCAGTGTCGAAGTGGGTGGAATCTGAGGGGCACGACTCGCTCTTACTTTTTAATTTAAGAAAAACAGTATGCCCTAATTTCTCTGAAAAGGTAACCGGACCGGGACGGATAGTCTTCCCTTTTCCACCAGTATCCACACAGAAAACTCTTATTCAGGCACTGGTATTAAATCGATTAGATTACTGTAACGCTCGCCTGGTCTCAGCTAACGAGTCCTTGCTGTGCAGATTGCAGGTAGTCCAGACCACGGCGGCGTGCCCTGTCTCCAACGCTCCACCTAGAACAGAGGTCTTCAAACTTTTTGATGCTGAGACCCCCCTGTCAAAATCTTTTCAACATAAGGACCCCCTCCTGACAAAGATTTCTAGAACTGGATGCTCCTCATCATTGATAACTATCAACAACCATAAACGCCTCCAATTCCCACAACAAATCATTTTTACAGTGGGAAAATATTATTAAACAGTGTTTAGCATGGCAAACGTCAGTGAGCGTGGGGGTGTGGTCAAAGGTGTGGCTAAAAACATCGGGCCTCATTTATGAAGAATTGCCGTAGGGCAGCTCCGTAAGTCTTGCTGTGCTGCCCTATGCCAATGTGAAAGGGCAGGAATGCACCTTACTATTAAATATGGTACATTCCTGCCCTTTCCCCCTGCGTTGGCGCACATATTGCTGTCCTGTGCAAACATAGGCAATCCAGAGAAGGGTTTTCCTCTTTCTAGGTGTGCTGCAAAATATAGCACACATGGAAAGTGCAACTAATGGGGAGAAATTAAAACATTTCTCCCCGTTATGCCTGCTGTGTGGAGGCATAAGGTTTTGGCGCTGCTCCAGGTTTACATGGTTTTGTATATCTGGGGCATCGTCAGAATCCATTGGAGTTGCGTGGGAACGCCCATGGCAATGCCCATGGAATGCCTACCTGACGCAGAGTAAGGTAACGCAGCAACTTGCGCTGCTTTGTCTTACTCCATATCTATGAGGCCATGCAAAGCCACGCTGGGTGACTTTGCGTCACCACAAAGATATAATTGAGACGCTTGCGCAGCCGGAGCTTCATACAGTGATGCTCCAGAGGCACAAACATCTCATAAATAGGCCCCCAAATATTTTGTTCGTTTTTTAGAACTTTAACAATTAGGTAGCTGCATATAAAATAATGGATAGCTTAAATGAAAAATACATTTGGAAAATATGTTACTCAGTGGGAAACGCACTGTAGTACATTATGAAACCTCTATTAGTTAATGCACTGCGGAGGTCTGTGTCTGTAACCAGAGAGCTACAGATTTACATTTTGTTGATGCAGTGGAGAATAGTGATTTGTGTAATTTTTTGTGTTAAGAGGTCACAGCCTGTGACTGAAAGCACTGTGAACGCGCCAGTCATTTTTTGAATAATATTTTTGGATAAAATGGAGCTTACAAAATGTAGATTTTAGTAATACCAGTACATAAGTAATGCAATTTGTTTTTTTTGCATAACTGTCCTTTTAACCCTCCTCAGGGGTACTAAGCGCTGTGTAAATACAGTTACAATTAATAGCACGACTTCACAGCCCAGGTATTAACTATTCCTACTACCAATTAAAAAAGACCAAATCTTTGCAATCACAATGCTTGGAGTGATTTCCGCTCACAAGCACCCTTTTACGTTTGCAGATTCACTCATAGTTGCATTTGCATTTCATTCAGCCAAGCCTGGTGTGAAGGATTATTTTACCTGTCTGCCCAGCCACCTTTTTTCCACAGCACAGGAGACTCAATTGACTTCAGCAAGCAACAAACTCCAGCAGAAGCATTTTACCAATCAGAATGAAGCGCCAGACGGTTCTCTTTTTCCAAAAGGAAAAGCACATTTTGAATTCTAGGCAGAAGTGAGGCCTGGAAATGTGCAACCCCCTTTCCATGACCCCAGGGCCCCCATGTGGGTCGCGCCCCACAGATTGAAGACCTCTGACCTAGAACGACTTTTCTTCCCGTCTCCAACAGCTTCACTGGCTCCAGGTGCACAAGCAAATTAAGTTTAAAATCTGCCTCGTCCACAAGGCCGTGTATGACAAGGGTCCCACTTACCTTGCTAAGAAACTTAATCAGTATACCCCTACCAGGGCTCTTCGCTTCGGAACCAAAACCCTTCTCTTGGTTCCCCGGTTTAAAGAAATCCAGGATGGGTGGGAAAGCTTTCTCTCACCTTGCTCCACTTTACTGGACCCAGCTCCCCACCCACCTGAGACAATGCCCTGACCATCTTCAATTTAGACTGCTACTCAAAACTGCTCTGTTTTAATTTCGGCCTTCTGTCAGCTTCTTGTTGCAGGTCCGCAGCGCAGATACCCCTTCGGGGGTGGTTCAGGTGCTCTACAAAACACTTAAATAAATAAATAATTCCGAAGTGTAGGGCACAGGATGTCTCCTGTCTTTGAAACCAAGGGAGGGACAGACAGTTTAAGCCTTCCTGCTAGGGTGCTTGCTTGCCTGAAAGAAGTGTAAATATGCACAACTGGTTAATCTGCAATTGTAAAGAATGCTTGGGAGGCAGTATTGGAATCATTTGAAGCTTCCTGATAACAGATTTATTCTCTTTAAATGGTATTGCAAGGGAGTTACCAGCTGAGCTGTGAAGTGTGCTGCAGTTCTAAAAAAAAAAAAAAAAATTGAGAACGTGCAGTTTGGGTATTTTTAAAATCTATATTTTGGAAGCCTTTTTTATCTTAAAACTTTTTGCACATTTAATAGCTGCCTATTTTCTACTCTGTGTAATGCAATTTTGAAAAACTGACTTACATATTTACAGCGCTCGCAGTTACAGACTGGTACCTTGTAGCACTAAACATACATAGTCACTATTCTCCACTACACCAACCAGGATTAAATTCTGTGACTTTCTGGTTACACACACAGATCTATACAGTGCATTAACTAATAGAGGTTTCATAATGTACAATAGTGCATTTTGAACTGATTAACTTTACTTGTTCATTTAAGCTGTGCGTTATTTTATATCTAGTTACCTAAAATAGAAATACCAAAAAAAGTGCCAGAATATATACATATATTTTTTTTTTAAGCAACGCTTTTACCCTGCGCTCACTTATCATGCCCCTTTCTGTTCGCAGTTTCCATTCATTTTTTTAATGCATTTCGACCGCTGAGCCCAGCAGTACTAGACTTTGAGCAAAAAGCAGTAATACCCACTTCTTAATATGTAGAAAATCAAATAATTAGCACAAACAATAGGTCTCCGAGTGACAACAGCAGGATTTCCAAAATTCTGATGTGGAATGTCTCTAAGAGAATGGTGTCAGAACTTGCTTATTCACTCACTCATCTATATATGCATTCCTCTCAGTGAGTTAAACACTCACTGCAGACATCTGTCTGTAACCTATATGTCACTCTGCCTTATCTAGGGCCCAGATTTTCAGAAGAATCACAGAACGCAGCGCAGCAGCCAAAAATGGTACGCTGCGTGACCGGGAGTAGGAGAGCACCATATCCACAGTGATAATGTCTCTCTCTTCCCCTCTCCCTAGCATCTGCATGGATTTTAGCTGCCGTGCACCAGGCACACACCTTATAGCCTTAGTGCTAGGGTGCGTGCCTGAATCCACCATAGGTTTTGTACTGGGACAGCCTTCCAGTACAAAATACTTTGCTTAGACACACTTTAAATCTTTTCCTACTCCTTAAAATGCTTACCAGCAGCCTTAATTTTTGTCGCTAAACCCAGTCTACTAATGTTAGTAGATGGGGTTTTGGTGTCAAAAAGCACGGGTGGTTGCATGGAAACTCCTATGTACAACCCATGTAACACCCCCTGTGACGCAAAGTAATGGAAAGCAGCATTTCATACTGCTTTGCATTACTTTTCCATACAAACCAATGCAAATACCAAATTTGCGTTAGTTTGTTAATCCCCAAAGAAGTTTAGCGTCTGGTGTGCGTTAAAAAAGTAACGCAAATCAACGCTAAACCTTAGAATTTTAGCCTGAATGTTCTGTGAGCGCTGAAAGTTTGTACTAGTCTTCCCTGCTGCATCCGTTCTGTGGAAATGGAAGATTACATTTTCTTCTCCCCGGGAGAGAGGGGCGCTGACATTGCTACTGACAAACTGTACCTGTTCTCTGAGAATGCAAAGTGTGCCCTGCAGCTGCCCGATTTGTAGGTATTCTGTAATGTGGAAAGCTAATTCTGTTGCTGCCTTAGCTGTACCTGTCCCCCTTAAGATGGGAAGCTTTCACTGTTTCAGCCCAAGGTGTATCTGCTATGAAGAAGGTGCATTTCCACTGCTTTAAAACATCATGGGGCCAGATGCATCAAACATCCATTTTGCGATTCCTTATTAGCGAAAAATAGGGAATCGCTAATTAGGAATAGCAAAATGGAATGCATCAAGCAATCACTAAAAAAATAGCGATTCCTTAGAATTCCTTAATTGCGACTCGCAAATTGCGAGTCGCAATTAATGAATACCTCCTCATTCATTCCTATGGGCCTAGAGGCCCATAGGAATGAATGGGAAGACCATATCAATTTGCGATTCGCAATTAGCATTTCGCAAATTGAGATTGCAAGTTCGAGGGTGCAGGGGTGTCCAAAGGACACCCTGTTGCACCCCTGAATTTGATATCTGCACATATGTTGCGCACACACATGCCCTTAGGGCATGTGTGTGCGCAACATGAAACTTTGAAAAATGCACAAAAGTGCATTTTTCAAAGTTTTTGCAAATTACCATGAAGTTGTACTTCGTGGTAATGTGCATGCCCTATTAGCGAATTCGCTATTTTTTAAACTTTCATGCATTGCATTTAAGGAATCTCATTTTGAGATTCCTTAAATGCAAACAATCGCAATTTAGCGAATTCTCTAATTGCGATTTTTGCATTTGGGATGATGCATCCCAAATGCAAAAATACCGGTCGCAAAGGGGCAGATTCTGAGAATCTGCCCCTTTGCGACCGGTTTTTAGCTTGATGCATCTGGCCCCATATGTATAAACAAAGCAAATCTGGAATGTACTAGCATAACCTACCCTACAAACCAAGGACTATGTCACAGTGTATGATGTGAGATGCACATAAATACCTAGAATTGGGCCTGATCCCATAGGACAAATATTAATGCTCTAAAACACGTCTGAAAAGAGAAGCAGGGTCCATGGTTCAGCACTTCTTGTGGTAGGGAGACACCAATAAAAGTTCTAAGGGACCATTCTGATAGAACTTTGAGTTAGGCAGCACTATAGTAAGATAGTAAATCTGGATGCCATACCTCCAACCTCTCTTGGAAGAATCAGGAGTTCATGGGAGGGTCTAGCTCTCCGCCCCTGTAATAAGAATATAGTAATCATCGATTGTGCAGTGGAGAAAAATTCCCAATGCACTTCAACCGGAAACTCATGAAACATGTATAATACGCAGGGGCGTACTTTCGTTTTGATTGCGTTTATGCGTCCAATCCAAGTAAGATATAATAGGGCCCATTGTTTAAGATCTAGCTACAATTGCATTTACAATGGGGGGGGTAATTTGCTTTATGTAAATCTTCCACTCGAGGCGTAAGCTTTATCCCTAGGTAGGTAATTTCTTTTTTAACCCATTGAAAGGGGGAAGTTGATGCAATCTGCAACATCTTTGTCGGTGGGGCAGTTAAATTCATCTGACAAGACTATTGGAGTTTAACACGGAAGCCTGCTATTTTCTCAAAGTGTTGAAGATCTATCTGGGAGTGACGTACAACAAGACATCATCTGAAAATAGAGATATCTTGTGTTCTACAGAACCAAACTGAAGCCCTTGTGTGGTGGGATTAGCTTTTATCTTTGCTGCTAGGGGTTTGATGCTGAGGGCGAATAATAAAGGTGAAAGGGGACACCTCTGTCTCATTCCGCTAGTTAGCCCCAACAAATCTGACACTGTGCCATTTATTAATACTTGAGCTCAAGGATGGGAGTGGATGGGCTGTACCATAGTAATAAAACATTCGCCAAACTGAAAGCTACACAAGGTACTAACCAAGAATGACTAGTCCACACAGTCAAAGGATGTCTCTGTGTCAAGCGCCACCAAGACCACGGGGATATGCTTGTTAGTTGCTTTACCTTCAATTGGATTACCTGCCGCAAATTAATATGGGTCTGATGGCCCTTGATAAATCCCAACTGATCAGGATGAATCAGCCCAGGCATAATTTCCTCTAATCTATTAGCTACAATTTTAGTATAAATTTTGGCATCTATATTAATTTGGGACATTGGTCTGTAAGGTGCACATTGTTGAGGGGTTTTCCCTGATTTAGGAATGACAGTAATTAAGGCTTCACCCATTTATGGAGATGCAGATCTGAATCAGGTATTTAATTAAAGAGGTCAGTCAAATATGGGGTACAGTCTGAACTAAAAGTCTTATATAAATGAGTATTAAATCCATCGGGACCGGGTGTTTTATGTAGCTTGAGAAAATGGATCGCATTCTGTACCTCCTCTCTTGTAATGGCACTATTCAAGCAATCCTTCATATCTGAGGAAATTCGTGGCAAGTCGACTGAATTTAAGAAGTTTTATTGTTTCCCAGAATTCAAGGAGTCACAACTTTAGAGGTGTTGACAGAATTCTCTGAAAGCTCTTGCTTTTTCCTCCTCCTGTTTCGGACCAATATAGGCCTTTTCCTGTTTAATTCTTAACTGTCGCGCCAGAAGGGAGCCTGTTTTGTTACCACATTCATAAGTAATATTTCTCAGGTGTGAGAGAGTGATCTCCTCTCCATTAGCTTATATAGCCTGAATCTTCCCCTTCAGGGCTGTCACTTTCCTCTGGAGGCTAAGAGTGGGAGCAGCCTTATGGGCCTTCTCTGCTAAAAAAGTTCCACCTCTAGTGCCTGTCTCTCCTTGATATTTTTTTGGGTGTAAAGTGGACATAATAGAAATGCACTTACCCCGGAAAACCGCTTTGAACTCATCCCAGGTTATAGAGGATCAGGTATCCCTGGGGTCATTTATCTGAAAAAAGTCTTTGATTGTTTTCCGAATTTCATCTTGAAAGAGGCCTTCACTCATGAGTAAATTAGAGAAATACCAACTGCGATACCCAGATTTCGGCTTAGGCCATGAGAATAGAACCTCTAGAGGAGCGTGGTCTGATATAATGATTGGAGGAGCGTGGTCTAGAACCTGTAGAGGAGCGTGGTCTGATATAATGATTGGAGGAGCGTGGTCTGATATAATGATTGGATGTATCACAGCTGATGTAACTGCTTGATATAACTGTTGACTATGAAAAGTGTGATCAATCCCAGAATATGTTCTACAGGAGTGTGAAAAAACTGTGTAAAGAGTCAAGGGTGGAGCTCCCTCCATATGTCTAATAAACCCAATTGGTGTATTGCTGATTTGGCTACTTTAGTGAATACGCCGGTCTGAGATCTATGTGAATGGGTGGTATCTAGTTTAGGATCCCAAATCAAATTAAAGTCTCCCAGCACTATTATATCCCCATCATCAAATCTGCCCAGCAGAGAGAGGAAGGTCAAAAGAAATTCAGATGCGTGAGGGGCATAGATTGTAGCTATAGTACATAATCGGGTACTGATTAGCCCTTAAACCATTAAAATCCTCCCCCCCTTGTCTATCTTCCTGCACAAAATGTGAAAATTAACTGAAGAGTGAAATAGTAAGGCAACCCCGTTACGCTTAGTAACAGCAGAAGATCTATATATAAGCTGGTATGATTTGTGATGTAATCTCCTATCCTCACTCTGTTTCAGATGTGTTTTGTGAAGAGCTACTATATCAAAATGGTGATCTGTAAGGTATTTGGAGAGCTGGTGATGTTTATTGGGAGTGTTCCACGTCAAGGTATTATGCGTCATGTTAGGAAATTAGAGTTGAACATGTAAATATAAGTTGCTCCATGAATGGGACAAAAAGGTTCCATGAATCTTGCATTTCTCCCCTGCCCCCACCTCTCCCTTTACTCCCAATCTTCCCACCCTATCCCACCGACCACATCCCAACCTCTCCATGCTAGGAAAAACCACACAATAAAAGAAAACAATCTAAAATACTAAATAGGCTGCACTGAGCCATTCTTTGTTTGACCTGTGACTGGCGAGGCGAGGAGTGCAGGTGGCGGTGAGAGGACGAGAGGAGGAGGGCTGCCAGTTCCCCCAAGTAACGAGCACCCCAGCGTCTACACCCGGGCTTGGACTACAGCCCCCATGGTGCATCGCTGCTTCACCACCTGTTGCGAGTCAGGGAGACGCGCTGTTTCCACGCTCTAAAGCCACTCCCCTTTCTCCGCTGTAAGGTATTTCGAGAGCTGGCGATGTTTATTGGGAGTGTTCCACGTCAAGGTATTATGCGTCATGTTAGGAAATTAGAGTTGAACATGTAAATATAAGTTGCTCCATGAATGGGACAAAAAGGTTCCATGAATCTTGCATTTCTCCCCTCCCCCCACCTCTCCCTTTACTCCAAATCTCCCCACCCTATCCTACCAACTACATCCCAACCTCTCCATGCTAGGAAAAACCACACAATAAAAGAAAACAATCTAAAATACTAAATAGGCTGCACTGAGCCGTTCTTTGTTTGACCTGTGACTGGCGAGGAGTGCAGGTGGTGGTGAGAGGAGGAGGGCTGCCAGTTCCCCCAAGTAACGAGCACCCCAGCGTCTACATCTGGGCTTGGACTACAGCCCCCAGGGTGCATCGCTGCTTCACCACCTGTTGCGAGTCAGGGAGATGCGATGTTTCCACGCTCAAAAGCGATGTCATCATCCCTGCGCATTGGGAGGCTGCACTGAGCTGTTCTTTGTTTCACCTGTGACTGGCGAGGCGAGGAGTGCAGGTGGCGTTGAGAGGACGAGAGGAGGAGGGGGGCTGCCAGTTCCCCCATGTAACGAGCACTCCAGCGTCTACACCCGGGCTTGGACTACAGCCCCTAGGGTTCATCGCTGCTTCACCACCTGTTGCGAGTCAGGGATACACTCTGTTTCCACGCTCAAAAGCGCTGTCCTCATCCCTGCGCATTGGGAGGCTGCACTGAGCCGTTCTTTGTTTGACCTGTGACTGGCAAGGAGTGCAGGTAGCGGTGAGAGGACGAGAGGAGGAGGGCTGCCAGTTCCCCCAAGTAACGAGCACCCCAGCATCTACACCCAGGCTTGGACTACAGCCCCAGGGTGCATCGCTGCTTCACCACCTGTTGCGAGTCAGGGAGACGCGCTGTTTCCACGCTCAAAAGCCACTCCCCTTTCTGCGCGGGACTAAGCCCGGGACTAAGCCCGGGACAAAGCCCAGGCCTGTCTGTGCCTGTCCGTGACTGGGAGCGACTGGACTGGGCCATACCCCCTAAGACTCTGGTATTTGTATTGTTAGTACAGCAGAATTGGGCGCCTGTTTAACGAATCGACCTGGATGGGCTTGAATTATCAAATTTTGTGTATTAATTCGGACTGCAGTCGCGACACGATTGCGAATAATTCTTAGTCACCAATCCCGAGTCACCTAAGGATAATGGCAAGCACTGTGCGAACTTGGTCATCCAAAATGGGAAAAACCAGCTCCCCTCACTTTCGACATCTGGCAAAGCAAAAGGGTTCTCTTTCCCCCATGTCTATTCAACCCACTGCAATAGATAAAATGCTTCAAAAAAGCCATTGGTGTCATGCGAAATTGAGTGCGCCGAAAGGCGCTTATCGCTCACTCCGCAAATTGACCCCACTCCTATGGCCCAAGAGATTGAGATTTACACTATAACTAATTCTCCTTGCGACTCCCTAGCGTTCCCTGTCGAGGAGATTCCCTGTGCACAGCTACCGAGTATAGATGCCCAACGCATAATTAAAGTTATGGGAAAGGCATCCATTAAAAGGAAAAAGGGGGTTCTCTCGAGGAAAATTAAACACAAGAGGGCCAGATTAGGTAAAAATCAGTTGGCCCGAGTGAAGATAACAATTGGAAAACAGGGGAGGATAATAGAGTACACACCACGATTTCAGGCACCCTCTAGTTGGGCGTGCCAACTAATCTCCGACTTGCAATCACATATTGACCAACTTATAAACTCACAGGTGAAAACTATTTTGAGTCGGATAGATAAAGTTGTCACCCTTTTAAAAACAAGGGGGGAACACAGGAAGTACCTCATACCCTCCCCCAGTTGCTAAATCTTCCGGAACTGAGGCCACTCCAGTGAATCTGCCATCACCGTCAGCAAGTCTACCATCAGTTGTCCAAACAGCCCCCTTGATAGTTCCTGCATTGCCCTTAGTTCCACAGCCCACTCAAATAATTAGTGCTCCCTCTAGAAGTTTTTCTAATATTGTCGAGGTGAACACTGTGCAGACAACAACCACCCCCAGGGTCTAAACTCCATGTAGTCCCCTCCAGTGCTTCAGCCTATGGGCCCAACTAGAGGGATGCCATCTAAGGAGAGTAACAACCAACTACCTTGCATTAATCTGCCCCCAGAGGCATCCCCCTATGTTGTTATATTAGCAGGGGTACCTGAGCTGGCCGGATCGTTCAGAATCTTTTGTTGAATTAAAGAACAAAGTAACATTCTGGCTGAACAGGAACAGATCGCTCTCTGGGAACGACCAGGGGGAAATCTTGTTCGTTCGAAGGGTTAGTTGGCTTGGGAATAGGCACAAGAATATTCCAGGGGATTGTGTGGTTTTAAACTTCAGGGATTATAGAGTGGTTGACTACATACTCAAGTGGGGGTCTTTTAATCAATCGAGCCACATTAGGCTCTGCCCCTGGGCTACTTTTACTTGATCGGTAAACTGACCTATAGTGGCGGCTTAGAACACCTGAGTAGGAATGCCAGCTTACCTGGTGGGTTAGGTCTCTATCACCCAACGGTAGATGCTCTCCCTGATAAGCATGGGATACTCTGCCTGAGGAATAGATTTGATCCTCTAACAACATTGGAGGAGCTTGATTGATTGGAGATCAATTATGCTTTCCCCAAGAGGCCCCCATATGAGGAGGGCTGTCTCATAAACGACCCTTGGGCCATGCCCTCTCCTCCGTACTCTGCCCCCAGTGCGTCTGCCGGTTGTGACGAAAACATTTCTGGGAATTCTAAATTGTGTCACAAGGAAGATTCCCAGGTTCCATCTAATACAAATGAGGTTGATTCAACCAAGGATCACACTGGCATGAGTCAGTTTGACCCCCTACCAGCTCCCCTAGTTCTCGAGAATTGTATTAGTTTCCTGGGTGGGACAGCTGAGAGAGACCAATTTCAAGGGCTGGGATGTTTATCCTTGCCCTCCAAATCCCTAGTGAACCAGCACAATTTTACCATGGCTTCATGGAATACTGCAGGTCTCTCTTCAAGGCGTGGCTCGGCTGATTAGGCAGAGTTCATTGAGACGTGTGACATTTGGCTCTTCCAAGAGACTTGGGCTTTAACGCCCATTTTCTTCCCAGGCTATCTTAATTACTCAAAGCAAGCGATTCCTGGGAAAAGGGGTAGGACATCAGGAGGCTTGACTGTCTGGGTTAGACAGGATAAGGATTGGATTATTCAGGAAGTCAATCTTGAGAGTTCAGACATTTTGGTTTTAAAGTTATTAAAAAGAGGAATGCTTGATCTTCTCTTGATCAATCTCGCCAGCAATGGTAGGTTAAGAAAGTTTTTAAGAACTCTAATCTAATCTATTTTAAGCAATGTCATTTTAACAGGAGATTTTAATTGTACATTCGAGCCCTTAGACAGTGAAGATGCTGATTTAGGATGGGAGGAGGGCCTTAAGTGGGATATCCCCCAGCTTTCTATCCCGCCTATAAAGAAATGGACTGATGCAGCTTTGCATCTTAAGGGTCTCTGCCTAGCTAAAAGCCTCAGGGCTGTAAATGGGAGAACGATCTCGGATAGAACGGCCAGGAACACTTTCAGCATAGGTTATAGAGGCAGCCGTATTGACTATATCATTTTAAGTATGCCCCTCTGGCCTATTCTGATAGATATGGCGGTTCATCCAAGATGGGAAAGCGACCACAATCCCTTAGTTCTGAGTCTTAAACTTTTGTCCATGACCACAACCTCCCAACGACCCAGCAAAATTAGTTCAGGGGAGCTTGTTCTCACCAACAATATGAGAGGAGTTTGTTGGCCGTATATTAACGACAATGAAGAGGCTAGAAACTCAATGAAATCTCTGGTTGGTGATGCTCTCTCTTCTCTCAAAGCCTGTGATTCCCAGGAGCATATTAATAGTGTGATCATCGGGTTACATGAAACCTTGTTTGGGGACCTTAAGTCCTATTTTACCAAACCCCAGACACAGAGGAAGGCACCCCAACCTTGAAGAACTTACTGGCATAATGGCTCCTCCAGGAAGGTTATAAGACCTTGGCCAGGGCAATTAAGTCAAGCGACGGGCCAGCCATTAGACTGGCCCGACGTTTATACAGAGAGCTACAACAGTTAGCTTGAACTGCCTGTGAAGATAAATATTGGTTGGACTTGCTGGAGGCTAGTAAGGACAGGGACATGATGAGATTTTGGCATACTTTAAAATGAGACAGGGGCAATATTCCTACAGCTCCTGAAAATAATTTATCCCCAGAAGCTTGGGTCTCCTATTTTGAAACCCAATTTAGAGGCCCTCCAAGCGATACCACTGCTCAAATGGAACCGACTCTAGAACCGTGTGTCATATTTACAAAAACGGAGCTCCGTGGAAAAGCTCCGGGTCCAGATTGTGTCCCGGCTGATCTTTTCTTTTAATTTTTTTTTTTTTATTGAAGTCATTTAGGGCCAGATGTAGGTGGCCGTTTGAGGCCATTTACCGAGCGGTAACGGCCGATTTTGGCTGTTACCGATCGGTAAATGGGTGACAGGTATGTAGGGGGCATTATTTTACAGAATCGGTAAAATTACCGAATCGGTAATTTTACCGATTCGGTAAAATAAAATTCAGTAATTTTACCGATTCTGAGGCACCCAGATGTAGGTGGGACTCTTCAGAGTCCCAGAGGCCTTACCGAATCGGTATTTTTACCATCAAATCCAATTTGATGGTAAAATACTGATTCCGGTGTGCATGCACATATGTGCATGCACACCTATGCCATGTGACAGGCAGACCTGCCCTTAGGGCATGTATGCCTGCCACATGGCACCCGAGCCTGTTTTTGGGGTGCCAGAGGGTGTCAAAGTGACACCCCCTGCACTCTTGTGAAAATTGGTATTTACCGATTCGGTAAATACCGAATCGGTAATGCCCATTCATTCCTATGGGCTTCAAAGCCCATAGGAATGAATGGGCATTACCGATTCGGTATTTACCGAATCGGTAAATACCGAATTCTTCCGATTCGGTATTCCAGCACATCTGGAATACCTACATATCCACCCCTTAGATTTACCGATTTTTAATTACCGAATCGGTAAAATTCGGTAATTAAAAATCGGTAAATCTATTTTACCTACATCTAGCCCTAAGTGTAAATTCAAATTTATCATTTCAGCACCATTTCTTAAATAGTAAGATACAAACAAAAGTCTTTCTCTTTTTTACCTATAAATCAAAATCTTCTGACACAGCAGATAATACCACTGTACACAAAACCTCAGAATTTTAATTAAAAAAAAGTCCCCCAGATATTATCAAATCTTCTAGTCCCCCCTACCCGCAATGCAAAAATTTGCTCACTAATCTGAACTCGTCTCATCTTCTGTAACCATTCGTACGTAGATGGAATCTGTTCTGTACGCCATTGCTGTAGCAACAGAGATCTAGCCACTGCTATAGCAATGTAAAGTAATTTAGCTATCTGATCTGAAAGCAAAAGATCAAAATCAAAACCATGCAAAATTAGTTTCTCATTTACGGTGATCGTGATATTATATTTAGTCTGGAAGAAAGCAAAGATTTCTTCCCAAAATTTCACAATCTTAACACAATAAACCATTACATGTGACCAATTGGCTGGCGAATGGTGTAAACATCTAAAACAATGTGCTGAATAATTAGCATACATTTTAGAGATGGAGGCAGGTGTACGATACAACAACCATTCACTAAAGAATAACATTCTGCACCAATTGGCGCCCTGTAATGTGCTGAAATTAAATTAGTTGATAGTTGTCCAGGTGTTCAAGGACATAGCATGGTTTTTCTGCTCCTGCCATTTTTTAATTGCCTTTTGGCTAAATCCACCCTCCTACTCTGCGCTAAACATCGCTTCCAATCCCCCCGGTTTTCTATCCAGTTCGATAACTAGAAGATCATTGGTTAATTGACTTAATTGAACTAGCTGCATTGTGTCGAACTGCACCAGAAACTAATATAATGTATTATAAGACCCTAACAACATGAAGTTCGTATGGATTAGCTGCAACATTTCCATCGGGGTAATCCAGGCTCCATCTCTTACAAAGTCAGAGACTTTACGCAATCCTGCCCCGGCCCAGTTTTCAGCTAAATCTAAGCCGTGTTCTAACCCCATTAAAGGGAGAATACCAGACAATAAGGTTGTTGAATTAAGAATGGGGAGCGAGTATCTTTTAAACAGTGCCTGGCGTCTTTTGAAAAACCATAATAATGACTTCTAACGGACTAATTTGGGGGATTAAAGTACCTGGAGAGGGGGTGGTATCTGAGTTTCTGTACACATTAAATCAAAAAAGAAATTTATATATAATTTTTTACAATGGATTTGACCTTTAAATCTCGAGGTACTGTGCAAAGTATGCATTATAATAGTCCCTTAGATTTGGTAAGGCGAGTCCGCCTTGATACAGATCCTCATATAAAGTACCTATTGCAATAAGGGGTGTCTTCTTCGCCCAGATAAAAACCGAAAACATAGATTCTACCCTAGTAAAGAAAGACCCCGGTAAAAAGCAAGTGTAGGAGAGTAGAGTCTGCTATCCTATGGTCACCCCAAATCTTTGCGTTTTGCTTCACTGGTTTTCGACTTAATGTGGCTGTGGACCTGCTAATCAGACCCACAGCCTGCTGTTCTCTCTCTAAATTCACATACATGTACTATAGGTACATAACCCGATTGGAACTGGACACCTTGTCAGCCCCTGTACCATGCACTATAGGTGCTCAGGGCATAGGTGCCAACCAGGCCTACCAGGGGCTGCAGCATATCTTTTGCCACCCCTGGCTGGCTATCCAAAATTGACACAACTGGCTGATCACTCAGCTGGGGCAAGGTGGTGTAATCACCCATTGCTTAGATATAGTATACCTATATCTAAACCTATATCTGGACACATATATACCTATAAGTCACTCCTATGGCAGGCCTTAACAATCCTGGAGGCAGAGTGCTTGGTTTTATGTGAGATGGTGCTCTAGCATGAGCTGAGCCTGTCTGCAGCTGTCGGGACCAACTCCCTTAGCTGTTCCGGGATAATGCCATACCATATACTCTTACGTGCATTATAATCCATCGCGGTTATGTGCTAACTTTGGTTTGGCTTTATCAAAACATGTCGTGTTTGGTGTCATACGTTTTGGAATACTACCCCCTCGCCAGTCCTGGCGACGGGGGTAGCATTCCACCCTTCTGGAGGGAGAAGACATGTACTTTACCAAAACGCAGTTAATCCTAACCAGAGCCTCAGCATCACAAAATGGATGCTGCTGCCACAGATCCGAGTCTGACCTCCTGCTGCTGACCGAAACTTGGCAGAGGAGGCCTGGACAGAGAGTTTCCTGTCACAGGGAGGTGTCACACCACCCCAGACAGGAGATAGTGGATTGTAGCAGGGAGGTTTGAAAGAAACGAGACGCTGCCTGGGGAGCACAAGGCTTCCCCTTGCATAATCCGGTCAAACCTGTTCTGGGGCACACCAGCCCCAGTCCCAGCGCGACCCTGGACAAAGGGAAAGGGGTGTAAGCAACCCCTTCCTGGGTCCCACCCATAGGAGGGACCTAGCAGGTAATCCAGCCCCCCAGTTTGGTATAAGAGTGGGAGCAGTGCCAAAGCACTCAGATTATCCTGACTGAAACTTATGAAACAAAACTCTGGACCCTTCGACATCCTACTCGACGTAGAAGACTGAAGAACCTCCCTTGTGGTCAAGGAGTGACCACCCTGTGCAATCAGGCACCATCCAGCACCTCAACGTTTGCTTTGTTGCAGTTCCTGCCGGAGATCGACAAGACCCAGCGTGCCTGCCTTCTAACAGCCCGATCCACAGTCCCTGCAGAGCTGAGACCTGTGGAGGCGACCTGAAGCGTGGGGCCGGCCATCTTGGAAAGACCACGAGGCGCTGACCGTGCAGCTTCCGAGGCTCCCTCGAAGCTGTGCATTTGGGTTTGAGAAGCCCCAGCCCTGAGCCACTCTTGCACCGAAGCTCACCCCTCTACACTCACCGAGTGCTGCGTGGGGCCCTTCTGCATCTTTTGGCTCAACGCGTTGGTCCGGTCGCTTGCCCGTTGGCTCGCGGCCCGAGTACCGACGAACCTTTGAACTTGATCTGCCAGTCCGGTTGCTCTGGACTAGCCCTCGCTCCCCTGAAAAGGAGCAACCGCTCTGACCTTGCTGGTCCGAGTAAGAAGCGATCTTCGAATCCTGCATGGGTTGCACTTGCCAAGGTTTGTTTGCTCCAATCCGGAAGCCGATACCGCCGACAGCGAGAGCCTTCGTGGGACAGCTCGCGATCCACTCCTGGACATCCTCGGTGCCCCAGAGTCCACGTTGCAGCGGAGACAAGCTTCTCGACAACAAACCTGATTGCGCCCGACATTGCCTGGTTCCTTCCTGGTTCCACCCTGGTCACTGCTGAGTGACCTAGACTCTGTCCCCTCTGCTTTCAGGTACTCTACATCTTCGATCCACCCTTGGATCACACCGGACACTTCTCTTCTGGCCGCCTGCAGCATCTTCATCTCCAGGCTCCATAGATCTACACGACGAAACCCGACACACTTTTGCACCTGTGCACCCGCTTACTGTGGGTGAGGTAACTCTTGAACGCCGGTGCTCCTGTAGTGGTTTACACCTCTAGTGTCTAAGTCTAAAGTTTTGTCCTTCTAGGTCAGTCGGAAGTGTCCTTTAACAGTTACTTTGTAACTTTTACGCACCATTGACTTTGCATTGGTGCATGCGTGTGCTTTAAGCACTGCACCCGAATCCAGCGGGCTTTTCCCAACTTCAGCATTGCTAGTCCCGATTGGTCCCAGCGATTCCCTAGGCCTAACCACTGTTCGATTAGTGATACTTATACCACTATTTTAGTATATGGTTTGCGTGGCCCCTGGCCTCATCCATAATTGTGCAACTTTCATATGCTTTACTGTGCTTTTGTTTAAACGCTTGTGCTTCTAGACTCATAAAGAGTATAGAGGATTATTCTAGTAATAAATACATATATTTTTATAATATATAACTTGTGTGGTGTCCTTTCATTTGATATTACAGGATTGTGATTGGTAAAACAGCTCGCTTAACACGACCTCTTGAGTTAAGCCTTTAAGGCTGCTTAGTCCATGCTACCATTAGGATAGCTTGTCTAATAAGGTTGACTTACAACCAGACACCATAAGGGATTGTTTGGACTGATACAAGGTGCCCCCAGAATTGGAGACATCATATATCAGGCCAACTTCTCACATTGGTGAGCAGCGGTGCGGATTTGAGCTTGCTGTTGTTTTACCATTGCAATCTTTTATCAAATTGAAAGATCACATCAAGTACCTTAGGTACATATAAACAAAGCTTAGCATATTTAAGTTCTACTGAACATAGTAGTTGTAGATCAAAGGGCTTAGCACACCCTGCCTACAACTCACTAGCAAGGTACAGTAGGAAAACACTTGGTGTAGGTAAGTGCTCCACGTACACCTCACTAGCAGTCATGGCGGGCACAGAGGGAGCATCTGGCTCTCAGCCTGTGTTGGATGACCTTACCAAGGCACATTCCAGCTATGACAACCTCAGCCATAAGGACCTGAGTGCCTTGTGCACTTCAAGGGGGCTGAGAAAGGGTCACAACCCTACCATTCCCCCCCCGATAGCCATCCTGCAGAAGGATGACCTAGAGAAGGCTAGCATAGCTCCCTTAGGGTCAGGAGATGGAGTGAACCCCCCTGAGACTGAGAATTCCCCCCCAGATTTAGAGGAGGAACTTGAATCAGGTGCTAATGAAGATTCAGATCAGGATCAAGGGACAAACCAGGTACAAGTTGGTAGGCTTAACCAGGCCAACTTAGACCTACATGGGAATGGAGAGGGCCAGCACCTCCCCAGATCCAATAACATCATTCTCCCAGGTAACAGGAGAGTGAGATCTCCCTCAAGGGATTCTCACATTTCTAGTGCCTCAAGGGAATCTCAAAGGGGAATGACTTCCCCCCCAGAGGAAAGAGCATAGGGCCAGAATGAGGGCTGTCCAGCTCCAGATAGAGAGGGAAGAGGTAGCCCTGGCTCAAGCTAAACTTGCTTTAGCAAGAGAACAAAAGTTGTGTGGATTAGATTCCACCGGTGGCAGCAATATTCCTAGAGAGAAAGACAGGGCCTATGATAATAGAAACCTTACAAAGATTGTAGCCCCCTACAAGGAAGGGGGTGACATCCACAAATGGATGACTGCTCTGGAGAGAGCCTGCATGGTACAGCAGGTTCCTCAAGAACAGTGGGCTGCAATTTTATGGTACTCCTTTTCTGAGAAAGGGAGGGATAGTCTCCTCACAGTTAGACCTGAGGATGCCAAAAACTACTCTGTCCTGAAGAGTGCTCTTATTGAAGGGTTTGGCCTAACCACTGAGCAATACAGGTTGTTGTTCAGAGATACCCAAAAAGCTCAGACTCAGGACTGGACTGATTTTATTGATTGTGCCACTAAGGCTCTTGAGGGTTGGCTGCAGGGAAGTAAAGTCTCAGACTATACAGGATTGTACAATCTTATAATGAGAGAACAGATCCTTAATAACTGTCAGAACCAGCTATTGCATCAATACCTTATTGACTCAGGTCTGACCCCTCCCCAAGAATTGGGAAAGAAGGCAGACAAGTGGGTCAGAACAAGAATTAAGCAGAAACCCCAGGACCATGGAGGTGATCAGAAGAAAGCAGACCAGAAGGGTGGGGATAAGAAAGATAAAGAAAAAGACCAGAAGTCTTCAGGCCCCCAAAATAATTCTAATAAGGAGGGTGGTTCCCAAAATGGAAACAAGAAAAAGAAGAATGATGGCCCAAAGAAACCTTGGTGCAATACTTGTAAGTCCATTTCCCACTGGGGAAGTGAATGCACGAAGAAAAATCCAGTCCCCACCACTGCAGCTCCTAAAGCACCTGCACCCCCTAGTACAGTCAGCAGTGGTAGTACACAGCCAAAGGGTTTAGTAGGGTTGACCCTGGGCACTGAGATGGAGTCTGGCCTAGTCAGAATCCCTACTCGGGCAGTTCTGCTCTATGATGTGGACATAGCCATGCCCACTACTGTGAGTCCCAGTAACTTGGGCAAGTATAGGCAGACACCTTTGATTAATGAGTAACTGGCTCTGGCCTACAGGGACACTTGTGCCAGTGTCACTATGGTGACACCTAACTTTGTGGACCCTGGACAAATTGTACTAGGTGAGAATTACCTAGTGACCAATGCAAGCAATGCCACTACTACACATAGTGTGGCTGTTGTTAACTTCTCCTGGGGAGGGGTAAATGGCCCTAAGAAAGGTGTTGTGAGTGCAGACCTCCCAGTAGACTGTCTTTTAGGTAATGATCTTGAAAACTCAGTTTGGTCAGAAGTGGAGTACAGGACTCCTGCAGAAATGCTAGGGATTTCAGCACATGTCCTTGCTGTAACCAGGACTCAGGCAAAGAAGTGCCTACCTGAACCTGTGGTGGATCTTGAAACAATAGACCAACCACAATCCAAGAAGAAGAGCAAGAGGGTTAAGGCTTTGCCTTCCCACTTGCTCCAGGTTGAGGATCAGACTTCACAAGAGGCTGGTTCTGAGATCCAAGAGGCGATTGTCCCTGAAGAACTTGAACCTGATCAGGCTGAGTTTCTGGGAACAGGGGGACCCTCAAGGGCAGACCTGGGGCAGGCCCAATTAGATTGCCCTTCCCTTGAACCCCTCAAACAGCAAGCTGCTGCTGAGGCTGCTGGGAATGCTCAAGGTACCCATAGAGTGTATTGGGATGATGGGCTCCTTTATTCAGAGGCTAGAGACACCAAGCCTGGTGCCAACAGGAGGTTGGTCATACCTCTGCAGTTTAGGGGCTTCCTTCTTACCTTGGCCCATGATATTCCCCTTGCAGGACGCGTAGGCCAGAACAAGACTTGGGACAGGCTTGTCCCTCACTTTCACTGGCCTCATATGTCAGAAAATGCCAAGGAGTTTTGTTGCTCCTGTGTCACTTGCCAAGCCAGTGGTAAGTCAGGTGGCACAACAAAGGCCCCCCTGATACCACTACCTGTGGTGGGATTACCCTTTGAAAGAGTTGGAATAGATATTGTGGGTCCCATGGATCCACAACCAGCATCTGGGCACAGATTTATACTGGTGGTAGTGGATCATGCCACCAGGTATCCAGAGGCAATTCCCCTGAGGACCACAACAGCACCTGTTGTGGCAAGGGCCCTTCTTGCAGTTTTCTCAAGAGTGGGCTTTCCAAAGGAGGTTCTTTCAGACAGAGGTACCAACTTCATGTCTGGATACTTAAAAGCAATGTGGAAAGAGTGTGGAGTGAACTATAAGTTTACCACACCCTATCATCCTCAGTGCAATGGGCTTGTTGAAAGGTTCAACAAGACCCTCAAGGGAATGATAAAAGGGTTACCAGAAAAGCTTAGGCGAAGATGGGACATCCTTTTACCCTGCTTGCTATTTGCTTACAGAGAGGTCCCACAGAAGGGGGTTGGCTACAGCCCTTTTGAACTTTTGTTTGGCCACCCTGTGAGGGGTCCATTGTGTCTGTTGAAGGAAGGATGGGAGTTACCTCTCAAAAAGCCTAAGCTAGATGTTGTGGACTATGTACTTGGTCTCCGCTCCAGGATGGCTGAGTACATGGAGAGAGCATCCAAAAACCTGGAGGCCAGCCAAGAATTACAGAAAGCTTGGCATGACCAAAAGGCTGTTCTGGTTGAGTTCCAGCCAGGGCAGAAGGTGTGGGTGTTGGAGCCAGTGGCCCCACCAGCTCTCCAGGACAAATGGTCTGGACCCTACACCATATTGGAGAACAAGCATTGGAAATGCAATAGGTCTCGCATTAGAAAAGTTGGAGCTATTGGTCTTGTAAATGACAATTATTTTATTTATGTGTTGTTTTTTAAAATAGCTAAATTGATAGCTTTGTCATTTACAATGCCAATAGTTATAACTTTCGTGAATGTGACACCTACGAATGGGCAGTCTGCTCGCTCTTGGTGGGGCCCAAAGTGTATCAAGCCAGCCGCAGGGATGCCTTCCTCCACGGGCAGGACAGAGTTACATATAAAACATTTATGATGAAAGTACAATACTGCTGAATAAAAAAAACGGTCCCTATTGGGACGTCTGAGCAGAGAAGTTTTAAACCATGAGCAATTGCATGGACCCCCACTTCCAAGCCCTCCAATAAAACGTATGTTAGTCAAAATTCCTGGTTTAACAATGTAGCCCATAGAAAACGGATTATTTTTCTAATTTGACAGACCAGCATGCCTAATAGAAGTTTAATGGCATTGGTTTTAACCAAGGCAATTTCCTGCAGTAACATGGGCATTTCCTTTCCAGTGCAAAAGTTATTTTGTGTTGGATAAGTGTTTTTTTCTCAGCGAAAATACCACTGTGCGCGTTATCACTTCACAGAGTGTTTTACTAGGGTGTAGTTTGGTCTGTATAGTGGTAGGCTAGGTTGAAACTACGCCAGCATATTTCGTTCATTTACAAGATGGTTTGTGGAAAATTCCCGAAATCACGTCTCTTCACGAGATGTGGTATTCGCTGTAAAAATGTATTGTGAATGCATGCATACTATACATGAGCGTCTGTTTACAATGCTTTGTTTAAATACATCCACATAGCAAAAATGTATGCGAGGACGCATTGTTTTTTTTAACATAACTTTACTAAAACTAATTATAGCAATAACGTCTGTAGTGGAGGACCACATCTGTGAATGCAAATATTTGGGAACTAAAGTTTTAATTGCAAGCGCTCTGCCCCGGCGGACACGAAGTAACTTGAACATTCGGCTGTTACTGTGGTGCCCCATTTGTGAATCATTACAATAATTCAGCACTGATTAGTAGCATAAGGGCCTGAACGAGCAGATACGGAGAAATAAATATAAAAATTAACAAAAACACGCAGGGGGCCCTAAATATATATACTGCCCGTGTCCCACCAAATATTAAAATGTCACTAAGTCAGAGAGTATATCTGAAGCTGCCAAACACATTTCGTAGGTCTAGCACCTCACAAGTAACACGCAATATAAGCTTTTGGGATACGGATTGCCATGCAAAATAAACGGGTACCATCGACTCGTGGAGCTTCCTCGTACAGGCAAAAGGAGCCGTGGGATAACATTCTAACACCACTACCAACCGCAAGCAGGAACTCCAGATTTTTTTGGGCAAATATTTTACTGTTTTAAAAGTAATTATACGTTCTATAAAACGGAGCAACAACTGCGATTACTTAGCAAAGTCAATCGCTGGGGTATAAACCTTTACCTTAATAGAGTTCAAGCGCACGCATATAGACAACCGGAAGAGAGATCTCAGTTTAAAAGCGAAGACACGACGGCCACGCGCCGAACACTGGACATAGCGGCAGCGCTACAAGGCACGGCCCACGCACCCTGCCACGGAGATCGGGGTGCACGGGCGGGAATAAAGAGATGGGACAACGGGCGGGCGGGAGTAAAGAGATAGCAGACAAGGGGTGCACGGGCGGGAGTAAAGAGATGGGAAAACGGAGAGCGGGAGGAGGCAGCGAGTCAAAACGGAGGGCATTGCTGTGGGGAGGGGGGAGGAGAAATGCAACGCGACACGGCAGGCAGGGGAGGGGGCGGAGCGGGGGAGCGGGAGGAGGCAGCGAGTCAAAACGGAGGGCATTGCTGTGGGGAGGGGAGAGGTGCGACACGGCAGGCAGGGGAGGAGAGTAGGAGGAGGAGGGGGGAGGAGAGTAGGGGAGGCACGGCCTAGCGGCCGTGCAATCAAGAAGTGAGGGGCCGTAGCTAGGGGAGGCAGTGAGAGAGAGAGTAGGCAAGGCAGGCGGCTGGGGGCATGTGCACGCGCTTTTAAGCTCAATGCGCATGCGCATTGAGCTTACATTTCTCGTGCACTGCAAGGAATCGCCACGATTCCTTGCAAGTTGGTTAAAGAGTGGATAAGCCCCCATAGTCTTGCAAGCTCGATGCGCATGCGCATCGACAGGCGAGACCTAAAAAGGGAGAAGTCACCTATGTGGTTGACTTTGGAACCCCTAGGAGCCCCCACAGGGTGCTCCATGTGAACAGATTGAAAGCATTTGTTGACAGGGAGGACATGAGCCTGCTCATGGCCACAGATGGAGAACAGGAGGAAGAGAGTGACCCTCTCCCAGACTTGTTGTCCCAGAACCCTGATGATGGTTCAGTTGATGGAGTAGCCTTGGCAGGCAGCCTCACTGAGCAGCAACAGATGGACTGCAGACAGGTGTTGCTGGCCCATAGACATATGTTTTCTCTCACACCCAGTCAAACTAACTGGTGCACCCATGAGGTGGACACTGATGACAGTCTGCCTGTGTGTGAAGAATAAAATCTACAGGCAACCTGATCATGTCAGGGATTGTATAAAGGCTGAGGTGCAGAAAATGCTTGAGCTTGGAGTGATTGAGCCATCAGAGAGCCCATGGGCCAGCCCAGTAGTCCTTGTGCCAAAACCCCATACCAGAGATGGAAAGAGAGAAATGAGGTTTTGTGTGGACTACAGAGATCTCAATGCTGTCACTACGACAGATGCTCATCCCATTCCAAGGGCAGATGAGCTCATTGATAAGTTGGCTTCTGTCAAATTTCTGAGCACATTTGATTTTACTGCTGGCTATTGGCAAATCAGGTTAGCTGAAGAGTCTAAAGCCAAAACAGCATTCTCTACCCCTAGTGGTTATTCTCAGTTTGAGGTGATGCCCTTTGGTTTGAAGAATGCACCTGCCACCTTCCAAAGGTTGGTGAATCAAGTCCTTGCTGAGTTGGATGCCTTTTGTGCAGCATATCTAGATGATATTGCTGTCTTTAGTTCCACCTGGGAGGATCACCTGATCCACCTGAAGAAGGTTCTGGAGGCCTTGCAAAAGGCAGGCCTGACTATCAAGGCTACTAAGTGCCAGATAGGGCAGAGCAAGGTTGTGTACCTGGGCCACCTAGTAGGTGGGGGTCAGGTTCAACCACTGGAGAGAAAGATCCAGACCATACAGGACTGGGCTCCTCCAACTACCCAGACACAAGTTAGAGCCTTCTTGGGCCTGACTGGGTATTACAGGAAGTTTGTAAAGAACTATGGGTCCATTGTTTTTTTTTTTTTTTTTTTTTTTTTAATTTGTTTTTATTGCAGAGTTAGAAACCAGTACACATAATAGATTAACCAGCACACTCATGGTGTCCCAATGCATGGATAAAGTAAGCAGAGTATCGTACACAGCCATTTAGCCCACAACCCGGAGGCCGGGCGGCGCATCAATCCATACTTCCAGCAAGAACATCACAGTGATCATCCCATAGGGATAACTGGTCAATGGCATCATTCTGTATCTGCATTTTACCCCCCTAAACTCCCAACCCTCCCCCTACACCAGCCAGCATTCTCTAGCAATCCAACTGAGCGACTTCACACTTGTAATCCTGGTCCCATACCCATCTACCAATGGACGCCTATCGTGTCGACCTAGTGTGTCCCCACATCGCCCTCGCAGCCTGTCTGGCCCCTCTCGGCACTCTTGGAAACATATCTAACCCTAGGTTCAGCTGCAGTGCCTCTCCGATCATGGCCTCGGTGCCTAGCACTCCCCCCAAACAACCCCCTCTCCCCCCTCCCCCCTGCAACCGCTGCTGATGTGGGCCTGGTCTTGCTAACACTGCTGTGGAGCTCGCTACAGATCGAGTGATGCCTTTGCTCTCTCAAGCCTCATGGAGCCCCAGGTACACAATTAGTCTATTCTTCGTCCTCCACCATGTAGTCACGTAACGCTTGGACTATTGTCTCCCACGCCCTTGCCATTTCCAAGCTCTTTTCATTATCAATCCTGACCGCCTGTCTCATCCGGAGCACACTCTCACATTCGGACCATTTCAGCAGTTCATTCACCCATCTCCTCACCGATGGTTCCTCCTTAGACTTCCAGTGCCAAGTAATTTCTCTTTGCGCCAGTATAAGGCCCAGATCAATGAATTTGCTTGTCACTTTTGTGTTCTTTGTGGGCGGAAACCAGAGCAACAGACACGCCGCCATGTCAAAATCCACCTCCCGATCAGTCACCACATTCAGGAGTTCCCCTACTTCTAGCCAATACGTCCCCAACTTTGGACAGCCCCACAACAGGTGATCCATGTCAACCTCTGGTGCCAGGCACCTCGGGCACAGCGCTTCATGCACTCGGAAGTACCTTTTGATCTTTTCCGGGGTCAGGTAAGCCCTATGTAGGATGTAAAAGTGTACCTGTTGAAAACGTGCATTCCTTGTCCCCTTCCATGTTCGCTTCAGAATATGTCCCCACACCGTGTCTGGAATGGGCCTACCTATACTATCCTCCCATTTTGATTTCAGCCCCAGAAGCGGGTCCAACCCCTCATGTAACATCCTGTTATGTAGGCAGGTCACCGCTTTAAATGTACCTGCAGCCATCACTACATTCTGGCAGGCCATGGTCGTTTCTGGCTCGAGGAGCCCTCCTTTCCAGTGTTTCTGTATCGCCGCCACCACTGCCGCATGCAAAAGGAAGCTCCCGTCCGGTAGACCAAACTGTTCCTGCAACGTCTGAAAGGGGACCAACATTCCATCCACATACAGATCTCCCACCATCTGTAAACCTAACTCCTCCCATTCCAACAGCGGAGACCAATCACCTCCATGCGGCAGCGCAGTCAACATTCCCAATGGTATCTCAGGGGCATAAGGCCGGGACTTCTTTGCCCTCTTCAAACTCCTGTGCCAACACAACCTGAGCGTCTTTTCTTCTATAGTAAGGCCCCTCAACTCTAGTTTCTGTTGCATAACTATGTAAGCCAGGACGTGACGTTGTATACCATTCCCTCGTTCGTGTTCCGGCCCTCTAAATTCCCTGGCCACGTGCTGCGTGAAAATCTGAAGCTGCGCCGCCAAATAGTACAGCTCAAAATCAGGGACTGCCATCCCCCCTTCGAGCTTGGGTCTAAGCAAAGTATTCAATGCTACTCTGCGTCGTCCGTGACCCCAGAGGAAGTCCGTTATCAACATCCTTAGGTCTTTAAAGATCCGCTGAGGGATCCAGATGGGCAGTGTGCGGAAGTAATAGAGCAACCTCGGGAGCGCCACCATTTTCAGTAGTGCCACTCGGCCCAGCACTGACAAAGGGAGAGAGGCCCAGAAGGATATACAACCTCTCAATGCACGTATACAACGCCCTATGTTACCCTCCAACAGATTCGCGACCTCACGGTAGATGCGGACTCCCAAATATGTGAAGCAAGATGGCTCCCAGATCACACCCAAATCACGAGGGGGCACTGTGTGTCCGCCCTAAGCGGAAAGATACAAGTTTTATTCCAATTCACCTTAAGTCCCGACAACTGACCAAACCTAGACAACATGTCCATCGCCCCCACTAGAGCCTGTCCCACATCTGCCAGGTACAGCAACAAATCGTCCACATACAGAGATATGTAGTGCGATTGCTCACCCTGTTCAATCCGCTGATACATGGCTCCTGACCTGGCCCGCGCCGCCAATGGTTCCACTGCTAGTGCAAACAGCAACGGGGACAACGAACACCCCTGTCTCGTCCCTCTACGGACCGGATAATCCGAAGATACAATTGCGCCCAGGCGCACCCTTGCTGTTGCCGATGAGTACAACACTCTCGTCCACTTACCAAACCCCTCACCAATACCAAACTTCCCCAGTACCTCTTCTAAGTAAGCCCATTCCAGGCTATCAAAAGCTTTTTCAATATCAACGGATAAGACCACCGGTCTTCCGTCCGTGTCCGCGGCACCGTCCAATATCCTAATTAGTCGGCGTATGTTTAGCGTTGTGTTCCTAGTAGGAATGAACCCTGCTTGGTCCCCGTGCACCAGTCTAGTCATGTGTGGAGCCAATCTGGTGGCCAGGATACGGCTTAATATCTTATAGTCCACAGTCCGCATGGACAGAGGCCTATAGGACGTTACATCAGATGCCTCTCTACCGGGTTTCAGCAACGGTACTACCAGTGCCTCCCTCATTGATCTGGGCAGGTACCCCAGTCTTCCAGCCTCCGCATACACCACCAATAGACTGGGCGCCAAAATATCCACGTATTTCTGATAAAATTCGATCGGCAGGCCATCTACCCCAGGCGTTTTGTTCCTTGCCATGTGTTTAATGGCCACCCTGATTTCGGTTAGCGTTATAGGCCCTCCCAACTCCTTCGCATCTTCGTCATGCAGCACTGGGAGCTGTACCAAATCCAGGTAAGCCCTGATTTCCGAGGCCTCCACTTCTAGGTGGCATTCATACAACTTCGCATAATAAGACCGAAAACACTCCATCACCGCTGCCTGCGAATAAACCATCTCCCCTGACTCAGTTTTTATGCTCATAATTGGGCAGCCTCTAATTTCCGGATTAGCAATCCTGGCAAGTAGCGTACCTACTTTATCCCTCTCAGCATGCGCTTTAATGGCGTATTGCTTATAATCATAACTCCGCAGCCGTTCCGTTTCAGTCGCCACTACCTCTTTGGCCTCTAATAACCGGGCTTGTAAGTCCGGTCGTTCTGGTCTACGCCGTTCCAAGTCCCTTAATACCTCCTCCGCTTTTGCAAGTGCATTCAAAACTGACGTTCGTGCATTCGAGAACCTGCCCATGCATACTCCTCTCACCACCACTTTCATCGCATCCCATTCTGTAGACCTAGTATTGGCTGAACCCTTGTTTTCCACAAAGTAGTGTTCTATGCCCTGTTGAACCGTATCACTAAACACCGAATCTTCTAAGGTGTCAGGCCGAAGCCGCCATGTTGGAACTGCTGATCTCGCACGTTGCCACTGCACTAATACCAACAAGGGATTATGATCTGAGATGGTCCTGGTCAGGTATTCTGTGTGGGTGACCATGGCAGCCAGGGAGCCACTACACAAGACCGAATCGATCCTAACGTGTAACGCATGGAGGGCCGAAAAAATTAGAATAGTCCCTACTATCAGGATGTTGCTCCCTCCATACATCTAGCAATCCCCACCTCTCTTGCCAATCCTTCCTATGTGCGGCTAATCTGCGTACCGGGGAGTCAGCCAGCGGTGGGTGCGACCTATCAAGTGCCACATTAGTAATAGAAGTTGAAGTCCCCTGCTAGGATCATAGGGCCTGCCAGGTAGGAGGCCAGTGAGCTCGTAAGGCCATCAGAAAAGTGAGCCTGATCAACATTTGGGGCGTATACACTGCATAAAACCACATCTCTGCCATATAACCTCCCCTCCACCACCACATATCTACCCTCAGGGTCCACCAACTGGTTCATAACCTGGAACGGTATGCCCGCCCTTACCCATATCAGCACCCCTCTAGCAAACGCTGAATAAGTGGTGCCAAATACCTGACCCCGCCACCTCTTCTGTAGTGCAGTGCATTCTTGTTTAGTTAAGTGAGTTTCCTGTAACATTGCAATCTGGACACCCCGCCTCACCAGATAAGCATGCACTTTGTGGCGTTTGACCATTGTTCGCAGTCCCCGGACATTCCATGTTAGGCATTTCAAATTAGGTAACGTCCCCATGGTAATCATTACTAAACCAATTCAGTTGCAACCAGTTGCTGCCCACATCGTTGCAGTTGCTTCCCCCCAAAATAACTGTTGAAAAAACTCCCCAAACCCCACTCCCCAGGACAGAGCCTAATAACCCAGTTTCAGCCCCGTTCCAAACCTGTAACACAACACACATCAGACTAATCTGTGGTCACCACCACAGAAGGCCTTAAGGGCCACAAGGGGGTGATTTATCGCCGACCCAGGGCAGGCGGAGCCCTCGCCCCGCGCTTCCCATCCCACACTGCTTATGCACCACCATACCTGCCAGCCCTTCAATCACTAGTAGAGTCTGCCCCCGTAGAAACAACGATATCGGCAGTCCCAATCAATAGTCACTCATTAAAGAGTCCATCGGATGTCTGTGGGGTAACCGCAGGGCCCTTCGAACTCTCCGCCTCCCATAGTTCTTCTCCAGTTCTGCCTCCGTCCTCACCAGAGTCCGATTCAACCAGTTCCCTCTCCTGTTGCGCCTCGTGATACTCGCTGTTGCGGCCAGCGCCCCCTTCCTATCCGTGGCCATCTGACCCTCCCGCTCCGCTCTCTTGAGCTTGTTTCGTGAACAGATTCGTTGCGATTTTCGGATCTGGAACGGTTTAGGTCTCTCCCGGTGATTTTTACCAGCCCGGTCCGTGCCGGCTCGATACAACTCAAGCCACGACCACGCTTCATCAGGGGTCTGGAAAAATTGGGTGTTCCCATCCAGGATAACACGTAGCTTAGCCGGGAAGAGCAAGGAGTATTGAATGCCCTCCTCCCTCAGCTCCTTTTTCACCGCCAGGAAGGACGCTCTGCTCTTTTGGACTTCCTGTGTATAGTCCGGGAAGATCGTAACTCGACTATTGTCCACCTGAAAGGGGCCCAATGTGCGAGCTCTCTGTATTAACAGGTCCCGATCTTTATAGTGCAGGAGTTTCACCACCATCGACCTAGGTGGTCGGCCTAGCATCGGCGGGCGAGCTGGCACCCTGTGTGCCCGTTCCAGGTAGAAGAAGGGAGATAGGCCCTCTGGCGCCACCACCGTCTTGAGCCAGTTCTCCATATAGGCCACTGCGTTGTCCCCTTCGATTTTCTCCTGAAGGCCTACAACCCTCATGTTGTTCCTCCGATTACGACTTTCCGCATCCTCTGCTCGTCTCTCTAGTGTGTCCAGGCGGCTGAGGATATCCGTTAGTTTGTGTTCCGCGGTCACCACCGCCGGTTTCAGTTCTTGAAGCAATTGTTCATGGTCCTTTACTTTGTCCGATAGCTTGGCATGATCCGCTCTCAGGAGACCCAGCCCTGTGGCGACTTGTGCAATGTCCTGATGCAAAGCCTCCTTAGTCGAAGTTATTGCTTCCAAAATGTTGTCCAATCGCTGGTTCAGCCTCTGTTCCTGCTCCGTCATCAACGGGGAAGCCCGGGCCTCACCATCTCGGGTCGGCGCAGTCGAGTCATCCCGGCCCTGTTCCACGACGGCAGCCCCGCCAGCAGCCGCTATCTTAGTTGCTTCGGGCGTCGTCATACGGCCGCCACAGGCCTTCCTCCTAGTCTCGTGATCCCCGTCTCGGGAGCCGTGCTCTCTATTAGCGGTCTTAGAGCAAACGCCCCACCTGGGCTGCCGAGCCGTGGTTCTCTCCGATAGTGCCGACAGCCACTGGATGACGGGGCCGCCCGTCTCACAATCACCAAGGCCGGGGTTGGGGGGGAGGGGAAGGTAGAGGCGAGTGTCGTGTAAGCTGTACCCCAGTCCAACGTGGGCCTCCGCACCTCCAAGTCCACTCCCCAGACCCGTTCAGGTGGGCCCTAGCTTCACCAGTCCTATTGAAGGAGGCTCACACTTCGGTTCGATTCTGGTCCGCCTCGCCCCTTGCGCAGAGACCGCCGTCCCTCCTACGCCGCCATTTTCCTCCCTCTCGGCACAGCACCTCCGGCTTCCACTTTCGGGTCTCAGCGGTATATTCGGTCTCCCGAGAGCTCTCAGTTGCTCGCCGATGTTTCCTCAACACTTCGCATAAGGAAATCGCCGTTCAGGGAACGCCAAGGGTGTAGTTTTCAGGAGAAATAGCGGGACCATGCGCGGAGCTGCAAGCTCACGCCGCCATCCCGATCGGCGTCCAAGCCACGCCCCACTATGGGTCCATTGTGACACCATTAAATGACTTGACATCCAAGAAGATGCCAAAAAAGGTTCAGTGGACAGTTAGCTGTCAAAAGGCATTTGATTACCTGAAGACGGCCGTGTGCTCTGCACCTATCCTGAAGAGTCCTGACTACTCAAAACAGTTCATTGTTCAAACAGATGCTTCTGAGTTGGGGGTGGGAGCTGTGCTTTCACAACTTAATATAGATGGTCAGGACCAGCCCATTGCATTTATTAGCAGAAGGCTGACCCCCAGGGAGAAACGTTGGTCAGCTATTGAGAGGGAGGCCTTTGCTGTGGTTTGGGCCCTGAAGAAGTTGAGGCCATACTTGTTTGGAACTCACTTCCTAATTCAGACAGACCATAAACCCCTCATGTGGCTAAATCAGATGAAGGGTGAAAATCCCAAACTGGGGATGGACTTTACAGTGGAACACCGCCCAGGGACTGACCATGGTAATGCAGATGGTCTCTCCAGGTATTTCCACTTAGAACATGAAGACTTATCTGGTCAAGGTTAAGTTTAATGTCCCTGCGTTGGGGGGGGGGGGGGGGGGGGGGGGTCTGCTATCCTATGGTCACCCCAAATTTTTACTTTTTGCTTCACTGGTTTTCGACTTAATGTGGCTGTGGGCCTGCTAATCAGACCCACAGCCTGCTGTTCTCTCTCTAAATTCACATACATGTAGTATAGGTACATAACCCAATTGGAACTGGACACATTGTCTGCCCCTGTACCATGCACTATAGGTGCTCAGGGCATAGGTGTCAACAAGGCCTACCAGGGGCTGCAGCATATCTTTTGCCACCCCTGGCTGGTACTTAAATCGACACAACTGGCTGATCACTCAGCTGGGGCAAGGGGGTGTAATCACCCCTTGCTTAGATATAGTATACCTATATCTAAACCTATATCTGGACACATATATACCTATAAGTCACTCCTATGGCAGGCCTTAACAATCCTGGAGGCAGAGTGCTTGGTTTTATGTGAGATGGTGCTCTAGCATGAGCTGAGCCTGTCTGCAGCTGTCGGGACTAATTCCCTAAGCTGTTCCGGGATAATGCCATACCATATACTATTAAGTGCATTATAATCCTCGCGGTTATATAGCAACTTTGGTTTGGCTTTATCAAAACATGTCGTGTAAGGTGTCATACGATTTGGAATACTATCCCCTCGACAGTCCTGCCGACGGGGATAGCATTCCACCCTTCTAGAGGGAGAAGACATGTTACTTTACTAAAACGCGGTTAATCCTAACCAGAGACTCAGCATCACAAAATGGATGCTGCTGCCACAGACACGAGTCTGACCTCCTGCTGCTGACCGAAACTTGGCAGAGGAGGCCTGGACAAAGAGTTTCCTGTCACAGGGAGGTGTCACACCACCCCAGACAGGAGATAGTGGATTGTAGCAGGGAGGTTTGAAAGAAACGAGACACTGCCTGGGGAGCGCAAGGCTTCCCCTTGCATAATCCGGTCAAACCGGTTCTGGGGCACACCAGCCCCAGTCCCAGCGCGACCCTGGACAAATGGAAAGGGGTGTAACCACCCTCTTCCTGGGTCCCACCCATAGGAGGGACCTAGCAGGTAATCCACCCCCCCAGTTTGGTATAAGAGTGGGAGCAGTGCCAAAGCACTCAGATTATCCTGACTGAAACTTATGAAACGAAACTCTGGACCCTTCGACATCCTACTCGACGTAGAAGACTGAAGAATCTCCCTTGTGGTCAAGGAGTGACCACCCTGTGCAGACAGGCACCATCCAGCACCTCGACGTTTGCTTTGTTGCAGTTCCCGCCGGAACTCGAGCGACAGAGATCGACAAGACCCAGCGTGCCTGCCTTCTAACAGCCCGATCCACAGTCCCTGCAGAGCTGAGACCCGTGGAGGCGACCTGAAGCGTGGGGCTGGCCATCTTGGAAAGACCACGAGGTGCTGACCGTGCAGCTTCCGAGGCTCCCTCGAAGCTGTGCATTGGGGTTTGAGAAGCCCCAGCCCTGAGCCACTCCTGCACCGAAGCTCACCCCTCTACACTCACCGAGTGCTGCGTGGGGCCCTTCTGCATCTTTTGGCTCAACGCGTTGGTCCGGTCGCTTGCCCGTTGGCTTGCAGCCCCAGTACCGACAAATCTTTGAATTTGACCTGCCAGTTCGGTTGCTCTGGACTGGCCCTCGCTCCCCTGAAAATGAGCACCCGCTCTGACCTTGCTGGTCCGAGTAAGAAGCGATCTTCGAATCCTGCGTGGGTTGCACTTGCCAAGGTTTGTTTGCTCCAATCCGGAAGCCGATACTGCCGACAGCGAGAGCCTTCGTGGGACAGCTCGTGATCCACTCCTGGACATCCTCGATGCGCCAGAGTTCATGTGGCAGCGGAGACAAGCTTCTCGACAACCACCTGATTGCGCCCGACATTGCCTGGTTCCTTCCTGGTTCCACCCTGGTCACTGCTGAGTGACCCAGACTCTGTCCCCTCTGCTTTCAGGTACTCTACATCTTCGATCCACCCTTGGATCACAACGGACACTTCTCTTCTGGCCGCCTGCATCATCTCCAGGCTCCATAGATCTACACGACGAAACCCGACGCGCTCTTGCATCTGTGCACCCGCTTCCTGTGGGTAAGGTAACTCTTGAACGCCAGTACTCCTGTAGTGGTTTACACCTCTAGTGTCTAAGTCTAAAGTTTTGTACTTCTAGTCCAGTTGGAAAACTCCTAAAACTGTAACTCAATAACTTTTACGCACCATTGACTTTGCATTGGTGCATGCTTGTGCTTTTAGCGCTGCACCCGAATCCCGCGGGCTACTCCCGTCCTAACTGCTGTTAGTCCAGTGTAGTCCCAGCGATTCCAAGGCCCCAGGCCTTACCACTGTTCGATTAGTGATACTTATATCACTTTTTTGATATATGGTTTGAGTGACCACCGGCCTCATCCATAAACGTGCAACTTTCATATGTTATACTGTGCTTTTGTTTAAACGCTTGTGCTTCTATATTCATAAAGAGTACAGAGGATTATTCTAGTAATAAATACATATATTTTTATAATTTATAACTGTGTGGTGTCCTTTCATTTGATACTAGCAGCCCGTCCCGACCTTGTCCGGGAGCAATCAGGCTTCCCTGACCCTCGCCCGCCCCGACATTGTCCAGCAGCCCGGGCCCCCACCCGCCCCCACATTGTCCAACAGCCCGGGCCCGCCCGCCCCGTCCCCCCCTGCCCCGACCCCCGCCTGCCCAGACATTGTCCGTGGGTCCCCCGGAGCCTTACCTCAGCCGCCGCTCCTCCCCCGCGCTCCTCAGTTCACCGCTCCACTGCTCCTTGCCGCTCGTCATCGCTCCTCCCGCCTGTCCGCCGCTCCTCACCGCTCCTCCTCCGCGCCATGTCCGCCACTCCTCCTCCCGCTCCTGGACGCCGCTCCTCCCCGCGCTCCTGATGTCAGCACGCAGGTCGCGGCCGGCGCTACTTCGAAGGGACTACTTTTTTTTTAAATGTAAATTTTTTAAATAACGCATATTTGTATAGTTTATATAGCCTATGTCCATCTGCACACCCTGACGATTACAATGATGTATTGGGTGTGTGGATTGGCGCTGTGGTTCCCGAGTTTACCCGCCTCAAAGGTTCAAAGTTCTTACTTTATAATAGTAGTATAGATTACAGGATTGCATATGGTAAAACAGCTGGCTTCACATGCCCTCTTGAGTTTAGCCTAAGACTGCTTAGTCCATGCTACCCCTAGGATAGCTTGTCTATAAGGTTGACTTACAACCACCACCATAAGGGATTGTTTGGACTGATACAGTGTGCCCACAGAATTGTGGACATCATACATCAGGCCAACTTCTCACAGCTAGGAACAGATTGGCAGATCTCAGATTGCGCCGAGGGCGGTGGAAGGAGACAAGGGTGGAAAGAATTTTTGGTCCTGTGTCCCAGAGGGCCTTGTGTGCAATGCAGAGTGATTTGAACCTAACACCCTTGGAAAAGGGAAGCCAGTGCCGTGTTCTCAGTGCTGGCTTGGCTTATTGTTGTCTGGGGATGTTGTATAAGAGTCTGGCAGTACAGTTCTGTACCACTTGAAGTTTTCTCATTACGGGGTTAGGGGTGCTCAGGTAAAGTGCATTGCAGTAGTCCAACCGGGAGAGTATAAGGGCTTGTACCATCGTTCTGCGTGCGGTATCTAGGAGAAGTGGCCTTAGGATGCCAAAGCAAGTGGCTGCCACTTGTACTGCTTGATGGTTTAGTTTTTGTGACTTATCCAGCCGAATTCCAAGGCTCTTTATTTTTTCCTTGGGTTTGGGGATTGGTCCGAGGCATGCTGGCCTTCTTAAGTCTGTGGGGCCACTGGCTGTATTACCGAGGATCATAAGTTCAGTCTTGTCCCCGTTGAGCTTCTGGTAAGACTGGTCCATCCAGATAGCCACCTTAGTCAGACATTCTACCAAGTCAATTGTGCTGCCATCAGGGTGGTTGAGGGCTACCACCAGTTGGGTGTCGTCGGCGTATGTTACTATCTGGGCTCCAAATGGGGTCTCACATACACGTTGAATAGGGTGGGGCCCAGTGAGGACCCCTGAGGCACCCCACAGGTGAGTGGGATCTTCCTTGAGGTATGATTGCTTTCAAACACTTGGAATGTTCTGACTGTTATGAAGGACTTGATCCAGGAAAAAGCATTTCCTGTCACTCCCACCTCCTGGGGTCTGTCTAGTAAAGTGCCATGATGTACCGTGTCAAATGCGGCACTCAGATCTAATAAGATGAGTGGCACCGAGTCCCCCAAGTCGAGGATTTTCCTTGATTTCTCAGTCACTGTTATCAGGGCTGTCTCTAAGCCGTGTTTTGGACTAAACCCTGTCTAGGAGGTGTCCAAAATGTTATGGGCTTCAAGGTAGTTTGAGAGGGAGGTGTTTACATGTTTTTCCAGAATCTTACTGACCAGGGGTAGCAGGGATACTGGACGGTAGTTACTCCATATTTCTGGGTTTAGGTTGGGCTTAGGTTGGGCTTCTTCAAGAGTGCTTTGACCACGGCATGTTTCCAGCTTGATGGTACTGTTGCGGTAGTTAGGGACAGGTGGAGGACTTCCAATAGTGTAGGGTGTATGGATTCCTTTACCTTATGCAGCAGATGTGCCAGAGTTGGGTCACAAGGGGATCCAGATTTAACCTTCGTGAAGAGTGTGGAAAGGGTGGTCGTATTAAGTGCTGGGAGGTCGCTCAGAGAGTTTGCTGCCTTCGTGTCCCTTTCCATTTTGGTGCTTAGGTTTTCCGGTTGCTGCGGTGGGGGGAAGGCATTGTAGATGTTAAGGAATTTGGTGTTAAAAAACTCTGCCATTTCCCTACATCGCAGTGGGGCTGATTCTGAGGGCCTTTCTGGCTGGGGGCATAGAGATATTTTTAGGTTTCGACTGCAAAAAGCTGCGCAAGCAGCTTTTGCGCAGGAGAAATCTAATGATTACAGTATGTTGCTCGGGAATCCACCCTCTGTTCCATTGGCTAGCTCCATAAATGGAGGCTAGCCATTGGAACAGAGAGGCGTCCGTCATGGCCGGACCAGATTCGCGGGCGTTCCCGAGAATTTTTGGCTTTTGGCTACGTCATGCTACGTCAGCCAAAAGCCGGGAACGCCCCCGAATCTGGTCCGGCCGGGCCGCAAGCAAGCCGGAAGTCCCGCCGCCGCTTGTTCTATGCCAGGGGAAAAGTGCCCGGGAGAAAGGAGTGCGGCCGCCAGCGAGGCCCCGGTGCAGGAGAGCCCCGCCCACGGCACCCGAGAAGAGAGCCCAGGCCCCGGCAGAGGAAGGACACCGCAAGCGCCCCCGCCGCCTCCTGGGAGCAGTCCAGTGAGTTTTGAAGTTCTCCGTGTCCCCCCTCCCGCCGTCCCCCCTCCCGCTCTCCCCCCTCCCGCTCTCCGTGTGGTCCTGCCTTCCTCCCGGGGCCTGGTAATGAAAGCCTACGAAGTTGTGAAATGAGGCCCATGAATCTGCTACGATATCATGTGAATCTGTCCGGGTGAACTAGCAGAGAACAAGCTGCTCGCATGTACAGACGGAGGACGCCAGGTGGCCTTTATGGAAATGGTGTTTTAATGAAATGTGCAAAATTATAATTGCGCGTGCCCTGAGTTATGTCGGACCGCAATGAAGCGCAGCCTGTGGGACAGGCAGCCGTGAGCGCTCGGGTGCAGTGTACTTGGTAACGCATTTGCATTTGCTTATGACCCAAAGCGCTAACCTTCTGCAGAGCAGCTCTCTGTGGCCGTGGCTGTGCTTAAATTACTGCCGTCATTATAGACTCTGTTGGTGGTACATGCGACATCGGATGGATCCTGTGTTTATCGTTCCTGCTGCTCTTTCGGGTATAAAACGAGCACTGGTCTGGCTTTACCGTGCGAACGTCGGTTTGAACAGATGTACACAGACTATTGTGGAGTCTCTGTTTGCAACTTACTTCGTTCTGTGCCTCGTACCTCTGTGCTCTTTGTTTTAATCATTTCCCAAGTTTGCAGTGCTGCACATGTATTTGAAAACGTTGAGAAATCCACACCAATTAGCTTTACCAGTGCTTGTTGCCTGTGCTTGCGCATGTTCTGTCAGGGATTCCTGGAGTGCTTTAGTTCCCCATCTAAGAATGAAGTAAGCAACGCAAGGTGTTAACATGGAAAAGATGCTGCTCAGAGTGACGTGCCATTCCATCCTCCAATCCCAGCGTGGTGCTTCTTTCTGTCAGTACAGCCCGGAATCACCACCTCCGAAGCGCTAATACCTCCTGCGTGTAAAAGCAGCACCACTAGAACTAGAGTGACATACGCAGAAGCGAGGATGAATACAACCGGACTTCAACAATAAGAAGCATAGACAAAGCCAGTAGGCCTCACTATTTTAAGAATGTCCACCATTTATAGAAACCGTTACTAACATTCTGCCAATACAGGCATTTCATTGTTTTTGTGAGTGCTAGAGTGCTTGGTTGCCTCATTAAAATAGGTTTGCTTTATTAAGCGAATTTATACTATGCACCTCTATTTATATTAGAAAAGTGTGTTTCCTACTTGGTGTGCTTCAGTAGTGATGGGTGTGAGTGTTGCCGGTAGTGTTATTACTAATCTGTGTGGGGTGTGAAGGTAATGTGTGACTGCTAATGTGTAAAAGTACTCCTGGTAGCGTGTGGATGCTAGCCGGTGAGGGGAGTGAATATGCTTCCAGTTGTGTGTGACTGCTAGTCTGTGGTGGATGGGGGGGCTTTTAGTTGCATGTGACTACAACATTCGGAGGGTTGTTAGCCCTGCTGGTAGTGTGTTGTGCTAGTCTGTGAGGGGTGTGACTGCTACTCTCGGAGGGCTGTTTGCGCTGCTGGTAGTGCGATTGAAAGGCTTTATTCGAGTTATGCACTCATAAAAGCACAAACAAAAAGTATAAAGTACATACATTTCAAAACACATTACATATATAAAAAAACACAATACAGTTAAAATCCATGTTTCATACACATAAAATACATTTTGTAATAACTTGTGCAAGCTTTCTCAAGAGAGTTAAAATATATTACATATTGGAAAGTTGGGCCCTTCGCCTAATGGACCAAGCCCACCCCAGGTATTTTGCAGTTCCTAATACAATGGGCATTTCGGTGGAGGTACAAATAATTCTCAACCCCTCTACACCGCTTGATACCCCAAGATTTCTACACACTGGTACCAGCCATGATTTTCTTGGGATTGCATAGGCCTCACACAGAAATAGGAAGTGGGCAATACTTTCATTGGGGGCACCACATGCTGGGCAACTCGAACCGTTGCTATTCCTCCAACTACACGTCAGTGACCTCAGGGGGAGAGAACCTGCCCTTAACTGGAAGTATAATTTCCTATCTGTCGGAACAGTTATCTTATCCCAATACTGCTCCAATGCAGGTCTCATTTTGATTTTCATAAATTTACCCCCCATTGTTTCTGGGTGTGTGCTCCTCCAGAGCTTATGTTCTATATAGTCCCAATATATGACCTTGATAGTGTTTTTACTTGGGAACACTTCCCCAAGAGGATTTTCCCAGAGGTTAGAAAGGCCCAGCTCAACAAGGGCATCCCTAAGCATCTTCAACCATGTAATTTTGTGAAAGACATCCGATTTGGCTAGGGCTAGGAACCCATCGGCATAGTGTCTGATCTCTGGGGTCGTCCAAAGCCGTCTCCAGTAAAGGATTGGCCTTAGTCGAGCACGGTCACTAGCTAATCTCCTTCCTAGGTCCAGACCAAGAGGTATTAGTGGGGTACTCTGGGGAAGACTTGTTATTCCTCTCAGGAACCTGTTCTCAGATCTTTGTAGGGTGTTAAGCCTCTCAAAACCCCAGACTTCAGCCCCATACAGGGCTGCACCCAAGGCTTTGGCGTCATAGACCATAAGTACCGGTTTTATGGGCCTCATTTTCGATTTTAATTGTTCCTTCCGGAGCGCTCCTGAAATCTGCTGATGTTTCAGTACCGCCTTCTCAATATGTCGTGACCAACCTGGCTTACTTGATATCTCTACCCCTAGGTATGTAAAAACATTTACTACCTCAAGCTTAGTGTTGCTCAGAGATACCCTTGGTTGGGATCGGCACTTATGTCCAAAAACCATCAGCTTAGTTTTACTAACATTAACTTCTAGGCCTTGTTCCCTACAAAACATATCAAATATGTTCAAGGCTCGCTGGAGTCCTGCCGGGGTTTTGGACACAATCAGGGTATCGTCAGCGAACATCAGGATCGGAACCCTGATGCCAGCTAGCGATGGTGCGTCTACCCTTGCGTCTAACATCTTATCCACTATGCCATTAACGAACAGGGAGAACAGCAGGGGCGCCATAGCGCATCCCTGCCTCACACCTCGCTCGACTTGGAAATTGATGGTAGATTCCCCGTTCCTCCCCCACTGGACCTTGGCAAAGTTGCCTTCGTGGAGACGCATTATTAGTGTAAGCAACTCGGGTGGGACCCCTATTTTATTTAGAGCTACCCACAACTTGCACCTAGGGACCAGGTCGAAGGCAGCCCTCAAGTCTACGAATGCTACGTAGAGGCTGCCTTCACCAAGGAGTACAGTTCCCCACCGTAGCATGGTAAATCGAAATATTTGATCTACCGTGCTAGTTGCCCGCCTAAATCCTGCCTGATAGGGGGAGAGAGCATTATTCTCTTCTACCCAAGCCATAAGTTTGTTGACCACCATCTTCCCCACCACTTTTTGGATGGTGGCTATCAAACTTATCGGCCTATAGTTGGCTGGTAGCGACCGATCACCTTTCTTGTAGATCGGTATAATTATTGCCCCCTTCCATATTTCAGGAATTTTGGCCCCCTTGGCTATAGCATTTCCTAATAAGGTCACGTACTTGGCCCACCGGATCTTGTCATGCTTGAATATGTCTGAGGGAATTCCATCTAACCCTGGTGCTTTCCCCCCTTGTAGTGTTGAAATTACCAGTTCAGATTCTTTCATTGTAAATAGGTCTCCCTCGCAAAATACCACTGGGATGGGGTCAATGGCCATAATATCCCTATTCTCTGCATACTGGGGCTTAAAATACTCAACCCAGGATGCCTCATTAACATTATTGTCTGGAATATTGGGGGTGCCACCTCTGCCCCACTTCAAAATTTTCCAAAAAAGTCTCGAGTCTCTTGACCCAGAGGCTTCAAGTAGCTCCTCCCAGTATTCCTCGTCCCACTGTTTCTTAGCCTTACGGATGTTGTCATTGTATTGTTTCCTGGCTATGCAAATCAAAGCCTTATCCCTACTTTGGATTGCCCTACCCAGCTCTAATCTAGTTAACCTACACTGTTTATTAAACCACCTCGCCTGTTTAACAGGTACTTTTCTATTAGCCTTGACTAATCTTGTGAAAAAAGGTTTTATCAAGGAAAAGAATGCCTCATGTATGTCTGTTGTTAAGGAGGAACCAGAAGTTACAGGATTCACTATTTCCATCGCGGCAATTGCTTTATCAACCTCCAAGTTTATGTGGTTCAAGGAAGCGAGATTTGCCAACACATTTGGCCATTTCACCCTTCGTGAGTCATTAGCCATAACCGCTATGGTCTCGCTAATTATCTCTGGATTGTCAGGCGTAGCCCTCCACCAGGAATGGGTGACACAAAGGGGATTATGATCGCTTTCTAATCTACCCTTGATTTCCATATCGACTACGCCACACCATAGCTTTAAGCTACAGATGACATAATCAATCCTACTTTTACTATGGCCATTATCAAATGAGCAATTTCCTCCCTGATCACTCTTTGTCCTGCCATTAAGGGCCCTCAGGCCATGTTCCAGACATAACGCGTTCAACAATAATATATCCTTTGTCCACCGCTTAACTGGCACTAGATTTAAATTTGGAATGCCCCATTGGGCATCTTCCTCCTGTCCTATTGGGTGTTCCGTGCTTTCTAGGGGTTCAAATGTCCTGTTCAGGTCACCAGCCACGACCACTCTATTTCCCAGTGACTGTGATTCTAGGAAGGTGGATAGAGCTTCTAGGGTAGGGGAACTCCCAGCACATGAGCCCCTAGCATAAATATTGTAGATGTCTATCACACCCCCCTTCTCCGGTAATATTCTTAGCAGTTGTATGTCTTTACAGCCTAGGTCAAGCACCTTTATCTTGAGTCGTAAGCTTTGCTTGATCCAAACTGTTAGACCTCCCATAGGTCTTCCCCTTGAGCCTCTACTCGCTGGTATACAATAATTTAGGTAACCTGGGAGGAAGATTGGGTCACAAGCCCACGTCTCTTGGAACAAACACATTTCATATCCGTTAACAAAATCTATCCAACTTTGTAACAACAATTTAGTACTCAGCCCCGCAATATTCCACGAAAAAAACTTCCCCTTAATGCTATCTTTGCAAATCTTCCCATCAGTAGTTTGGATAACCGGGGAGTTGGTCAAGCTCTCACAATCACCGCCTTCTTCTGGGACAATTTCTATACAATTGGCATTTTTACCATCATTTACACCCATACTTGGTGAAACTCTGGATTCACCCCCCATGTCTATCAAAAATACAATATTATCCCCCGTAATGTTTCCATTTTCCCTAATGCTAAGTTCTCCATCTAAGCTGGACATTACATCTCCATTTGTTACAAGTGATTTCTCCGGTGTAATTACCCTGTCCATATTATCCACAAAGACAGTGGGTTCAACTTGTTTCTGTCAACATCCCCACCTCATATTCCCTGGCCAGTCATAGGGATTATATGCCTGCTTATAGCAGCCACTTGGTTGTGGGGTAGGGAAAAGGGAAGGGGTAAACTCTGCCCAAGGAGGAATACTGGATCTCACTGGCTCAATGTTCCCCCCAGAGCCACAGGTCTTGGGTAGAAAAAAGTGAGATCCACAATGCCAATCCCACCCTTACTAATACTCCAGCCAGATCTCGTAATTAACCCTACTACCCTTGGGTCTTGGAAATTAATGATAATACATTCACCCCCCAGCTTTTTCAAGGTACTCCCTATCCAGTTGACCCTTCTAACCCCAATGATCAAACCGTCCACTTCCCCAGGCAAGGGTCTATTGACCCGTAACCAATGCATAACTTTATTTTTAAGCATGTCATAGGTTTCTCTTTGTCCTTCTAATAGGAGGGGAACATTGGTAAGGATAGCCACATAGGGGTAGGAATCGGGGGTAAGTTGTACCGGGGGTATTCTAGTCGGGAGTTTAGTCACATGGGATGTTGGTTGGCTATGTTCTGGAACAACAAGGCATGGTGGGGCAACATTTTTCAATACTGTAGGAGCTTTATTTCCTTCAGCTATGCTATTTCCAACCCTTGCAAGACCACCACTACTTATTGGCTGTGGAACATGGGACGTACGTGTTCCAACATCATTATTATTAGTAGTTTTAGCATTGCTTGTCAATGCACCATGGCTAGTTGTCGAAGTGGTTGGCAGGAGTGGAGTAATAATGTTATTAACAGTGGCAGCGTTCTTGGGGCTGTCCTTTCTGCCTTTTGCTGCAGTACTACAGGGTTTAGTTTTCCCACAATTACTATTAGTTACAGTTATTAATGGGTCAGCAATAGCCTTACTACTCTGTCCTTTACCCCGCTGGCTAGGTGCAGAACTCGCAATCAGAAGTTGTGGATCAACCAACGTGGCACCTGCATCTCGCTCAGATATTAGTTGGTTGTTCCCATTTTCTCCCTTTTTATGGCAAGACTTTATTAAAGTTTTTATGGAAAAAAAATTGTCTAAGCTAGCCTGCTCTAGGTGGTCCAATTGTTCTTCTAGCTTTTTAAGTCTGGTCTCAACCGGGTTTAAAAGGGAGCGTATTAGTTTTTCTAACTCTAAAAGGAATTCTGGCTTGGATGTTAATGGCCCAGGGGATATTATAATACCAGACGATGGTGGTGTTGTAGGAGTTACCAATGTTATAATGTCTGCGTCTACTGCCACGGCTTCACCCTCTTCTGTTGGTAATCCAATCGGATTTTCTACAAGGACATGGCTAGGGTGTATGTTAGTGCCCAATTTCCGATATTTCCTTGTGGGTTTTAGAGCTTGACATTTTTTTACAGTAGCACCCCTTTTCCTTTTTGGACAAGGTTTGGTTTTTACAATGTTCATTTGGACACTGATTTTTTTGTGCGGCATTTTGCCCAGCAGTTAAATGGGTAGAGACATTTGGAGATTTTACAGGCACAGTAGTAGCTGCAGTGTCTAGGGAAACAGTACCCAGTGATTCGTTAACTGGTGGTGAATGATGTAGGGTATCCTGTACTACTGGCAATGAGATAGATGATAAGGGGGTGACCAGTGAGGGGAAACTTTGGGTTTTGCGTTTCTCAAGAGGGGTTTTCATAAGCTCTATGGACAACCTACGCCCAGCACGTCTTTCTGCCAAGGCGATTTCTCTATCAATTTCCTGTGGTAGCCGTTTGAAATAAGTATCTAAGGGGCCCATGACAGCAGCCTCCACATTGGCCATAGGAGGCAGCAAGGTAGAAGTACTTGCGGAACAAGCCATATAGATAACCCTCGTGGCACCACACTATGATATGACAAGTCAGGATAAGTTCAACATACAATAAATTACACGAAATACTGGAGGAGAATGTATCAGTGGGGTGGCCCGGCCCGGCCTCCTTTGGCCCCTGACGGCCACAGACGGTCCCGCCCTTGTCCCGGGCTTCTCCCGGGCGCGCTCCCGCGCGCTCCCGCGCAACGGTACTCGCCAATTACTAATATCCGATCTAAGGAGGAAGAGGAGGAGCCTGCAGGGAGAGCGTCCCAGCTGATAGCACTTGGGGGTTGTGGGCGCTCCTGGGACTTGTAGTCCTGCGCCCACAACACGCTCGCAGCCCTGCAGGTCAAAGCGCCCAGAAGAGTAATCTCCGCAGTTTGGATGACCCCTGGTGGCCTCAAGCGAAGCGGGACCCGCGCAGCGGGTACCGCGAGCAGTTTCTGAAGGTTTCCAAGGTGCAGGGAAATCCACGGGAGCACAACGAACCCTGCGTGTGGTCAGCAGCAGCAAAGATAAGGAAATCCGCCGGTAGGACAGAGAAGGGCGCCTTTTACCGCGTTGATCATCCAGGGAGGAGCCTGCAGGGAGAGCGTCCCAGCTGATAGCACTTGGGGGTTGTGGGCGCTCCTGGGACTTGTAGTCCTGCGCCCACAACACGCTCGCAGCCCTGCAGGTCAAAGCGCCCAGAAGAGTAATCTCCGCAGTTTGGATGACCCCTGGTGGCCTCAAGCGAAGCGGGACCCGCGCAGCGGGTACCGCGAGCAGTTTCTGAAGGTTTCCAAGGTGCAGGGAAATCCACGGGAGCACAACGAACCCTGCGTGTGGTCAGCAGCAGCAAAGATAAGGAAATCCGCCGGTAGGACAGAGAAGGGCGCCTTTTACCGCGTTGATCATCCAGGGAGGAGCCTGCAGGGAGAGCGTCCCAGCTGATAGCACTTGGGGGTTGTGGGCGCTCCTGGGACTTGTAGTCCTGCGCCCACAACACGCTCGCAGCCCTGCAGGTCAAAGCGCCCAGAAGAGTAATCTCCGCAGTTTGGATGACCCCTGGTGGCCTCAAGCGAAGCGGGACCCGCGCAGCGGGTACCGCGAGCAGTTTCTGAAGGTTTCCAAGGTGCAGGGAAATCCACGGGAGCACAACGAACCCTGCGTGTGGTCAGCAGCAGCAAAGATAAGGAAATCCGCCGGTAGGACAGAGAAGGGCGCCTTTTACCGCGTTGATCATCCAGGGAGGAGCCTGCAGGGAGAGCGTCCCAGCTGATAGCACTTGGGGGTTGTGGGCGCTCCTGGGACTTGTAGTCCTGCGCCCACAACACGCTCGCAGCCCTGCAGGTCAAAGCGCCCAGAAGAGTAATCTCCGCAGTTTGGATGACCCCTGGTGGCCTCAAGCGAAGCGGGACCCGCGCAGCGGGTACCGCGAGCAGTTTCTGAAGGTTTCCAAGGTGCAGGGAAATCCACGGGAGCACAACGAACCCTGCGTGTGGTCAGCAGCAGCAAAGATAAGGAAATCCGCCGGTAGGACAGAGAAGGGCGCCTTTTACCGCGTTGATCATCCAGGGAGGAGCCTGCAGGGAGAGCGTCCCAGCTGATAGCACTTGGGGGTTGTGGGCGCTCCTGGGACTTGTAGTCCTGCGCCCACAACACGCTCGCAGCCCTGCAGGTCAAAGCGCCCAGAAGAGTAATCTCCGCAGTTTGGATGACCCCTGGTGGCCTCAAGCGAAGCGGGACCCGCGCAGCGGGTACCGCGAGCAGTTTCTGAAGGTTTCCAAGGTGCAGGGAAATCCACGGGAGCACAACGAACCCTGCGTGTGGTCAGCAGCAGCAAAGATAAGGAAATCCGCCGGTAGGACAGAGAAGGGCGCCTTTTACCGCGTTGATCATCCAGGGAGGAGCCTGCAGGGAGAGCGTCCCAGCTGATAGCACTTGGGGGTTGTGGGCGCTCCTGGGACTTGTAGTCCTGCGCCCACAACACGCTCGCAGCCCTGCAGGTCAAAGCGCCCAGAAGAGTAATCTCCGCAGTTTGGATGACCCCTGGTGGCCTCAAGCGAAGCGGGACCCGCGCAGCGGGTACCGCGAGCAGTTTCTGAAGGTTTCCAAGGTGCAGGGAAATCCACGGGAGCACAACGAACCCTGCGTGTGGTCAGCAGCAGCAAAGATAAGGAAATCCGCCGGTAGGACAGAGAAGGGCGCCTTTTACCGCGTTGATCATCCAGGGAGGAGCCTGCAGGGAGAGCGTCCCAGCTGATAGCACTTGGGGGTTGTGGGCGCTCCTGGGACTTGTAGTCCTGCGCCCACAACACGCTCGCAGCCCTGCAGGTCAAAGCGCCCAGAAGAGTAATCTCCGCAGTTTGGATGACCCCTGGTGGCCTCAAGCGAAGCGGGACCCGCGCAGCGGGTACCGCGAGCAGTTTCTGAAGGTTTCCAAGGTGCAGGGAAATCCACGGGAGCACAACGAACCCTGCTTGTGGTCAGCAGCAGCAAAGATAAGGAAATCCGCCGGTAGGACAGAGAAGGGCGCCTTTTACCGCGTTGATCATCCAGGGAGGAGCCTGCAGGGAGAGCGTCCCAGCTGATAGCACTTGGGGGTTGTGGGCGCTCCTGGGACTTGTAGTCCTGCGCCCACAACACGCACGCAGCCCTGCAGGTCAAAGCGCCCAGAAGAGTAATCTCCGCAGTTTGGATGACCCCTGGTGGCCTCAAGCGAAGCGGAACCCGCGCAGCGGGTACCGCGAGCAGTTTCTGAAGGTTTCCAAGGTGCAGGGAAATCCACGGGAGCACAACGAACCCTGCGTGTGGTCAGCAGCAGCAAAGATAAGGAAATCCGCCGGTAGGACAGAGAAGGGCGCCTTTTACCGCGTTGATCATCCAGGGAGGAGCCTGCAGGGAGAGCGTCCCAGCTGATAGCACTTGGGGGTTGTGGGCGCTCCTGGGACTTGTAGTCCTGCGCCCACAACACGCTCGCAGCCCTGCAGGTCAAAGCGCCCAGAAGAGTAATCTCCGCAGTTTGGATGACCCCTGGTGGCCTCAAGCGAAGCGGGACCCGCGCAGCGGGTACCGCGAGCAGTTTCTGAAGGTTTCCAAGGTGCTGGGAAATCCACGGGAGCACAACGAACCCTGCGTGTGGTCAGCAGCAGCAAAGATAAGGAAATCCGCCGGTAGGACAGAGAAGGGCGCCTTTTACCGCGTTGATCATCCAGGGAGGAGCCTGCAGGGAGAGCGTCCCAGCTGATAGCACTTGGGGGTTGTGGGCGCTCCTGGGACTTGTAGTCCTGCGCCCACAACACGCTCGCAGCCCTGCAGGTCAAAGCGCCCAGAAGAGTAATCTCCGCAGTTTGGATGACCCCTGGTGGCCTCAAGCGAAGCGGGACCCGCGCAGCGGGTACCGCGAGCAGTTTCTGAAGGTTTCCAAGGTGCAGGGAAATCCACGGGAGCACAACGAACCCTGCGTGTGGTCAGCAGCAGCAAAGATAAGGAAATCCGCCGGTAGGACAGAGAAGGGCGCCTTTTACCGCGTTGATCATCCAGGGAGGAGCCTGCAGGGAGAGCGTCCCAGCTGATAGCACTTGGGGGTTGTGGGCGCTCCTGGGACTTGTAGTCCTGCGCCCACAACACGCTCGCAGCCCTGCAGGTCAAAGCGCCCAGAAGAGTAATCTCCGCAGTTTGGATGACCCCTGGTGGCCTCAAGCGAAGCGGGACCCGCGCAGCGGGTACCGCGAGCAGTTTCTGAAGGTTTCCAAGGTGCAGGGAAATCCACGGGAGCACAACGAACCCTGCGTGTGGTCAGCAGCAGCAAAGATAAGGAAATCCGCCGGTAGGACAGAGAAGGGCGCCTTTTACCGCGTTGATCATCCAGGGAGGAGCCTGCAGGGAGAGCGTCCCAGCTGATAGCACTTGGGGGTTGTGGGCGCTCCTGGGACTTGTAGTCCTGCGCCCACAACACGCTCGCAGCCCTGCAGGTCAAAGCGCCCAGAAGAGTAATCTCCGCAGTTTGGATGACCCCTGGTGGCCTAAAGCGAAGCGGAACCCGCGCAGCGGGTACCGCGAGCAGTTTCTGAAGGTTTCCAAGGTGCAGGGAAATCCACGGGAGCACAACGAACCCTGCGTGTGGTCAGCAGCAGCAAAGATAAGGAAATCCGCCGGTAGGACAGAGAAGGGCGCCTTTTACCGCGTTGATCATCCAGGGAGGAGCCTGCAGGGAGAGCGTCCCAGCTGATAGCACTTGGGGGTTGTGGGCGCTCCTGGGACTTGTAGTCCTGCGCCCACAACACGCTCGCAGCCCTGCAGGTCAAAGCGCCCAGAAGAGTAATCTCCGCAGTTTGGATGACCCCTGGTGGCCTCAAGCGAAGCGGGACCCGCGCAGCGGGTACCGCGAGCAGTTTCTGAAGGTTTCCAAGGTGCAGGGAAATCCACGGGAGCACAACGAACCCTGCGTGTGGTCAGCAGCAGCAAAGATAAGGAAATCTGGTGGTAGTGTGTGGTGCTAGCCTGTGAGGGGTGTGAGTGCTTGTGATAGTGTGACTGCTACTCTCGGAGGGCTGTTAGCGCTGCTGGTAGTGTGTGGTGCTAGTCTGTGAGGGGTGTGAGTGCTTGTGATAGTGTGACTGCTACTCTCGGACGGTGGTTTGCGCTTCTGGTAGTGTGTGGTGCTAGTCTGTGAGGGGTGTGAGTGCTTGTGATAGTGTGACTGCTACTCTCGGAGGGTTAGCGCTGCTGGTACGGTGTGGTGCTAGTCTGTGAGGGGTGTGAGTGCTTGTGATAGTGGGACTGCTACTCTCGGAGGGTTATTAGCGCTGCTGGTAGTGTGTGGTGCTAGTCTGTGAGGGGTGTGACTGCTACTCTCGGAGGGTTGTTAGCGCTGCTGGTAGTATGTGGTGCTTGTCTGTGAGTGCTTGTGATATTGTGACTGCTACTCTGTTAGACTTTTAGTAGAGTAGGGTTGCTGGTCTTTGAGAGGTGGGAAAGTGCTATTGGTAGAGTAGAGAGAGTGCAGAGTAGAGAGAGTGCAGAGTAGAGAGAGTGCAGAGTAGAGAGAGTGCAGAGTAGAGAGAGTGCAGAGTAGAGAGAGTGCAGAGTGACTAGGGAGTGCAGAGTGACTAGGGAGTGCTAGGGACTGCAGAGTGACTAGGGAGTGCTAGGGAGTGCAGAGTGACTAGGGAGTGCTAGGGAGTGCAGAGTGACTGCAAAGTGACTGCTAGAGATAAAGCTAATGGCAATGTAAATGACAATGCCATTTATTTATCTGTTTTCAAAACCAACACATAAATACAAATTTTGTCATTTACAATGCCAATAGCTCTAACTTTTCCAAAGGCGAAACCATTGCATTGTAAATGCTTGTTTTTGCTATTCTGGCGATTTCCCTAGGTGCGTTGGATGCCAGGTTAATTTTCTCCTCATAGTATTGTGCCTGGGCTTTTTTGATTTCTGTTTGTTATGTTTTTATGGACTCTTTGTACTTCTGTTTTTTCTCTGGATTGTAATCCCTCCTCCATGCCCTTTTTCAATCTTTTGCATTTTTGCTTGGTCTCTCTTATTTCAGGGGTATACCATGGAAGTCTCTTATCAGTGGGTTTCTTTGCGCTCCATTTGTGTGGTATAATGGCGTCTAGAGAAGTTGTGATCCATTCATCAAATTTATCATATGCTTTGGTAGGGTCGGTATTAGTTGAGGTTGGTGGTTTCAAGGGTGTTTGCCCAGACTTGGGCTCTAGTTTTGCCCATGGTTGGTCCCAGGATTTTGGGGGCTGATTGCTGGGGAGGGTTCTTAATATCTTCCAACTGATAGGTATTAAGAAATGGTCTAACCAAGGGACGGTGGAGGAGTTGCTTATTGATCTATTGTCTAAGTTTTAGAAGACGGGGTCCAGTATGTGACCTTTATTGTGTGTTGGGCATGTTACTCTTTGTTCAAGTTGTAGTGCCTGTATATTGAGTAAGAATGAGGTTGTGTGCATTGCCTTTTAGTGTCTTCTAGATGAAGATTTAGGTCACCTAGAATGGTGAAGTTGGCTGCCTTATCGCTGCTGTGTCGGTGAGGGATTCAATAAACATTCCGCATGGGGCGGGGGGGTCTGTATATTAAAATTCCTGAAAGGGAGCATGTGGGGGTAAATGTGAGTGTAAAACCAATTCTCTCGCAATCTTGTATCATATCTGGTTCGATGCGTCCCTTTACATGGTCTTTAAGGATAATGGCAATTCTCCCCCCCCCCCCCCCCCCCGCCCCCACTCCCCCTTCCGGGGTGTCCTATTGTTCCTCAAAATGTAGTATCCTGGGGGAAGTGCTTGCACCACATCAGGGTCATCATCTTTGGGCAGCCATGTTTCTGTCAGGAATAGGGATGCAGGCTTTTGTTCAGTAAGTAGGATGTTGATTTCAAGGTGGTGTTTTGGTAGGGACCTGCAGTTCAGCAGAAGTAGTTTTGTTTCTGAAATGATCTCTTTATTAGTCAGGCGCTTCCCTGGGAGGTGCAGTTTGAACGGACAATTGTTACAGGTTTTACGGTTGGCATACATATGCTCACAGAACTTAACAAAGGCATTCTGGATACCCGGCGTATCATATAAGGGGTACCATCCTCAGCTGTCACCTCCACTGCGCACTCGTCCCAATTTTTCCCAATAGCGTGCAGCCTGGTCTACCCCCTTACTGTAGGCCCTAGCTGTCCATCTCCGTGGTATATGCTGGACTTACAGATCTGCCGCTTCATTATAGTCAGTGACCCTTTCATGTGTTTTCGCTAGTTTAGGCGACTTTGGGGCATTTTCATATGATCTTGCTAGGTCTAAGAGTGTGGATTCAATGTTCTTGAGGCGGGTAGATATTGATTTTTAGAACCCCTGCTTTGAGTCCTACACAGGCTCCTCGATTTGTCACCTTAAACGCCTCCCATATAGTGGTCTTACTTTGCACAGATCCCACTTTGCTATGGAAGTAGCAGATTATTGCCGCCCACACTCCCTCCCGGAAGACCTGATCTGAAAAAGGAGATATTTGCAGTCTCCATTGCAATTGTGGTAGGGTATGCAGAGGGACAATCCGCACTAGCTGGAACGGAGTGTGATCAGATAGTATTTTATGTAGGTGTCGGACTGCAGTCTTCCATGCACTTACATCTTTTGTCACCTACCAGTAGTCCAACCTTGACCAGGAGTTATGCACATATGAGTGATAAGTGTCCTCTCTACCGTTGGGGTTCCTCAACCTCCAAATATCAAGGAGGCCATATTCCTGTATTCCCTCCCTTATTACCTCTGCTGCCAGCCTACTGGCCCCGCTCAACACTAGTGAGTGATCCTCAAGGGAAACCAAGGGGTTGTGAAGCCCCCCCCCCCCTCCAGCTGACAGTAGATGATGGCAGCGCATGCAGTCTATTCCATATGGCTGAAAAGAACTCGGGGGTTATCTGTATTAGGCAAATATTCATTAACAATAGTGATTAAGTTGCATTGCAATTGCCCTTGCAGAATAATATATTGTCCCTGATCATCTGTCGCAGAGTAAACACTTTCCTTACTGTTGTACTCACTGGAGTTGTTATAGTAATTTTTTACCCCTCTGCTATCCAGCACTTTCCCGACTGTTGCACTCACTAGAATGAGAATAGTAATTTTCACCTCTCCGCTATCCAGCATTTAATCTACTGTTGCACTAACTGGAGTGGGAATAGTAATTTTTACCCCTCCACTATCCAACATGTTCCATACTGTTGCTCTTACTGGAGTGGGAAAATTGATCTTTACTCCTCAGCTATCCAACACTTTCCCTACTGTTGCACTCACTGGAGTTGGAATAGTAATTTTTACCCCTCTGCTATCCAGCGCTTTCCCTACTGTTGCATTCACTAGAATGGGAATAGTAAATTTCACCTCTCCGCTACCCAGCCCTTAATCTACTGTTGCATTAACTGGACTAGGAATAGTAATTTGTACCCCTCGACTATCCAACATGTTCCATACTGTTGCTCTTACTGGAGTGGAAATAGTAATTTTTACCCCTCTGCTTTCCAACACTTATCCTACTGATGCATTAAGTGGAGTGGGAATAGTAATTTTTAGCCCTCCGATATCCAACAGTTTCCCTACTGTCGCTCTCACTTGAGTGGGAATAGTACATTTTACCTCTCCGCTATCCAACACTTTCCCTACTGTTGCTCTCACTGGAGTTGGAATAGTAATTTTTACCCCTCTGCTATCTAGCACTGTCCCTACTGTTGCATTCACTAGAATGGGAATAGTAAATTTCACCTCTCCACTATCCAGCCCTTAATCTACTGTTGCACTAACTGGAGTAGGAATAGTAATTTCTACCCCTCCACTATCCAACAGGTTCCATACTGTTGCTCTTACTGGAGTGGGAATAGTAATCTTTACTCCTAAGCTATCCAACACTTTCCCTACTGTTGCACTTACTGGAGTTGGAATAGTAATTTTTACCCCTCTGCTATCTAGCACTGTCCCTACTGTTGCATTCACTAGAATGGGAATAGTAAATTTCACCTCTCCGCTATCCAGCCCTTAATCTACTGTTGCACTAACTGGACTAGGAATAGTAATTTTTACCCCTCCACTATCCAACATGTTCCATACTGTTTCTCTTACTGGAGTGGGAATAGTCATGTTTACTCCTCCGCTATCCAACACTTTCCCTACTGTTGCTCTTACTGGAGTGGGAATAGTCATTTTTACTCCTCGCCTAACACTTTCCCTACTCCCAGACGTTGCAGGCATCCCGCCCTCCCACAATGCCATCCAGTCCACCATCTCCTCCTGGACACCATCACGACCGAAGAGACCACCTCGACCATGAAAAACATCCACAGACTCCTGCCCACTACACACAGAGCCGCCATGACCATCGCACCCAAACTACAAAGCACCATCAACACCACTTTCAAGACCGGCACCTTCCACGACGATCCAGCACGACTGGAAACGTGCAGAAGTCAGGCCCGGGCTCAAGAAACCTCAGCAGACCCGACGGACCTCAAGAACTACCGACCCATCTCGCTCCTCCCATTTGCGGCAAAAGTCACTTTTAAGACAGTCCAACGCAAAACTGGCAAGGTTCATTGAAGACAACGCCGGCCTCGACCCTTCTCAAGCTGGTTTCAGCAGCAACCACAGCACGGAGACCGCCCTACTCGCCGTCACAGACGACAACCGCACCCTCCTTGATCACAGCCACACCGCAGCCCTGATTCTACTCGACCTGTCAGCAGCATTCAACACCGTCTCCCACTGCACACTTGCAGCCAGACTACACAATGCCGACATACAAGGAACTGCCCACTACTGGATCCGATCATTCCTCACCGGCAGAAGCCAAAGGATCAGACTGCCACCCTTCCTCTCCGAACCCACGTAAATCAACTGCAGAGTCCCACAGGGATCATCATTCAGCCCAACTTTTCTATATGGCCCTCCTTGCCTCTATCGTCCTACAGCACGGCCTCAGCATAGTATCCTAAGCCGACGACACCCAGCTCATTCTTTCCCCCACCAAGGACCCCACCAACACCAGATTCTATGGCAGGACCGGAGGCTCAGATTATGCTTTTCTTTCTCCGCTCTTTATTCCTAGGACAAAACACAGCAGCCTTAGAAAAGCTGCAACAAAAATGCTTATATCCCTAAACATTGGAAAAAGCATTTGATTGAGAAAAAAATCATAGTGCGCTCTGCAACAAAACTACAGCTCCCATCAGTCCATTATAGCAGTCCATAGTATTAACCCTTTCACCATGTCCATCAAGGCTAGATAGGGAGCCCCTCTTCTGTCTTCCCCCTCTTTCTTCGCTGCTCACGCAGTCAGTTAAGTTGTTTTTTCTTATCTCCCTGATGTTTCCTGAAATGTCATGATGGGGGATGGTTAATGGTGGGTGGTCATTGCAGGGGTTTTTGCAGTTTTTTATTTCCTTTGCAGAGCCCCTGTTTATCGCGGGAACGTTCTAGTTTCTAAAGTGATTTTGCCCGTCTGTTAGGTGCAGTGCATAAACACCCACCAGGGGGCGCTGTGCCGTCTCGTTGCTCTGCAGCGCGGTTCTCCTCACAGAGAGGAGCCTCGCTGAGGATTTCGCCGAGTCGGAGCCTTGCCCCCTACCGCCTCTATCTACGCCCGGTCTCCAGGTCTGTAATTGCCCCGTTTTATTTATAAACGCCCCTTGGGGGGTCTGTATTGCGGTGTGAACCGCGGAAAATCGCCTGGGGGCAGTTCAGCACTGCGTAGCTTGTGTGTGTGGTGGCCCGCTGTGAGGCGGTAGGACCCGGTCTTATTAAAGAGGGTCAGCGCCCTTTCTGAGGCTTAGTGCGACCTTATCTTGCCGGTTTCACATGCCCAAAAAATGTTGCAGCCCTTGGGTCTGCCTAAAATTACCTGACTCCCACAATAATTTGGGCAGTAATTGGGGAGGTGTTTTGGTACTTACCTGCCATGGAGCAGGACGCCTATTACGACGATGAGTCCCAGTCAAATTTGAATGATGAAGAATTTTATAATGCGGTTGACAGCTCCATTTATCGCTGTGTAACCGAAGTGGTAGGCCCCATGGAAGAGCGCCTCTCTAATCGCATTGTAGAGGAGTGCGCAAAACTTGGGCAAGCCCATTTAGGGGCACCAGCGGGTCTCCCAGGCCCCTCAGGAGAGGGCCCCCCTGCCCCAAAGAAGCCCTGCAGGAAAGGGATGTCGGAGGGATGACAGTGGGTGGATAGGGGTGCCTTTGAGCGTCTGTGTGACGCTTTCTTGGCAAAGGCGACGGCCACCACCCCTGTACCCCCCTCGACCCCATAACCCTCGGTAGCTACGGGTACTGCTCCTCCGTCACCGGGTGGGGACACCCCGGATACAGATGATGATGAGGAGTCAGTGGGGTCTTGGCGCCCGTCGAGCTCTGCCGCCGAGTTACCCCGGGACAGTTAAGGCATGCTGGATCCGGATGAGATCATCCATCTGCGCTCCACAGCCTGGGCTCCGGGGGACAAAGTGGCGAAGTTCGTGGCGAGTCACCTCCTCAAGCCTTTGGAGAAGGAAGCCAGAGGGTGCCTGCATGGGTAATATCCAAGACCCACGCTGGAGGGCAAGGTGGCCTTGACACCAGAGTTAGACGCCAAAATGGCCACCTTCCTGGCAAAATTCATGAAAGATCGCCGCCAGGGCATTGACCGCTCCTGACGGTCATGCCAGGATAAGTTATTGGACGCGGTTGGCCCTATCACGAAGATTCTGGATATGGCGGAAGAGGCGAAGATGTCGGGGTCCGTCATTTCTCCCGACGTCCTATCGAATTGGGCACAAAGGGTGATCATCTTTTTAGGAAACGCCAAATGTGCGCCGGAGATCTCTCTTAATTAAACTGGACCCGAAGTTAGGAGACTTGGCCTCCTCGGAGGCAGGAGCAGTGGCCCAAGGGTTCTCTTCGGGGAGCCTTTTATAAAAGAATTGGGTAAATTTGTGTCTACCTTATAATTCTCTCGCCTCGGTGCCCACTCTGATCAGCGATCACACTCGGCAACTCTGGGCATTAGCTTGCCTCATCTTCACTAACGGCCCCACCAGACCACCGGGGATGCCTAGTCTCACCCTGGAGATACCCATTAAGGGACCATCTCTCAGGGAAGCCAGGAAGGGTTTCGCAGCGGTCGAAGCGCCTTGGGACCCTCCGGGTAAGTAGTGCGCTATATAAATGCCTATACATACATACATACATACATACTTCCCTGGACAAGGCCTAGTCCAGCATAAAGAGGGTCTTTCAGCAACGTTTCTCCCAAGGGGCCGGTCGTGGTAGGAGCCTCACGGCCGGCCGTGGCGGACAGAATGCCAACAATAGAGGGCAAGGCTCCGAGCGAGGCCAATATAATACCTCAGCCAACTTCAACAATTTCTACCCCAAGAGAGGGCAACGCTTCGGTGGGCGAGGCTTCAGGAATAACTCAGGACCCAACAACTCTAACGGTGAGTGTTATTCCTGCAGACCAGGTTCAAATTGGCAGTCGCTTAGCGGCCTTCCAAAAAGAATGGGCAGCGATTACGGCAGACGCTTGGGTTTTACAGACTGTATGCGGATTCCATATAGAATTTTACGATCATCCCAAACAGACAGGGGCTCCGCGTCCTATAGTCTTTTCAGTATCTGACGCGCAGTTGCTGGACGGAGAGGTCTCAGAGCTTCTGCGCAAAGGTGCCATTCGTCAGTCAAATCTGCATCCCTCTGGTTTCCTCCGCAACATTTTTTCTGGTGGAGAAAACCGATGGAGGAAAACGGCCGGTGATCAATCCCAAAGAGTTCAACGGGTTGTTCATCTATCAGCATTTCAAAATGGAGGGGATACATATCCTCAGAGACGTCCTCCTTCCACACGACTGGATGGTGCGATTGGACCTCAAGGACGCTTACCTTGTGGTCCCCATTCACCCTCCTCACCGCCGTTTCTTGCAGTTTGTCTGGAAGGATCGAGTGTTCGAATTCACCGCCCTTCCATTCGGTCTTTCCTCAGCCCCGTGGTGTTTCACGGAAGTGTTGCACCCGGCAGTGGAATGCCTGCGAAGTCAAGGTATCCGGATGATGGTCTATTTGGACCACATTCTGCTGATGGCCCAATGTCCTGAGAAACTGAACTCTCAACTTCAGCAGACAGTTTCCCTCCTTACAGGGGCTAGGATTTATCATCAACAGGGACAAGTCCGTCCTCGTACCGTGTCAGAAGTTGGTATTCCTGGGTTTTGTCATAGACTCTGTTCAAGCATCTCTGAGTCTTCCGTCGCGAAAGATGTCCAAGATCCGGCATGTTCTGGGACAGACAATTGCCAAGGCCCAGACTTCCCTGCGGCAGATTGCCAGAGTGGTGGGTCTTCTTTCCTCTTACATTCAGGCAATCTTCCCGGGCCCCTTTCATTACAGGGCACCAAGTGGAGAAGTGTGGCTCAATGATTAGAGCGGCAGACCCTGATGCAGAGGTCGAGCCCGGGACCAGGGTTCAATTCCCCGCCTCAGCGGTTCTTGGGCTCAAAATTCCACAGACCTGATAATTCTCGCCTCTGTGCCTATTCCAATCATGGAGTCCCACTCTGCAACTCTGGGCAATAGCTTGCCTAATCTCCACAACGGCCCCCACAACGCTAAGGATGCCTGGCCTCCACCTTGGGGGTGCCCAGGAGTGGACGCCTCACAGGGAAAGCCAGGATGGGTTCCACAGCGGTATTCGTACAAGCGCCTTGAGACCCTTGCGGGTGAGTAGTGTGCTATACAAGTATCAATTTTTTACTCCAGCTCCTCAAGGCTCATCATCTCAGGAAGGGAATGACCTACGATCAGATGGTTCCCCTCTCGGAGGAGGTGAAGGAAAAAATGTTGTGGTGGCTATCCCACATGGAGGCCTGGAACAGTCGGTCGATCTTCTGGTCAGTCCTGGACCTTGTGATAGAATCCAACGCCAGCAGGTCGGGTTGCGGCGCCTGGTCGTCAGAAGAACAGAAGTTGCACATCAATTGTTTGGAACTTCTGGCCGGATCTTTCGCAGAATTCTGGGATTACTGTCTGGCTCATAATCTATCTGTAACGGCGGAGTACCTGCCGGGCCAAGCCAATCAAGTGGCGGATTGGCACTCCAGGTACCTTCGAGACTCCAGTCAGTGAAGGATGGACGTTCAGGTTTTCCAGTGGCTGAACGACCTATGGGGTCCCTTCTCCGTGGACCTGTTTGCGTCTCGTTTGGATCATCAACTTCCGCGGTTCTTCAGTTGGAGGCTGGACCCTCTGCCGGAAGCCACAGATGCATTCCTCCAAGATTGGAGTCAGGAGAGGCCTTATGCGTTTCCCCTTTCTCGATGGTGGTGCGAACGGTGGCTCAGGTCCGCCGCCAGAAGGTGGAGCTGTTGCTGGTGACACCGCTCTGGAGGTACCAAGTCTGGTTTCCGGTTCTTCTGGAACTTTCTTGGGATTCTCCAATCCTACTGCCCCAGTTTCCTCATCTTCTGCTCAATCTGGACCAGGAGCAGCATCATCTCCTCACTCTGGGCTCTCTCCACCTCATGGCATTGAGGCTTTCCGGCGACGCTGGTCGCTCCCGAGCCTTTCGAGATCAGCTGAGGATCTTTTGTCAAGAGCCTTGGCGACCAGTACCGCGAAGCGCTATAGATCCGCTTGGACCAAGTGGGTGCGTTGGTGTCTTCGACAGGACTTAAATCCCCTGGTCGCGGGCGTTGTTCCCATTCTGAAATTTTTGGCAGAACTGGCTACAGATGGACTAGCGTACCGAACCATTAACGCGGTGCGTTCGGCGATTTCAGCGGCTCACCATCCGGTGGAGGGCGCACGGTTGGGAAGCACCCTTTTGTTTGTAGACTCTTGGGAAGTATTTGTCTTTCATTGGCCCCTGAACCTCGCTACTCAGTCCTTTGGGATGTCAATATTGTTTTGAATCTTTTCCTATCATGGCAACCTTACACTTACCTGTCTTTAAAGGAACTTTCAGCCAAACTAGCTATGCTTCTGTGCTTGGTGTCTTGCCGTAGAGTGTCGGATGACCGGGCTTTGGATGTTTCAGCTAGGGTTTTTTCCCCAAACAGGGTTACTTTCACGGTGGGACGTCGCACAAAGTCTGCGTCAAGAACTATCTCATACCCAGTCTTTGTGGATGTCCCCAAGTTATGTGTTGTTCAATGCCTGACAGCATATAAAGATATGACAATCGACATTTGTCCTCCGGGTTAACGACAATTGCTAATTGCCTTGCAAAAACCACACAAAGCAGTCTCTTTCCCCACCATAGCTAGGTGGGTGCGCTGTGTCTTGCAGGAGGCAGGTTGAGCAGGGTTTGTGACATGTTGTAGGTCTTGCTTGCAAGATGGCTTTTAGCTGTCTGGTTGCAAAAGATTATTTGTTGGGCCATACAAAAACTAGCAGTGGGTTTAGAATCTGGCCATTGCTTACTGTTGGCTTTGTCACACTCAATTGCAACCTTCTTATTCATTGGCTTTGCTCTTGTTTAGCCCTCTCCTGGAACATTTCTTCTACACCTTCAATTTGATTGGTTGGTGTGTTCTTCCACTGCTCTCATTTAGGAAACTGCGTTTTTCTTAAAGTGCTCCCCTCGTGAGAGTGCATATGTTTTCAAGATCCCTCCCTCGTCTGATGCTTCTCCCGCATATCCCCTCTCTGAGAGCTCCTGGTCATTCCTTCCTCCCTCTACCTGCTGTCTCCGTAGTTTGCTGATTTTATTACAGCATGGGCTCTGTTGCTCCCACTACCACCTCTATGCCCCCACCCACCACCATCTCGGTTGCTTCCTGATCCTCCTTGGCTTTAAAAAAATATATAAACTGCTTCTGTCTGGTGTTCCTCCCTTCTACTCTCCATTGCTTCAGACATCAGTTTTCCCTTCACTTTTGCTAAGTAAATCGCCAACAGTGTTGCAAGCTCATCTACTTACTACCCATCAAGGAACTGCAGATCTGTATACCCTGTGTCTTCTGTGCCTTCACGCTCATGGATGTAGGATGTTTCATATGGAGAACCTTGGGAAATCTACTCTCCGATGGCTTGATGTGGCCCAGTTCCTGGCTCGTAAGCATTCCCTCTCCTCTGGTTCTTGTGCCCTCTGTCTTTGAGAGAAGCCGAAAATGTGAAACCTTTTGACTGTAATGTGGTGTACCATGCTTCTGTAACGTCATCGACAGTACAAACTTGCAAACCCAAATAACTAATACAACAGAGGTTGCATTGAATGGTTCATTCAAAACACTCTGGTGTGTTTTGTAGCAGTGCAACCTTCTGTCACACAAATGAGTAAAAATACACCCAACACAACTGCATGCTTCTTTACGCAGACCTTGTACACAATACTTAACTACACTCTAGTATCTCATTGCTCATGCTGAAGAGGTACACCAGACAGCTGCCAACCCTGCTTCCTCACACCTATTAAGTGCAGCATCAGTGCTAGTGTCTGTGTGCTGTCTGAGCATTCGAAAAGCACATTTGTATTTTTGATGTTCTGCACGTATTGCTGCTCTGTGGCCATCATGGACTGGAATCATGATGGTCTGTAGATGTTTTATATAGGTCGAAGCCTACCAGATAGCGTAGCTGTCAGATATGCTATCAATATTTTGAGAACATTTGGAAAACTTTCCTTGCTTGTCATTGGATTTGTGGTGTGTAACTCACATGTTCTTGCTTTCTATTTGCTAGCTTTATTTGTTTGTGCTGTCTAGGCTTGAGTTAGTCTCTTCCCCAAACCTTATTTATTGTATTTTTTCACCAGTGCTGAATTTCTGTAAACTGGCTTTATATACCTGTTTATTGTATTACTCATCCTGTCTTATCTGCCTTGTAACCTTGCATTTAATATGTGATTAGTCCTTGTTTTTAATTTTTTTTTATTCGTACTCGATGTCGTAATTGTTCTTATGTCCTTCCTTCCATCATTTTTGTAAAGCGTTCTGATATCCTTCGGGATCTTGTTCGCGCTATATAAAACTTTATAAATAAGGAGAACCATACCAGGTATATATATAAAATATATGTATTTAATCTAAACACATCCCTCTAGTCTCTTTATGAGGCTAGAGGCAAAAGTATATACAGTAAACTTATTTAGCACACAGTAAATTAGCACAGTATACGTTTAGCCTAGGGGCGTCACAAACCATATACTAAGAAAGTGGTATAAGTACCACTACAGTCATAGAGACAAGACCTAGGGCCTGTAGGACCGCTGGGGCAACCAGGAACCACCCAAGGTAGGGACGCAGGAGAAAAAGAATAACGACGTATGGAAGGGTCTGAGGGGAATTGTTTAATGACTGATACCACCTCCGCTCCCCAATCACAGTATAAACAACTAAATGGAGATGTTCAGTCAATAATGAGGGAACATGAAATGCTGGATGCTGCTACAGTGTAGGGACCCAATACAGGAAAGAAAGTTTGCCCATCACCTGGCTAGAGGAAAGCGTTCATCGGCCCACCCTTACTGGCGGAGAATCGTCATATGGAGCTCAAGGAGAACTAGGTCTAGGCCCACAGCTCTGAGCTGCTAGGCCCTGCTGGGTACCTGTCCCCATGCTCCTGTGCCATCTCACCAAGGTAGATGTTCAAACCAAGTGGACTCAAGTGAAGTGCAGTGCTAAAGTGTGTGAAAAGAAGTTAAAAATGGCTACTTGGCAAAAAATATGTTTATTCAGGATTGTCCAAGTGTCATAATTAAAACAGCCTGATAGTACAAGAACTCTACTATCTCCTGGCTAGAGCTAATGTGGTCGACATGTTTCAGCCGTAATGGTCGAGTGACCCGGCTTTCTTCAGGACCTCGATTTAAACAGCGGCTACTGCAGGAAAAAACACTGTTGGTGCACAAACGTGTGATTGAAGAATAGATAAAGGAAAGTCTGTGGCAGTTGCCACCCTACCAGACACGTAGTGTACGTGTATGTAGGTAAGAGCTACCTCTTCTTTCCTAGAAGATACAAACAAAAAAAGGGGTCAAACTTAGAATGGGATTCCTACACCTTGCAGCGTAAGCAATCCATCAATTGATCATGACATGCTATTATGCCCTCCCTCGGTAGCACCCAAATCGTGGTTCAATATTAGATGAAACATTGATAGTTTTATATAAGGTTTACACTTACCCAGCTTTGTGTGGGAGAAAGACCTCACCTCACCCGGCTGATTGCTCGGAGGAGGAAGCCCCGCTCTGGTAATAAGCAAAGTAAGACAGGAAAGTTACATCTAGATACTGCCGTGTCTCTATTCTTCACAACAAAATTACCATTAAAAACTGTGATCATGACTAAAAAACACTCAGCCCCTAATGGCATCAAGATGCAGGAGAGGTGATACAGGTTTTGATGAATACTCAGCTCAAAAACAACTGCCAAGTTGGTGCGCAGTGGAGGGGAGTAGTTGTTAATCTACCCTCGTGGTGTAACACAAAAGAGGTAAAGCTACCCCAAGTGATAACACAAACACCCACATGGGGGTGTATTATAATAAATCAGTTCCCCACTAATGCCCCTGAAAGAGCCAGAGGTTAAGTTAGAAAAAGCAGGGTTGAGTTATCCCTAGACTCAGTACTAACAAGTTTAGCAGAGTACCCCCCTCCTCCCTACCTGTCCGTCGGTGCTCCAGGCCAGACTGCGAGCAATCTGGGAGGTGACGGCAGGGGGAGGGAGGGGCGCTTATGTAGTCGCTCTAATTAGTTGATTAATCGGTGGACAGGAAACAGGTGTTGTGCATTTCGCCCTGAACATGTAAACGGATGCACTGCGCATGCGCGTGTTACAGGCGCGATCACTCGCGCATGCGCGTTGCGACGGATCAGCGTAATGCGCATCCTGCAGGGCATCCACACTAGCAAGACGCTCCTTCACAGCGCGTGCGCATTAGGATCGCGCCACCCACTGCATGGGAGCAATGCTGTATACCTCCAAGGCTCGGAGGTGTCAGCGCGAGTGAGTGGCAGCGACAGCACAAGTCGCGAGCGCCGATGTTTGTCATGTGAATGCTATTGTTATATTAGGGTGGCTAGCCCAGAGCTCAGATGGCAGGGAAGACTAGTTGGAACTCATAGGACAAGTTTCTGCAGTCTCTTAACAAAAAAGAAGAATGAGAGACAAAGATAAGGATGAAACACCTTTGGTGATAGGAGTGTAGTGTTCAAGCAGTGTAATGATAACATGCCCATACAGTAGTTATATATAAACTACTGTGGAAACTTCAATGGAGGTATATGGATTGCTCACATGCTCAGAAGAAGGACTCAATATAATCCTGGTACCTGTAGTAAACAACTCATAAGTGATGTAAGAGTACTGAGTGTGTCTACAATAAAGTGAATGGGAGGAGCAAAGCAAGGAAAAAGAATACTTCTCCCATACAACTACGACCCCCGGTAACACACTTTCAGGTAGCATAGTGCAGGGTCCTCAATAGTTGCGGATAGGGGAAAGGATGTCTACAGTATGTCTCAGAAAATCTACCAATGACAGTGTCAGATTGATACCCATGGTACAAGGTCGTTGAGACCATCTGTATCGGTCTTCAATCTGAAAATCCATCTCTGTTCCTTAATGAATAAGTAGCGAGGGATATCTGATATGAGATGGGGGATGAAAGGTCGTTCCAACACACACCACCTCAATTCGTCCGCCTTGTGATGTTTAGAGATGAAGTGATCAGTGTGACAGGTGGATTGCTTTTTGCACCGTATGGTACTCTTGTGCTCACTGATCCGAACCTTCACCTTGCGTGTGGTATGGCCAATGTATTTTAAGGAGCAAGGACACGTGATCATATAGATCACGCAATCAGAGTTGCAGTTAGTATGGTTTTGGAGTATTCACGGGCGATTTGTACCTATATCCACCGATACCGTCTTACTAGTCTGTGGGCACACACTGCACGAGCCACACGGGTAATGCCCTCGTACTGGGGGTAATGACCACAAAGTATTGGTATCATTTGCTCGTTGTGTCAATGGTCGTGTGTGAACTAGACTGTCCCGCAGACTAGGGCCTTTCTTGAATGCAAAAAGGGGGGTTGGAATATGCTCAGCCGCTACATTAAGGATTGGCCAATGTTTACGCACCGTTTTCTGTACTTGGTTGGATAATGTGCAGAAGGTCGTAACAAAGGTAAGCCTGTCATTCTGGGGTTTGGGATTGCCACCATCTAGTAGGGCATCTCTATCGTTGTTTGAGGCCCTTTTCCAGGCCTGACGTACAAGACGTTTAGGGTAATTACGGGCCCGCAATTGCACAGCCAGTTCACTGGCATGTTTGTTGAAAAGATCTTTGGTCGAGTAATTCCTTCGAATCCGCAAAAATTGGCCCACAGGGAGATTCTCCCTGAGGGCTCTAGGGTGGTGACTATCGAAAGATAGTAGTGAGTTCCTGGACATCGGTTTTTTAAACAGTTCACACTGCAGTTTACCATCCTGAGGAAAGATGGAGATGTCAAGAAAAGATAGACGATGTTGACATACCTGTTCACATACCTGCACAGGAATTTTGATCTATAGACCTCCAGGGCCTCTAGGCTCGTTTTTCGAGGATTTACAGGTGGCACTGTCAGTACCCTGTGTGCGCTCGGCACACTGTGTACTGCTGGGCGACTTAAATCTGCACATGGACTCGACAACTGATGCCGATGCATCTAAATTACGGGACATTACCGAGATGCTCGGACTGACCTCTTTCATCGATAGTCCAACGCACGTGAAAGGGCATACGTTGGATTTAATCTTTTCCACTGTGCCAATTAAGGTGTCCTCCCCTTTGCCGGTTCTATGGTCTGACCATTATTTAATTAATTTCGTGTTGTTAGCTGAGCACCAGACGAGTCAAAGAGCTCATAAGGACGGGTCTCGTCAAGCTAGAGCCTTTCACCTGGTGTCAGCTGATATGCTCGCTGACGCACTCCATGCACATCCTTGCATTACGACTGGGAACTTAGAAGTCGACCTGCCGCTAGTCCAGGACTGGCTTCGGATAAGATTCGAGGAGCTTGCCCCTCGGAAACCGGTCAGGACAGCCCCCTGCCAGGATTCCGCTCCTTGGTTCACCGCTACTCTGCGAAAATCGCGCCAGGACTGCAAAAGATCTGAAAGGCTCTGGCGGCGCAGTTATGCGCCTGAGGAGAAACTGAAGTACAGGGGTGCGATAAAATCTTATCACAGACAGATCGCCGAAGCTAAAAAAGATCTACTTCGAGCATAGAATAGACCAGGCTGATAACACGAGCCGGGAACTGTTCCGAATTGTGAAGGAATTCGTAGAGCCGGTGGCGGCCGCTAGGGTTCACTCCCATACTGAGGAGTGGATCAAGCAGCTTGCTGACTTCTTTGTGGACAAGATCCGTAGGATTCAGGACTCTTTCGATCAGGTGGGGTCCCTGGAAGTGGCTGCAGCTGTGGAAAGTGATCTGAAGGTCCTTCCATCCGCTGCAGCCGAGCTGGCGCCCACTCTTTCGACGTTCCCCCCGCTATCCTGCGAGTCCTCTCTGGAGCTGCTTTCCCGGTTGAAATCTGGATCCCCCTTGGATGCGTGTCCGGCTAAATGCCTGAGCTCGGTGGCACCAGCTATTAACAACTTGCTGAACCCCTTGCTCAACATGTCTCTGAGTTCTGGAGTGGTCCCTAAAGAATGGAAGCATGCTCTTATTCTCCCGCTCATTAAGAAACCTCTGCTCGACCCTTTACAGTGGGCCAACTACAGACCAATCTCCCTCCTCCCTGCTCTGGCGAAGGTGGCGGAGAAACATGTTCAGCATACTCTTACCACCTTTATAGAGAATAACAAACTGCTGCATGACTCCCAATCTGGTTTCCGTGCCAATTACAGTACGGAGACAGCTCTTGTGGAGGTGACCGGCGCCATCAGGGAAACGCTTGATCTTGGGGGAAAGGCTATGTTGGTCTTGCTGGACCTGTCGGCGGCATTCGACACCGTCCCACACGCCGGCCTCCTCCTAAGACTCAGGGAGGTAGGTCTGCGGGGGACGGTGTTGGACTGGTTTCAATCCTTCTTAACCGACCGTCGGCAGGTGATCTGGGCTCCTCCGTTCTCCGCGGAAATGCCTTCGCTAGAGGTGGGGGTGCCTCAAGGATCCATCCTGAGCCCCACCATATTTAACATTTATGTGGCCCCTTTGGCGAAGGTCGCGGAGGCATTTGGAGCCCGGGTCATCTCATACGCTGATGACACCCAGCTCCTGTTTACCTGCAGGAAGGGAGAGGTTTTTAATGGCGACAGAATCAGAGACTGCCTGAGTGCTGTTTTTGCATGGTTTCAGCACCAGAACCTGAAATGTAACTCGGATAAGTCCGAGTTACTCTTTTTTGGCTGCGCTGAGGACCCTGGCTGGAAATCATGGTGGCCTTCCGACATGTTCCCCCCTGAGAAACCATCTGCCCAAGTAAAAAATCTGGGTGTGGTATTTGACGACAGTCTTTCTTTTCGTCCCCACATCACGGGCCTGGCGGGGAAATGTTTCGGTATCTTGAAGATGGTGAGGAAATTTCTCCCACTGCTTTCCCTTCAATATCGCAAGAACATCGTGCAAGCACTTGTGGGTTCGCGTTTAGACTACGCTAACGCACTTTTCTCTGGTCTGCCTAAATATCTGGTATCCAGATTGCAAGTTGTCCAAAACTCGGCGGCCAGAGCCATCTTTGGCCTTCCACGGAGAGCCAGTGCCTCTCTACTGCGCGGCAGGCTGCATTGGCTGTCTATCCCTAGCAGAATTAGTTTCAAGGTCCTCACGTTGGCGTTTAAAGCCCTCCACTGCATTGGCCCAGCTTACCTCAGGAAGCGGATTGCTCTCTACGTTCCCCGGAGGAGTTTGAGATCTGCTGACCTGGCTAAAGTGGAGGTACCAGTGATCAAACGCGTGCGGATGGGAGGCCGGTCTTTCCAGTTTATGGCGGCCAGTTTGTGGAATGAGCTCCCTCTGTCACTCCGCAAGGCTAACAATCTTCTGGCCTTTAGAAAGGAGCTCAAGACGCTCCTCTTCTCCGCCTAACCAGTGGGCCTACAGTGTTTCTGCCGCTGGGTTTTTCTTGGTTGTGTTCAGGACTCTCTGCCAAAGCGCCGGGACACCCGATCTGGGTAGCCGTGCGCTCAAGAAATATAGTTCTAACATAACATAACATAACATAACTATATTCGATGGTGAATTTAAGAAAGGTATTTTGCTGGTTGAGCCAGTTATGGAAAATCTGGATCTCAGGACGCAGGAGACCCTCGGAAGGCGCGCGCAGTGTCTAAACACAGCGCGAATAACCATTGACTTCTATGGAGAAAGTTGCGATTAGAATTTTAAAGATTAGGGACAATTAGGAGTAGACTAGGAGCAAACCCCTTGAGAACTAGACAGTTCGAGAGTCAAGACCCACAAGAGCAACAAAGTACTTGTTTTACCTCCCCCAGGAAAGCCGGGTGCATAGGTGTCTTTTTGTGTCGGGTTTCGTCGTCGTTATCTATGGAGAGCTGCAAAACAGTGCTGCAGGTGACCAGGTGAAAAATGTCCGGGTGGATCCAAGGGTGGAGCGGAGATCTGGAGAACCTGAAAGCAGAGGGGACAGAGTCTGGGTCACTTGCCAGTGACAAGGGAGGCAAGGAGAAGATTCCTACCGATGTCGGGTGATTTCAGGTGCAGGAGGTGAAGCTTGACTCTTCAGCCAAAAGGACCAGGAGGCATCAACGACAACCAGGAGCTTGATTCGAGCTGTCCCACGTCGGATGTCGAGTGCTGCGGTGTCGGTATCCGGAGTGGACCCAACAAGCCTTGGCAACAACCACCCACGCAAGATGCTTCTTTGGTGCCTGTTTGAACAGGGGAGTCACTTCTTGACCCCAAGGGAGATCCTTCTGTCTTCTAGTCGAAATAGAATGTCGAAGTTCCACGATATATGTTGCAGAGTTTCGTCCAGGGTAATCTAAAGTCCTAAGGACTGGGTTCCTATACTTATACTAAGTTTAGGGGTTGGACTAACTCTAAGGTCCCACCTATTGGGTGAACCTGGGAAGGGGGTGGTTACACCCCTTCGTCCAGTTTTGTGCCAGAGTACCTGTGCACCCGGTTTGAACTGGGGTATTCACAGGGACACCAAGTGTGCCCTCAGCAATGTCTGAAAAGCATTCACTGAATGCACCCATCCTCCCCCAATACACTAAAGCTTGTCTGGGGAGGTGGTTACTTCTCCCTGTGATAGGAAACCTATTGTCCAGGCCTCCCCTGCCGGAGTTTGGTCCAACAGCAGGAGGTTAGACCCGTGTCCATTTTGTGATGCTGGGGCTCTTTTAAACTATTACCGGTCAGGTAAGGGTGTACATGTCTTCTCCCTCTAGAAGGGTGGAATTCTACCCCCGCCGCCAGGACTGGCGGGGGTAGGATTCCAAAGTGTTTGACACCAAACACGACATGTTTTGATGCAGTCATTTCAAAGTTAGCATTTACCGCAAGGTTATAATGCACTTAAGAGTATATGGTATGGCTGTATCACAGAACAGCTACAGAGAAGTGATTCTGAAAGCTGCAGAGGGGCTTAGTTCATGCTTGGGCACCCTCTTACACAAAAACAAGCACTCTGCCTTCATGATTGTTAAGGCCTGCCATTGGAGTGACTTATAGGTTTATATGTGTCTGGTATTTAAAGGTAGATATAGGTAGCCCATATCTTAGTAAGAGGTGCATGCACCACCTTACCCAGGCTGCAGTAGCAGACCTGTGGTGCCATTTTTGAAGGCTTCCCAGGGGTGTCATAATGCATGCTTCAGCCCCTGGTAGGCCTCTGGGTTACCTATGCCCTTAGTACCTAAGGTACCATATACTAGTGTTGTATGTCATTTTAGGATCCAAGCACAATTTTCCCGATTCATGCCCTTATATAGGTACAATTCACATTTCTCTAATATAGGCATAGAAATCATACCCATATTTAGACATAGCCCATGCAGTCCAAATACAGGCATGGCTACTTCCACCAGTCCCAAAAAGCCACAACGGAAAACCGACTTAAGCAGTCAGGGACCTCCCCTTGCTTGAATATTGATTTATCCAGGAACTCATGGAGTTTTCAAAGAACTGTCATTCCCTTAGGGTTCTTTGATGATGTTATTATGCCCAACTTTACGTCAAACTAGGCACCTTCAAGGTATAAATATGCCTTCACTTACTCTAGCAAACACACAGTGGTTTGGAGCAGTTCGACTATCTACTTGCCCAACGCAGCTCACTACAGCAAGTGCCGAAGGAAGCCGACCTTTCAGCTGACGCACTGATTGAGATGCTGTCCTTTCTCTTGCCGAGAATCCAGCTCCAGTGTTTCCAAACTCCCCTTATGGGGTGTTTGGAAATCGAGTCCCCGAGACAGAAAAACCAGACCTCCTTCATTCTAAAACCAAGGTACGGAGCTGATTAGAGATTCTTGGCAAAGAATACTAAACCTATGCTACACCACACTTACTTCTTCCCTAGTACAAGACTTAGGTTAGGTACATTGGGGTAGCCGTATTTTAGAAGCACCAGTTGAGTACTTTTAGTCTTTGTTATTTATGTATGTATTTTTATATGGCTTAGAAACCATACAAAGCTCTTACAGTATTATTTTATAATATAGTTCTTGCTGTACGCATTATACTTTACAACCTGCATTATGATTGTAGCAGTTCATTTCTTCTGTGTGAGAAAGAAGACTGTTCAATAAATCCTTTATTGAAAACGCCCGTCTTTCTATTTCTCTACACCTATGGTGAAACGAAGCATGCACGATTGACTGAGTAAAATATCTATTTATTGTTTCCGCGACTCTAGAGATACATTTCTTATTCTTGGGAAACAAAGTTGTCATGTTTATGCGGTTGTCAGAAACGAATCCCTTCTTGTGAATTCGAGAAAGTTTCTAGTGACCTCTGATCTAGCTGGCACTCACTATTAAGTAATATTTAGTATATTCGATAGAGACCTAGTAGACCTCAGACCTACGTCTAATCTATAGGATATAGGGATCTTTTTACCTCTGCTGCCGAACTTTGTTGTCGTTCCCCTGCTACCCTGTGGATCTTCTTGGCTTTTTCCTCACACTTGGCCCCTGTCTCCCCTCGCCGCCACAGCCTTCTACACCTTGGCCCGGCCGCTGAGAGGGGGGACTCGAATTCCCAGGGTGCTTTGCGGCAGGAGCCGCCGCAGCTTATCCGCGCGCCTGGAGGTGATTTAAAACCGAGGCCAGCCCCGGGGGAAGTGGGATCTTTTTACCTCTGCCGCCAAACTTTGTTGTCGTTCCCCTGCTACCCTGTGGATTTTCTTGGCTTTTCCCTCACACTTGGCCCCTGTCTCCCCCCGCCGCCGCAGCCTCCTACACCTTGGCCCGGCCACTGAGAGGGGTGGGACTCTTAATTCCCAGGGTGCTTTGCGGCAGGAGCCGCCGCAGCTGATCCGCGCGCCTGGAGGCGATTTAAAACCGAGGCCAGCCCCGGGGGAAGCAGGATCGTTTTACCTCTGCCGCAGAACTTTGTTGTCGTTCCCCTGCTACCCGGTGGATCTTCTTGGCTTTTCCCTCACACTTGGCCCCTGTCTCCCCCCGCCGCCGCAGCTTCTACACCTTGGCCCGGCCGCTGAGAGGGGGGGACTCGAATTCCCAGGGTGCTTTGCGGCAGGAGCCGCCGCAGCTGATCCGCGCGCCTGGAGGCGATTTAAAACGAGGTCAGCCCAGCGTCGCGGAACGCGCGCGGGCGACGCCGGGCTAAGCCCGGGCAAAGGGCGTGCCCTCTGTGGCCCTCAGAGGCCTAAGGAGACAGGGCAGGGCCTAACCCCTTAATTCCAACAGGTATTTGGGGACATCACATCTTTGGACACACATTTCTTATATTTGTATTGCCTACTTTGCCATGTTTGTACATCGTTTTGTCATTACTTTTCTGCGCATTATTACCGGTAAATTAGGTGTTTTGCGCAGAAGGGTACATATTAGTGAAAGATGTCCCCAAGGCGTAGTATGGGCAAAACATCTTTGGTGGGTGGGTCAGTTAGAGGAACCTTGGACCAGGTTATTACACGGGCGGCCTCAATGCTGGAACACTAAATAGCCATCACTGAGTGCCGCTGTCCAGCGAACTCTTGCAGAATAAACGTTCATCATTGGGACCTCTTGAACGGGCAACCACCCCGACTTTAGGCCAGGAAAAGTCCACATACACTGATATTAGCACCACTCCCCAGTTACATGACGAAACCGCTCCATCTGAGTTAAGTAGGGTATATAGCAACATGGATTCTAGCTTAGAACCCGCACTAGAAATAATCTCTGAGGAATCCTTGATATCCAATTGCATAAAGCCCAATAGTAAGATTAAAACCTGAATTACACCACAACCATTGGGACCTACCCTAAAGAGGAAGTGGCGGGGGGCTAGACAAAAGGGCCGGCAGGCAAAATTAGCAAAGACTCTCCTAAACTTATTAACAGGTCAAACTATAGGAACTGGGGCTAAAGTCCCTGATTCGACACTCATGTCTTTTCCTCCCACCAAAGAACTGATGGAAAACATTGAAGTTTTAGTTAAATCTCTCTTACTGCCACTGGTGGAAAGAGTGAAAAGGATTGGAGATCAGTTGGTATTAATACAGGAAGAAATAGTCTCAACTACCGTCATGATAAAGGGCATGGGGCCTGCCAAACAGAATAAAATTATATCTGGGCAGAGTATGGCGCAGACTGTTAACACCATGAATACTAAACCAGCTCCATCACAAACACTGCACAATACTACTTTTGTCCCATCAAATGCAATTGGTCATTCGATATCATCCAGGGCAGAGGGGTCTTTAGGCCTCATTAACAGCTGCGAGGATAGACCGGGAACCACCTCTGGGGAGCACTCAACCACTAATAACACTAAAGGCTCTAAGTAACAAATAGATTTGCCGCCAGAAGCGGCTCCTTATGTTGCTGTACTAACGGGTGTCCCCGAGCTGGTTACAGGAAGGGCCGAAGAGTATTCCGAACTTAAAAATAAAGAAATATTCTGGTTGCGAACTAATAGGCCTCTACCCTCCAATATCAATGGTGAAATTCTCCACGTGAGAAGATTGGGCTGGGTGGGCAGTAGGCCCAAAGATATCCAAGGGGACGCCATAATCATTAATTTTAGGAACCGCAGGGTAATTTCCTATCTTAGTGACTGGTATCTGGAGAGAGGCGGGGAAGGGATACAGATACACGACCTGAGCTATTTCTACCCCAGGTCCCTACTTCCTAAACCAGCAAGAAAAATGAACCCATTTGAGACGACTGTTGGGGGCCCAAACTTCAATATTCACACCTCCAATCGCTTTACGGCACTTGCGGGCATGGAAGGGGTGGACTGACTCAGTTACGAAGTGCCCACGAAAGAGGATCTCAATGAAAGAGGCCTAGGTAAGCACTGCCCAAAAGTCATAATAGAAGAGTCTGGAAGGAAAGAAAATTACTGTAACTGGTCTAGTTGCTCTCCAAATGAAATCTATCAAGCTAGGGACAGGGGAACCACAAAGCCTTTGGTAATGTCCCTGGTTCCTAATATTACGGCGGAAATGGCTAACTCCAATAGTGAGACCATGTCCTATTCAGTTAAAACAACTGTAAACATCAATTCAAACTATCCTAAGGATCATTGCACGCCTATTAGGCTAATACCAAAACAGGGACCCACCGATAGACCAGTAATGAGGGCTGTATATAGTGACCTCAGCACAGAGCAGCCTTCTCCAAATAGGATTCTATATTGGAATGTGGCGGGCTTGTGCGACAAAATTACCAACCTGTTATGGATGGAAGTGGTGTTAAACCACAGCATTCTATGCGTACAGGAAACTTGGGTCAGTATGGAGGTACACATACTTGGATATAAAACATTTCACACCCCAGTGACTCCTAGTAAAAGTGGCAGACACAAGGGGGGATTATGTACTTATATTGTGTCCACTATGGGATCATCAAAGGTAAAGTTCCTTACTACTGAGTTCTATCAAATTATAGTCTTCTCATGGGGTCCTATAAAAAAACATTACCTTAGTGAATGTTCATAATAATATCCCTACTGTTCAAATAGAGGCTGTTATAAACAACCTCTTCTCTGATCTTTTAAAAATTGAAGAACAGATGATGGGCGACATGGCATTGCTATGGGTAGGAGATTTTAATTGTCCTCTATGCCCTCGAGGGGCGGTTGGTGTTTGTGGATTGGGGGATGGAAATGAAGAGGCCCGTCCCATTTTATTCATTCAAAATTGGGGGACCTGTTGAATTCCATGACATCCCACTTTATTCTGTCATTTGTTAATGAGTTATGCACCCCCTATAAACCATTTAGACCCACTTTTAATGGGAGAGGATGCAACTCAATTATAGACTTTACCCTCCTCTCATCGAGATATGTAGGGGCTGTTCTAAATTGGGACATATTACTTACCCCCTTAGTGACCATTATCCCATCTGCTGCAAACCTAATGAATAACATCATTTATAATATAACACATAGATTAGCAAGCAGAAATGGCTACCGCATTAAATGGGACAAGGTCGTGCATAAGACCTTTATTAAAATGCTAGTGGTGGCTACTCGCAAAGAGTTGTTGACATGCCTCTCTGATGAAGGAGACCATCATATTGTTATCGACTCCTTCTTAAAAATATGTTCTGGGATAAAAATATTATTAACAAGAGTACCACGACACCCCCCCCAAGGAGAGTCAGGGCTGGTTCAATGGGAGTTGCACCAGAGCGCTAGCCGCTCTGAAAAAAGCATTACACACTGCCCCAAGATCAAAGTAAAATATCCAGAAAGCTAGGCGTCTCTACAAGGCCGCTGTAACAAGTAGGAGAAAAGAGCTAAAAAAGATTGCGTGGTCGGCTCTTCATGAAGCCTCAGAAAGGAATATAACATAGCCTTTTGGAAGGCAGTAAATGCCCCCTTCCTTCAAACCAACCAGGGACCTAAAATAGATTTAGCCATCCAGGCAGAAACCTGGGTTACACATTTTGAGGGCCTTTATAACAAGATAGAGCTCCGAGGAAATTACTGAGTCCCTTCCCACAGGGTATTCAATTCCGCCATGAGGAAGTTATCAGGGCATTGAAGGAAAGCCCGTCTGGGAAGGCACCGGGACCAGACTGCGTCCCTATAGACTTATTTAAGTCTGAGATTGATCTATGGGCACCCCTGCTCACAAACGTTCTTAACTCCGCAAACAATATTGGATTCATTCCAACCTGGTCAGAGGCCATTGTAGTGCTGATATTTAAAAAGGGGAACAGGAATGATCCCACCTGCTATCGACCGATTTCGCTACTCGATGGCCTAATGAAGGTGGCTGGGAGGATCATTCTAAACAGAATCCAGGATTGGATGGAGGAGCATGACATCATTTCGAACCTTCAATATGGTTTCAGAGCTGGTAAGGGTACCATAGAACAGGGACTAAACCTGGCATTAATAACAGCAAAGTATACCCAGGCCAAAAATAGCAGTCTTTTTGTAACCTATGTGGAATTAACTTCCGCATTTGACTGCGTGGACCATGATATGCTCTAACACTTTCTGAGATTGGGGTGGATACTTTATAATGGGGCAGGCGATCGTGTCAGATAAGGCAGGAGGGGTGAGTGCTCAGATCTGTTTAAAATCCATAGAGGAGTAAGATAGGGGTGCATCTTGGCACCCCTGCTTTTTACCCTATACATCAACAAGGTCGGACAACACCTCACTAAAGATTATCACGACTACCCCACAATAAACGGGACAGCTATACCCATTCTCCTTTACGCGGATGACACGGCCATTATGTCTCAGACAAGGGTTGGCTTGCAAAGGGCAGTGGAAAAATTCTCAGAATTCATGAAAGTGAAGGCCTCCACGAAAATGTCTCGAACATTCACAATGTCTTGCAGAATAAGGAACAGAAGGTTACCCTGTCCAATTTTCTTGGATGGCAGAAAGGTGGAGCCTACCGACATATTCTCCTATCTCGGTATAAACTTAGAGAGGAGGGGTTCTTGGCGGGAGGCTGTTACCACGAGGGGCCTTGCGTTCTCGAGCTACTGGTGCCCTAATTAATTTTGCTAAAAGGCTGGATGGCAGACCAGTCAGAGAACTCCTGCAGATTTACCAGGCTAAATGTATCTCAACTGGCACATATGGGGCCGGACTTTGGGGGATTGCGAAGGTGGATTCTATCCAACGGATTGAAAACCGTTTCCTTCGTTATCTATTGGCAACCCCCAAGGGCACTGCAACTCACGTGGTCCAAATTGAACTTGCTCTCCCATATGTATCAGATATCATAAAATCCGCCCCTGTCCTGTTTTGGCACAATGTCTGGGTAAACCCTGAGACCACCCTGAACAGAGAGGTAGTAAGGGATTGTTTGGCCCTAGATGGGGTGGGTAACATTAAATGGCTCAGATATGTTAAAGAGTTGCTGGATGACATCGGGCACTCTGAATACTTCTCTAATCCAGCTAGCATGGAGAAGGTGTCGAGAAAAAGTCTGAAAAAACTTGTCTTACAACACCTAGAGAGTAAAAGATGGCGGGCAGAAAAGGCCAAAAGCACGGTTGCGGAACACAATTTGATTTCCACTACCGAGGGGGTACAACAGTATCTCCTGATTGAATCTTCCCCCTTCAATCGTATGCTTCTGACTCGTCTCCGTACGGATACTTTTTTTAGAATAATTACTTTTCCAAATTGCAATGACTGGTCAAGAGATAAAAGATTCTGCCCTTGCGGCAATATTTCGTACCAATCAAACATCCATTGCATCTTTTTCTGTCGTTTTTACAGCTATCCGAGAGAAAGACTGTTAAAACCTCTACTTAAATCATGGGGAATGTGAACCTGTAGAGAAGCTTACCTCAAACTAAAAACCTTGGATAATATACATATCATAGTAGTTGTATCCACTTATTTAAAGGCGATTGTCAGATCTAGGAATACGATGTAAACTAGTGTCATATAGTTAATGCTTTTCTATATATTGTGTTAAGTTACGCTTTGCTGCCAGAAGAGCACATTTGCTTGGGACTGACCTGCCTGCCTGACAGCTTACTGCTCGCGGAACCCGCTTCGCGGGTCCCGCGTCGTGCTTTGACATCTACAGCTGCTTAAAGGTTTGGAGGGCCAGCGGAGGGAAATCTTTGTCGGGGCTGCGAGCGGCGTGCGCTCACGGAGGGACTCCAATTCCCAGGAGCGCCCGCCAGCCCTGAGGAGCAACACCTGGGCCGCTCTCCCCGACCCCTCCCACCTTTCCATCGACCTGTTGTTTACGAGTCCTATAATTGCCAATCGTACTCCCGCAGCGCGGGAGAGTGCGCGGGAGAAGCCCGGGACAAGGGCGGGACCGTCTGTGGCCGTCCGGGGCCGGTAGAGGCCGGGCTGGGCCATACCCCTAACATTTTCTCCCCTTCTTTTTATCTATTGGTCTGTATAGCACTATTTAATTGATATTGTGTTTTCTTTACTTTTTAAATTAACTAAAGTGCCTAGATTTAATCCGGGTTGTGATTTTGCATAAGTCAGAATTTATTTGGCATATTTTTACATTATTGACAGTATATTTTTAAGGTTGGTGTTAACTGTCTCTCGTCTAGATTTAAAAATGACTTTAAGATCGGGTAAAGAAAGACAAGTTCAGGTTTCCACCTCTAATGGTACCTTCTCAGGGACTATTGATCAGTTTTTTAAATGTTCCACAGCCATATTGGAGAAAGAGATCGCATTAGCAGAAAAACGGCTCTCGCTGGACATAATTACAGGCAAGCGATCCTCTCTTGGGAGAATTAACGAGGCTGTCTCCCCTGTTCCACTCTCTGTGTTAGATTTAGATAGTGACGCTGTTAATGCTGATTTGGGATCTGTAACTGTTTCTGAGACCCAAACTGTAGAGTTAGTAGAGTCTGGTCAAGAAAGTCGATTTAACACTGCACATGATAATCTGCTAAATGGTGGGACTATTTCCTTAGACCAGTCCGTAGAGAAATCAGGTCTCTCGGATTCTCCAAACCTCAACATTAGTAAGGAGCAAATGAATTCCCTCTCTGGTTTACAATGTTCTCCCTTGCAGAATCCTGGGAAACGTAAAAGGATAGATTCTCCCGACTTAGAGGCACACAGTGAGGACATAGGAATTGTTCCTGATTCTCCCATACAGTCGGTTAATGCAAACGAGGTTATCCAACCAGAAGATCACAACACTGTAATTAGCATAGTGGAGGGAGTATTTTTGGCTAAGATAGAGTTGTTACTTAAATCCCTACTTTTACCACTATTTGAGAGAACAAGACTCTTAAACACTAAAATGGACTCCTTAGAGTTGATGGTGAAAGACAATATAGCTACCTCAAACAGAATCCTCGCCAGTTCAACTTCTAAAGGATTGATTCCCCCTGCTTTGCCCCTTTCAAAGGTCAACCTGGCGAATAGTAAAACAGGGGGTATTAGCACTAAAGAGTCCAAAGTTCAGCAGAAAACTACTGTATCTGCCCCCAAGAAAATAGCTTCTACTGAGGTTGCTCCCAAGTCTAAGGCTGTTAAATTACCCCAGGCCAAGAAAAACCCTATTCCTCCTAGTAATCAAAATCAAAGCTCTGGCCCAAAATCTAAACCTATCCCAAGGAGACAATGCGTGAACCTTCCACCAGAGTCACAGCCTTACACCATCATCTTAACTGGCGTGGCTCCTCTTGATGATGGCAAGAGAGAAACGCACATGGACCTATATAACAAGGTTATTTTTTGGCTTAATAAAAACCGCCCTCTTCCACCCAATGTAAAGCCGGAAATCCTTAATGTAAGGAGAGTGGAATGGGTCGGCTTTAGCAAGAAAGATCTTGAGGGGGATTGTGTGGTAATAAGCTTTAGAGAGCCATGGGTGGCAGAACTCATTAGTAGAGAACCAAGATTCGGAAGAGTGGGGGATGTGCAAACCTTACTGTTGAATTATTTCTACCCTGCCTTATATTCAACTAGACCCCGAACTCCGTTTCATTACCCTAGAAGAGACAGGCAAAGAGAGAGATTCCCTTTTGACACTCCTATTTACCCATTGTTTCATCCACGTCTCACAAATCGGTTCGCTCCATTGTCCGGTCTGGAGGGCGTGGACTGACTCAATAAAGAACTACCTGCTCTGGGGTTGACGGAGGATGTAGGGAATTGCCCTACTATCTATTCTTTATCTCCCAGGACAGAGATAACTTTAGGGACCCGTAGAAACGCTCAAGCGGAGGTAGGAAGGGAAACATCCCAAAATCTAACTACAAGACCCTCGACCTGTGGAAAAACAGTGAAATCTTCCATTAATCTGCTAACAGATCCCACTCATTCCCTTGAAGTCTTGTCATGGAATATAGCGGGACTAAAGGGGAAAATGACTGGGGATGATTGGGGCTCCTTTGTGGATACCTATGATATAATTATTCTGCAGGAAAGTTGGACCACTGAAGCCATACATCGGGCTGGTTACCTTAATTATTATAAACCAGCATGCAAAGGTCCCAAAGGACGTCCTTCAGGTGGTCTTGTCATCTGGATTAGACAATCTTTGGCAATTACATTTACTACTGTTTCCACCTCTAGTAATGATATTTTGGCCTTAAAACTTTCTGGTAAAAACAACCCGGATCTTTTTTTGATAAATATATATGCAAGAGGGCAACCTGGTGGGAAGCCCATGAGAGTGGCTAGTGACCTAGATTCCTTACTGAACGAAATTTGCAGAGAAAATTGTGTCATGGTGGCAGGCGATTTTAATTGTTCCTTCGAACCTTTCCCTACTCTTGACAAAGAAGGGTATGGGGAAATTGATTTAATTTGGAATATTCCACATCTATCTATTCCCCCAATTAAAAAAGTTACAGAGGCCGCTATGCAATGGTTAGGCCTTTGCCTTGAATGGGACTTGCGAGCTGCCAACGGCAGAACTAAATCTGACCTGATGGGCAAGGTCACTTTTGATAACTCTATGCATTCTAGTCGTATTGACTATTTTCTAATCAGTATAGAGTATTGGAAAATCCTAGAGGATATGGAAGTAGTTACACGTCCAGAAAGTGACCATAATCCCTTGGCAATAAAATTATTATTGAATGAGGGATTGAATAGGGACTCATCAACATCCATTACCACGGCCGAGGCCATTCTTACTAACGATTGTAGAAGGGTTCGATGGACTAGGTTTTTAGATAATCCTACCACCATAGACAAGATTGCAGCGGAGGTCTTAGCTGCCACTGATTTGATGGTACCCATACTTGATGTTGGCACCTCTTTAGAACAAATAGGGATGATTCATGACTGCCTTTTTTATAAAATTAAAACCTTTTTTATTAAACCTGTAAAGGGGAGAAATAATGGCCCAGCTCTAAGGAACAAATGGTATAATAAAGCTTGTCGTACTGCCCACAGTTCCTTGTTAGATGCTATTAAATCTAAGTCGGTCACAGACATAAGATTAGCTAGGGTTAATTATAAGAAAGCTCTCAGAGAAGCAAAAATAAACTGGGACGATCAGCGTTGGTCGGACCTATACCAAGCAAGCTCCTCTTCCAATCAACAAAAATTCTGGGAGGTTGTGAGATGGGGAGGATCTGGGGATCAGAAAGTTCCTGTTAACCACGTGCCTGCCGAACAATGGGTCAAGCACTATGCGACGCAGTTCAGTAACACGGAACGGATCTCCCTATTTAGGGAAGATGCCAGTGTGCTGACTGCAGAGCTTTTGCCCGATCACATTGTCTTCACTGAAATGGAAGTCGTTGCTGCCTTAAAACAAGTTCAGAATGGTAAAGCCCCCGGCTTGGACTGTGTCCCAGCAGACCTTTTTAAGTACGATCAAGTGCACTGGGTCCCATATATAACTACCCTAGCTAATGCAATAGCAAGAGGAGCTAGCCTTCCAAAGTCGTGGAAAGGGGCAGAGATCTTGCCCGTGTACAAAAAAGGGGATAAAACTGATGCGGGAAATTATCGCCCCATCAGTCTTATTGACGCTTTGCAAAAGGTTGTGGCCAGAATGCTACTAGGGAAAATTGAATCATGGATGTTAGGAGCTGATATTCTGTCTCCAATGCAGGCTGGCTTCAGGGCAAATATTAGCACTGTAGACCAAATATTAAGATTTGTGATGATTTATTGGAAAACTGTGCTACTTGGGGGTGGCAAGATATTCGCTGCATTTGTAGATCTCAAATCAGCGTTTGATTTGGTCCCCAGAGGTAAGATGTGGGCTGCTCTGAGATGGATGGGTGTTCCACCTGCACTACTTGAACTCACCATCAGATTGCACGAGGGGAACTTTGCTAGAGTGAGATGGGGTCGTCAGGGCCAGGTTACTGAATCCTTCCCCGTAACTCGTGGAGTGAGACAGGGCTGTGTCCTGGCCCCCACTCTTTTTATACTCTTTATCAATCAGGTGGTTAAGTTCCTGTCAGCTATCCCTACTGACGCCCCATCACTGGGGGGGACTAAATTTCCCCTTTTAATTTTCGCAGACGACACACTTATACTGGCCAAAACACAGAAGGGACTGCAGGCAGCTATAAATACATTTGTGGACTTCTGTAACGAGAATGATTTAGAAATTAATATTAACAAGACCAAGTTCATGGTGTTTACAAAGAACAAACCGTTGAGGGGTCACGTTACGATGAATGGGTCTACTTTGGAGCAGGTTGAAGTAATGACTTACCTTGGTGTAGCAATGGACTACAGGTTACGCTGGAAAGAGCAAGTTGCGGCGCTTAGTCTGAAATTTGCTCGTTTGTCCGGCTGTTTAGTGAAGGAGCAGCGGTGTTCTTTGACTAAAAGAGTTTTGCCCGCACTTAAAATTTATAGTGCAAAAATTAGATCTGCAATATTATATGGGGCTGATATTTGGGGTTGTGTGGACCTGGCTGTCCTTGACAGGATCCAGAACAAATTTCTCCGTAATTTAGTTAATCTTCCCCCCTCAACACCTGTATTACCACTCCTGATGGACATGGGCTTTTATTCTATAAAACTCCAAGCTCAGTTTAGGATGGTGGCGTTATGGAGGCGCATTTGGTCTACCCCGGATCTTGCTATGTTTGCTCAAGAACTACAGGACGTTAGAAAGCAACCTGGGGCAGCTGAAATACCATGGCTTAAGTTAATCAGAAACACCCTCACTGGAATGGGTCTTCCCCAGTTATGGTCAGATCCGGGCTCCCACATCTTTCCCTCAAAGAAAGATTTTAAATTACTCTTTTGGTCCATGGTGAAAGAAGAACACGTTGCTCTTTCAGCGAAACCGAATCTGACGGGTCAGTTTCTGCTTTATAAAGCAGCTCCACATACCGAGACCTATTGGGATGTAATTCCTAAAACCCTAGACAGGAAACTCTACCACCAGTTTCGTCTAGGTACACTACCACTAAGGGTCTTCACTAGTGGTTGGCTGAAATCTGAGTCATCCTGCTGTCCTTGCTGTATTGGACATAAAGAAACAATAGGTCATTTTTTGTTCGTATGTACTGCTTACTATGAACCACGCCATAAGTGGTTAAAGCCCATCTGTACTAGATTAAAGACCAGGGTGAGCAAGGAAGCTATATTTATCCTAAAAACTAACACCTCCGAATGGCTATCCATTGGTCTAGCAAAATTTCTTGGTTGGGCTTGGTTAATAAGGATTAAGTCAATTCGTAGTACTATATCTTCAACTTCAACCTGAAACTGAAAAGGCATGTTAATCTTATCATCTCCTGTCCAGTATTGTTGTTGCTGCTGTTGTGTTTATAATCAAATGTAAGGAAAATATTATTCCTCAAATCGTCTTTATTCGCATATTTAATTGTGGTTTTTAGCAAATCTTTTAACTATATTTTTACACACTTTTTCTTTCTTTCTAGTTATATACATTTATGACTAGGTTACTCTGATTATATATACGTTACTTTGATCATATATATTTATGTTTATGACTATGTTATTCTGATGCATGTAAATACTTTGTCTTTTATGAAGAAATTTCGAAATAAAGACGTTAAAAACTGTTAAGTTAGCATGAGTTTATTAAATGTTTAAACAACATATTTTCCTTCGGCTTCAGTTTGCACACGGCACATAATTGTTATTGTAGCTTTCAACCTAGACGAAAGATGTGATTTATTGAGAATAATATGTTATTGCTCTGATATCAGTTGTGCCTGGTACATTTGGTACACTGTCTGCACACTGAGATCTATAGCCTCTAAGAATAACCTAACACAAGGTTGCTGGGAGGCCTGATCCTCGCACCACATTAGACATAACACAAATAATGTTGCTGCCAACATTGGGCTCTACGCGGGTTTAAGATAGAGTTACTGAGAATGCAAAAACACACTTGATGGTGCTTCGCACGAAGAGAGTTGGTAGCTGGATATGTGATCTTCTTCTGCTGACATTTAGAGGTATGGGCCCGCCCTGCTAAAACCCAATGAGACCTTCTTAGATATAATATAGTATGCTAAATAGGGTGCACGAAATATAGGTGATACAGATTTCTATAGATTTTTGCATTATAATATGCTATCACCGTTCGCTTACTATGGACTAGTGACTATGCTGATAACTCTGGTTTTTATAATATGTATGTTGGTATTATATAAGATACTGCGTTTGAGAACCTTGCATTGAAAAATAAATATTTCAAACTTGCACGTGTGTTCTTTTACTCCCCGTTGTGGTTTGAAATGATTATAGAGCGAAAGAGTGTTCATGTGTTCCACGATACCTGAGGTACCCTAAGTTCATGTTCTGGATTGTCTAAGTCATTGGGAGTTTGTTATGACCAATGAGACACTGTAGCTAGCTAGGTAAGGGGATTTCTGATACTAAGGTGAGTTTTGGGTCATCCTAATTCACCCAGGTTCTAGATCTCTGTGCACAGTTCTGTGGGAGAACGGAAACCCTGCTACATGGCGCCCATACGTTGTTGGCCTTATATCATGACACTCGAGTAGTATATCATTCAAACCTTAACCCCTTCATTCCCGTTTCCGGAAAACGGCAGTGTCGGAAAAACCTACCTATTTTTGAAATAGGTCTTTTCAAGCTTGAATCTATCTAAAAACGGTTTCCTTGAATTACTACCCAGTTGTGCTACAAAGTAATCTTTGTTTTTTCACGTTCCTGTGCAGTCATGGCACAAGTCGTGGACATCCCGCTGCATAGTCGCATTGCGGTGCGTGATCAGTTGCGGACTTATGATGTCCCTTTGGAAGGCTTGGCTGTGGTTCTGGTGTTGAGTGCGGAACATGCTTACCCGTACGAACTGTTTTATTCGTGGGTGACATTTCCGGCAGTGGACGCAAATTCTGGTGTGTTCCACTCGTACACTGCGTCACCTGTACCTGCTGCATATGCTCCGTACAGAGCACAGGAAGTACCTATTGACGTTTGGCAGCATGGAGTTTGGTTTGGTGGCGCCCTACCACACTCTTTAACCGCTCCGAGGTTAGGTCCATTGTCCATTCCGGGCACAAATTGGCCCGCTTTGGCTGGATTCACACCTCACCCTAATCACGCCACGTGTAATATAGCGGACCTTAGGCGACTTCATGTAGTCGCCATTGCAGTGATTAGAGCCCTTGTGCATTACACGAGTCGTAATGTTCACGGGGGTGCCCCCAGAGGTGCGGCCCTTCCGGCAGGGCAGGCTGGTTTGAAAATCAGTCCTGTCATGGTGAATTCCGTTATGGGCAAGAAGCCCCTGGATAAGGATGATTTTCCTTTCTGGCTTGCCGAGAAATTTGACCAGCTGGAGGCAGTGTTTCCTAATACGACTCCTGGTGAAAAACACCGGATTCTTACGCTTAGTTTACCGAAGGATTTGGCCCCTGAACTTGTTGACTGTGAGACCTGGGGTAAGACTTTTGCGGCAGTCTATTCGAGGTGCTTTGGCTCCCCGTCTGTGTCCAATCTGTCTACGGTCCTTAAACGTGTTCAAGATGATCACGGGCCGGAATCGGCTGTTGAGTTGGGTATGCGCCTATGTGGCTCCTTTGATGTGGTTTGCGATCTGATCCTTGCGAATGTCAAGGGGGATGCAGTGAACTTTCAGGTGGCTAACGCTTTAGCGCTGGTTCCCAAGGCCGAGAAACCCCGACAGTTAGCGAGGATAATTGTGGCGGCTTATAAAACCGTAGGTCGCAATAGTAAGGGTAATAAGCCTTTTTCTACTAAGGAGAAGAAGCAGCCCCAGGGACAAGCTTCAGAAACTGACGTTCAACCCAAGTCCAAAAAACAAAATTGGCCTAAAAAACAGAATCAGGGTTAGCAACAGCAACAACAACAGACACAGGTTTCACGCCCTGCGTCTCCGTTGCCTGCGCAGTCGGAACGTGTTTATGATTTGCGCGACCGCGCGATGATTAAGACACCTGAACGTTTTCAGGCTTCTGACCAATGCTCTCCTCGTTCCTTTCAGGACTCATCGGCTCCGTCAACCGGTGGTGGAGGGGGCGGCAGGGGCCGGGGTGGCCAGCAAGGACGTGGTCAGCCCCGCCCGCGCAACGGTGCAGACAAGCAGGAGGGCTCTACGCCTCAGAGACCGCAGTTTGCCAAGAAGAAAGTCGCAGCCTTGACAGCGCATCGATATGCCCCAGATTGTGAGAACGAGGCTTCGGAATCTGACTTGGGCTCTGACCTTGCTGGACAGCGCGGCGGAGATTACCATAGTGAGAGAGGCCCTCCGTCCACTACTGAAGGTGACAGCGACTGACACTTATGTTGTGATTGAAACAGCAGATACAAGAGTTGCTCCCCCTGATAGACTTTTTGAAATTGTCCTGTTAATTGAAGGTGACATACAGCGTACCATAAAAGGGGTATTTTGGGAAAATCTTTCATCTACGTATGACATTTTGCTTTCGGAGGCTGACTGGCCCCCACCTTTTGTGCTCGCAGCTCCGAGAGGGGAGGAGGTAATCCTCCCCAGTTTCACGAACACAGTTTCGAGTGTGGAAGCGCTGCACTTTGCAGAAGAGTGGGCTCTGGCGCTTGCACTGGCTGTGTACCGTAATCAGAGTGACTGGGATAAATTGTCCCCGAACCACGGGATTCCTTTACGGTCTCAGCCGCAGCCTCAACCTCAATATCCCATACGACGTGAAGCCAAAGCTTCGGTCGCAGCGATCATGAACAATTGTAATATCAAGGTGTAATTGAAACCTGTGTGTCACCAAAGAATAACCCCCTTTTTACTGTAAACAAACCGGACGGCTCTTACCGTTTGGTTTTGGATTACCGGCATTTAAACTCTCATTGCCATAACTGTGCAGTACAGAATACTCACGGCTCTGCCCTTGTAAATAGTCTTGTGCGTAAGTGGTTCAAAACCACGCTTGACATTTCCAATGGTTTTTATGCCCATTCATTGGACAGTCTAAGTTCCCAATGGACTTCTTTCACATGCGGCGTGGTCAAAAAAATGTTTCGGCGTCTTCCAATGGGCTATAAGAATAGTCCTGGCGTATTTTCCGCACGCATTGTCTCTCTGTTGGAGAGGATCGACCCAGATGCTTGTTCCTATGTGGATGATATCTATCTCACAGACGACGAACTTTGGGAGCATCTGTGTCGAGTGAACAGTATTATTTGTAACTTTGCAGACATGGGTTACAAATTTAATTCTGCAAAATCGCACATTGCAGAATACACAGTGTTGTTTCTAGGCTATGAACTAACTAATGAAGGAAAAGGCTTGGCTCCTCACTTCCTGGAGAAGTGCGCTCAGTTGCGCTCTCCGACAACACTGAAAAAATTACAATCTTTACTGGGCTTTTTGAATTTCGGGAGGACATACATTCCGGAATATGCCCAGCGTATCAAGCCTTTGTATTCTTTGATACAACCATCTTTTTCCAAATCGTGCTGGCTGCCTGAGCATTCAGCTATTCTGCAGTCTTTGCAAGCTGATTTGCTCGCTTCTGAATACTTACAGACTTGTGATAACCAAACCAACCTGGTGATAAGAATTGTCCCGGGGACGGTAGGTTTCACGTACCTAACTTTTAATGAGGGAGATACAGTACCTATGGCTTACAAGTCACACTTGTACACTTCGGCCGAATTGCGTTTTTCCACTGTGGAGAAAGTTTTGACGGCTGTGCAGATGGCCATTCTTAAGGAACGTGCCCTGTCACAGGGAAAACGCATGTTGGTTGTTACCCCGTGTCCTGCCTTGGAGGCAGTTACGAAAGCCAGTGTACCTAATTCTAAAGCTTTGCACCCTCGGTGGATTCAATGGGCTGCATTATTGTCATCCCAGGATGTCACGTTTATTTTTGACGCCACTTTACGGTCGCAGGAGTTCTTGCAGTATGAATTTGTTCATCCTGCTCCTTTAGCAATGCGGCCGTTGGAGGATTTCCATTGCATCCTTTACACTGATGGTTCGGCGCAGGTTGCGCATGGCTCTAAACATGCCTACGTTTCCGCTTGCGCCATTGTGGTCGGTGCCATGGTGAACGATGAGTTCAAGTCCAGTGTTGTGCACACGCAGACGCTTGGGGACTGCACCGCACAGTTGGCTGAGCTTCGTGCTCTGATGCTTGCATTGGAGTACGCAGATCCGAGTGTGACGACTTTGGTCGTAGGTGACTCTTACTACTGTGTCCAGTCTTACAATGAGAACTTGTTCTTTTGGATTCAGAATGAATTTCGTGATTCCAAAGGTAGTACTATAAAACATAAAATGATCTGGGTCCGAGTGGCAGAACTCAAAGAAAAGTTGCCTCTCGTGTTTGTAATTCATACTCTTGGCCATCAGCGCGTGGGGGTCCACGCTGTCGGAAATTCGCTTGCTGATGAAGCAGCGAAGTCAGCAGTATCAAAATACTTAGTTGCAGCAGTCACAAGGTCCAAAAGTAAGATAGATGATGACATCTTGGCAGCGGTTGCTGCTACAGAGAAGGGAAGTAAATATCCTGCGGGGTTCCCTTCTAAATACCACTTAAGTCCCGATAAGGTTCCTTATGTGAAAATTCCTTAAGTTGGGGAACGTTTAATTCCCAACTCGGATCGCAGGGCTACGTTGATTACAGCGGCGCATGAAGGTGTGGCGTCTTCGCATGCGGGCGTCTCAGCCACTGTAACACAGCTACAACAGAGGTTCTGGTGGCGGGGACTGTACAAACAAACGCGCGATTATGTCCTTCAATGTGACATTTGCCAGCAGATTAAACCTTCAACTGCTGCGCGTCCGCCTCAGACACAGTTGTACATCTCTAATAAACCGCTTGGGTGCGTTTATTTAGATCACTGCGGTCCTTTTTCTTCTGATACTGCATATAAGTATATCTTAGTAGCAGTTGATTCATGCACACGTTTTGTGTGGGTATGGCCCCATCGGAGCGCTGATTCACGGACTGTCATTAAGGATTTGCGAGTCTTTGTAGGGATTTTAGCCTGTGGTACCTTCCATTCGGACCAGGGTCCGGCTTTCGCCTCTAAGGCGTATAAGGATGCTATGGTTTCGTTGGGGGTCCAAGTCAAGTTTTCGTCTCCGTACAGACCCGAGGGAAATAGTGTAGTTGAACGAATGAACCGTGACTTAAAGCAATCTTTGACAGCTCGAGTTATAGGCACTGGCAGAAACTGGTTAGCCCACCTCAATGGCGTGCAGCGTGCGCTTAATAATCTCCCTAGAAGGTCTCTGGGTGGGCGGACCCCATACGAAATGCTCTTTGGTATCAAGATGTACGTCCCTGACCTCGACGGTCTAGACTGCAAGGCCCAGGCCACGGCCTTTGACGTAGATGAACATTGCAATGTTTTACAGGTTCTACAAAAGACCAGAGACAATGTAGCAAAGGAACATTTGCCCTCCACATCGGATGATGCGTTGCAGATCCCGGTAGTTGGCTGGCTACCCCAAGTTGGAGAACTGGTTCGAGAGAAGATCGATAACAAGAAAGAGTTTGGTCCCTCATATCGTGCTCCGGTTCGAGTTCTTGGAGTGAAGGGCACAAGAACAGTCATATTACCACCACTTCTAGGTCGTAAGGAAAACAGATTTATTTTTATTGACAATGTCAAGACACACAGGGTGGCCGATTCTTCATAGCATGACACCGGCTATATCCTGTCCTTCCATGGTGAGGCATTCTGTGCTGGCTATTACTTCTGGTGCAGAACAGGAGGTGTCCCTCGAGATGCCTTCCATATCCAGTCCTTTATTAAATACTATTCTTTTTTTTTTTTTTTTTTTTTAAATTTTTGAAAACCTTTATTGTGCATAGAAACAGTACAAATACGGGCCCACAACCATCCGGCCGGCCACAAACCTTCGTGTAGCACCATTGCATGCAAAACGGCGACAAGGTACCGCGGCTTGGCAATAAGTACGGTATTAGGACAAACTGAAGAGCGCCGCGGAACCCAGGCACAGGAGCAATGTAGGTTAATTTTAAAATTTTCGTGCGAGCATTAAGGTCAGGCAATTATATTCCGTACTTAATCAATGAAAAAAGAGAGCAAGGTCTATGCAGGTGGGACTTGACAAAAAACAGCATCATCAGGCAATTCGAATCATAACATGCAAGCCCCGACCAGAGGATGGCAACAAAATAGTCAGTCCACAGGAAGCTGCCTCAACAGCCCATCCGTATACACACCGCCACCCATCCCCCAGCACGCCTAACACAGGCCAAAGAAAGAAGGGAAAAATCATAAAAGAGCAAAAAAGGCACCATAGAAAAGAACCTTAAACTAAAAGTTAACCCCCCACCCTACACACATGCAGAGGCTATGGCCTGCCCCCCCCCCAGCAGAGTGTCTGTCGCCCCGTAAACCTGAAATATAGTGAGAAAAAGGAAAGGGTAGAAGAGAAAGCGAAAGAGAAAATAAAAATAAAAATACAATCCACTGACATAGGGAGTAGGAACAGAAATCCGTCCCCGAACTCCCATAGTGGAAGATCTGGGAGGAGGAGTCATTATACACACTGACGAACCCCGCCGGTATAATATACATTCCCCGCCCCATCAGCAACATTAGGTTGAGCATCAATAATCAAGCAATTGGGGAGAGTCAATGTACAGTTCGTGGCAAAACAGGCCAATTCCGAGGTCCACCCCACCTCCACCCACCCGCCCGGTCACCAAACAAAGAGAGTCACCTAGCCCTGGCCCGATCTGGAACTCTGGAGAACAGGAGAAAATGGCCGCTCGAAGGAGGGGGGAGGTGCATACACGAAGAGAGAATGGCGTCCGGTCACAGGAAAAGAATCCCCCTCGGTCTTAGTCGTATCTAGCATAGTCCATCCGTGAAAATCACGAGGCAAGGCGGTCAAAATCCAGAACAAGAATGCTGGTACTGAAGCAGAAGGGCAGGACACCAGCAGCCAATTCCCCGACATCTCGAAGGATCTCACACAGTCAGGCACTGGGCAGGGGGAAAACACTGTATCGGCAACAGTACCAAGAAGCGGCAACACTCCGCCATCAGCCACTGTAATAGTTACTGTATCAGCCACTGCTGCTCTCTGCGACAATGTTGCGGTAGTATGTTGCGAGAGCTCCTGGCCGGAGTTTTGAAGGAGATAGTCCCCACGTTCCTGGCTGGAAGTGTGAGGGCATACATCGAGTCGGGACCCCAGCGCGCTGTAACCATTAGTCATCGCCGCTCGTAACTCACCCAGGGCCGCCATCACGTCTGCGAGGGTGGGTTCAGGCTGTGGAGCACCCATGTCAGCAGTCTTGTAGGAGAGTGAAACACCGACCCCTCTCCCACCGGGGAGCTAGTTACTTGCAAGGGGGGGGATGTGCGGGTTTATGTCTAGCAGCAAACCGCCATCTTGTCGGTTCCCCAGTGAGGTAGTGCGGGGGGAAAATCCAGTGAGGCTGCGGGGCGCGTTCAGGCAGCTAGCAGCCGTCTCCAGGCTAGCGTTTCGCGGTCCAATCGCCAACAGTGCTGGGAGGCCTGCAATTGCGAGGTGCTCGGAGCCGGGCAGGGCGCATCAACATCAGCCAGAGTGAAGCATGGCGGCCGAGAACAAAGGACCCGCTGGTCCGGCACCCCCGTCCTCCGCCACCTCAGCAGCCCAAGACGTGCACAGTGGTGGCTGTCGGCAGGCTACGCACAGACCGCAGCACCACAGGGAAGAGCTGTTTCGTCGCACCACCCCCGCAACAAAGCAATCACGGGAGGGGACGTGAGGTCCGCGACTCGTTGCGGTGCAAACCGGGTCCCGGGCCGGGGTTCATCCGTCCACTGCTGCGGATCCCGGGCGGGTGGAGGGGCCGGCGGCACACCGGCAGCTTCAGCTACGTTGCCCGCACCTTTCAGAACAAAAACTGGAAGGCAAGACAGTCAGGATCGTGGTGCGGGAATCCGGGGCCGGCGGAGCCGAAGGTTGCGCGTCCACTCAGGTCGCCATCTTGGCTCCTCCCCCTTAAATACTATTCTTGTTACTAACATTGATGAGCTGAACTACACCTATCCTGCTGACTTATCTATGCCAGATTTGCAGACTCGTTTGGCCGACCAGTCAAGATTCTCTTTTGACTCTGTTTCGGAACTTTCAAAGAAACCCTCAACTATTGCAAAATATGCCACCTTGTTTAAAAAACATTTTTTAATTCCCCCTTGGACATACATTTGGTTGATTCTATTTTCATTTTACCTTTTTATGTCAATTGGTTTTGTGTTTTATTTTTTCCGCCTGATCGATGGTCACTATGTTAAAGAAAGAACAGGAATTCGGTACCTTAATGGAACATTGGCCCCTCTTTCCTCTTCACATTCAGCACACAGACTGAAACGAAACTTGAATACAGTCAACATTACTGCTTGGCCTGTCCTTGATGGGATTGTGTGGGATGCGGTTAGATTTCAAATACATGGGCCCACTGAAGTGATTAATGTTCCGAATGTGCTTAGAGTAAACATGGGGGATGTGATTAAACAAAATATACATTCTGATGATTGGGATATTCAGGCTGTAGAAGCGTTATTCTCTGATTTGAAATACTATGCTGCCTTTGATGCTGAGGATCTGTATTTAGATTCTATTAATTATGGTGATTTGTTTTGTTTTCAACATTATGGTAATCATTTTTTACATAAGACAAATTCCAGGAGGGTTGCTGTAAATTACACACAGTGGGAACATTGCCCTGCTCCATTGGGAGGCAGCACTAGTACATTTCTGAAAAAATATTCTTATTTTACTGATTTTAATCAATCAAATCCTGAGTCATTTTATTTCAAAATGACACAAAAGTCCATGTCCAAAGTTAGACTTACCGATACAAAATTGCTGTATTCGAAGTCCTTTCTAGACAGATTAGCTGTAGATGGCTACGAGTTTTGGAAAGGAACAATTGACCTTAAATCGGTTTGGGGTACCAAAGATTGGCAGGTACAAGGCACTGAGGCTTTGCACCGAGCATGTCTCATCCCGAATCACATGTTGTTTCTAAATTCATCCATTTTCCAAACAACATGCTTTGGATTGGCTACTTCTAAAAAATTAAATACACCAATTATCCCCGAATTGGAAGAATATTCAGGATGGGGTAATTATACTGAATTGTCCATTCGTGAGTTACAAGCTCTTTTGCACAATTCGTCCTTTAATATATCTAGTTTGGATCCAAAGGGTTGGCTGATGTGGCAAAGAAGTGCTGATTCTTGCCAACGCCGTTTTCTGGGTTTGGCTGAAGGGTTCACACAAGTCAGACCTGATCCCCGTTTTGAATCTGATTATACTGTCACCACTTACTCTGTGGGGAAACTGTGTCAGACTTGGTTACAACATTCCACTTTAGCTGCAGTTAAACTACATCTGGCTCAGTTAACTGAAAACGTGGATTTGAATGATTTTATAAAAGGCCCAGCTAAGGGTAGGTCTAAACGGTGGATTTATGCTGTTTACAATGAAATTTGGAAATTTTCACAAATTGAGGCTGCTAAACGCCTAAGAGCGATTGACCAAGCAAATTTGGAAAAAGTGCTTGCAGTTGTCGATAACAGTATTAACATGCTTTCTTCCCGAATTTCCACGTTGAACAATATTGTCTCTTCTGTAGTTGACATTGTAAATGATGAAGTATCTGTATTGTACCATGGTCAAAATCAATTGCGTTCTGTAATGCAGTTTGCATGGACACTACAGACTCTGAAAGCTGGTTGCGTTCCTTGGAGTTACATGAACGTATCATCCTTATTTGCCCCGTTTAATTTGGCTGACAAGCAGCGCATGCTTTCTATGCGAGATGCATCGTTTTCTATGTTGCACATTGAAAAATTAGAATCTTTGCCCTTTTCTGTAGCTGAGGCAGCTGCTGCTACATGGCTTATCCATGGTGTTATTACTTTACCTTTTGCTTTATATAAATTTACTAATTGTATGCGATATATTGCAATAGGCCGATATGAACCACTAGGCAGTGCTTTCCTACATGAGGCATGGTCTTTACCATACACATACAGATGCCTGAAGGATGGAAAGGAAGTGAATCTGAATGGTGAAGAATGCACACAGTCGCCTGATCGCTCGCTGATATGCAGACACATCCAGTTGCATGGTTCTTGTAATCAGGACAGGCCTAATTTAGCCTGTGTTTTAAAAGGCACACCGGTTCCTGCAATAGTTTCCACATTTACTGTATTGACAAACAGTAGTTATTTACTTTTGAATAACGAGGCGTGTTGTGGGTTAATGGTCGGTATCGCCTATGTGGTTACTGTCTCAGAACGTGTGGTGTGTTGCAAGAACGTGTTATATCCACCCACGCATGGGAATTCAGATGTTTCCATCTGGCCGCGCATCCCAACCTTGAGAGCGGAGTTCAATGGTTTGAGCCGAATAAGGGCTCTTTTGTCTCAAAAAGAAGTGGCCCTGAGCTCGGCCCGTGAAACTTATGTCCTTCACATAGCTAACACACGCACAGAGGTGCAGGCACTTTTAAATACTGACTTGCCGTTTCATTTCTGCGAATTAGTACATCAGATCTTTAATGCCTCCTCCACGTCTGGCTTAGCTCATTTTTTTAAATTGGTTAGCAGTGGTCTCGTGACTACGTTTGAAAAGATTTTTGGTGTTATCCCAGCTTTCTTCCATTCAATATTTTCGAGCTTGTTTGGCGGATTTCCTGTTTTGCTGGCTTTAGCTGCAGGCGTTTTGGTGTTATTCTGCTTCCTAAAACATGGATTCCCATCCTGCGCAAGAAGCCGCTCAGCCCCTTCTGACACTATTTCGCAACCGGATGCTTGATTACTATGGCACCTTGCCGCTTGCGACCTTAAGCACGGCATTTGGATTATCGTTTCGATTTTCCTATTTCACAGGTGTCCAGCCTGTGTTTCATTGCCTGAGCTGCGAATTTGACTGGGCCATTGATTTGTGTCTCTGCTTGCCGTTATCTCCTGAAGTCAATTTTAATCACCTGATGGGCCCCGTAGTTGCTCAAGAGTTGATTTGTTCTGGCGAAAGGATTATGGCCTTGGCAGCGATGCATGGACTAATGGGTCAGTGGGACATCCCCGCAGCGGCGCATGAGTTTCTAGCACATAGCGTTCTTGAGAACCCACCGAGTTGTCCTCTGATGTTGCTAGAGGGTTCGGTGTTGGAGGAGCACGTATGTTCTTTCCCATTGCTTAATTGGATGGCTGAACTGTTTTCGGATGATGACAGTGATTTCATGTTGGAAGCTGTGGCTACCTATTTTGCATATTCTATCCACCCATGAGTTGCTTTGGAGACTTTCACTATACGGGCACGTGACTTTTTAGTAATTCTGAATGGTGCCATTTTTCTTACGAACAATTTACTTCATATGTTCTAGGCCTGTGATTTTATATTAGGCCTCGAGTTTGAGATTTTTTACATTTTTGTTTGGCCACTATAGGCATTCATACATATTTTGTATTGTTAATTTTTATATACATATACATACATTTAGCTTGGCTCAATATTATTGAACTCTGCTTTCATGTTATGCCTTTATTATATTATTGGCTTTTTTCTTGACCGTCCTCGGATCATTGGGGGGGTGTCATATAGTTAATGCTTTTCTATATATTGTGTTAAGTTAGCATGAGTTTATTAAATGTTTAAACGACATATTTTCCTTCGGCTTCAGTTTGCACACGGCACATAATTGTTATTGTAGCTTTCAACCTAGACGAAAGATGTGATTTATTGAGAATGATATGTCATTGCTCTGATATCAGTTGTGCCTGGTACATTTGGTACACTGTCTGCACACTGAGATCTATAGCCTCTAAGAATAACCTAACACAAGGTTGCTGGGAGGCCTGATCCTCGCACCACATTAGACATAACACAAATAATGTTGCTGCCAACATTGGGCTCTACGCGAGTTTAAGATAGAGTTACTGAGAATGCAAAAACACACTTGATGGTGCTTCGCATGCAGAGAGTTGGTAGCTGATGATGTGATCTTCTTCTGCTGACATTTAGAGGTATGGGCCCGCCCTGCTAAAACCCAATGAGACCTTCTTGGATATAATATAGTATGCTAAACAGGGTGCGCGAAATATAGGTGATACAGATTTCTATAGATTTTTGCATTATAATATGCTATCACCGTTCGCTTACTATGGACTAGTGACTATGCTGATAACTCTGGTTTTTATAATATGTATGTTGGTATTATATAAGATACTGCGTTTGAGAACCTTGCATTGAAAAATAAATATTTCAAACTTGCACGTGTGTTCTTTTACTCCCCGTTGTGGTTTGAAATGATTATAGAGCGAAAGAGTGTTCATGTGTTCCACGATACCTGAGGTACCCTAAGTTCATGTTCTGGATTGTCTAAGTCATTGGGAGTTTGTTATGACCAATGAGACACTGTAGCTAGCTAGGTAAGGGGATTTCTGATACTAAGGTGAGTTTTGGGTCATCCTAATTCACCCAGGTTCTAGATCTCTGTACACAGTTCTGTGGGAGAACGGAAACCCTGCTACACTAGATAGTACTGTAAAGGTACACTCTGTTATGGGCTTCTTTTTATCATGAATGTTTCTAATTGATTAGCGGTAGCATGTCATGCTATCTATGGTTTCTTATGTTTTTATTCAAACACTGAATTTTTTTAAAACCCTATTTTATAATGAATGTAATTAACATGTCTGATAGTTCATTGTTTAAATGTAACTTTTTAATGATTGCTTTTATGAATTTGTTTTTATTAAATCGAATAAAGCTAATGTTGAATTTGAATTAGTATATTCGATAGAGACCTAATCGACCTCAGACCTACGTCTAATCTATAGGATATATTATTCCAATGTGCATAGCCTATTGGGAATATAGGAACTACACTACACTAGGGACTCACAAGGGTAACCCAGTAACCAATCTGGAGTGTACCTAATGTACATGCAGTCAATTTAAAGAGGAAGCAGCTAGACTGGGGTCCTGGTTATCAGGGCCCCAGCCAGACTAAAGTTGAAAAACAGTGAAACACCAGCAAAAAGTGGGGGTAACCATAGTAAGCAGATCCTCCTACACACCCCTCCCCCCCAACGCAGGGCCATTAGACTAACCTTGACCAGGTGAGTCTTCATGTTCTAGGTGGAAATGTCTGGAGAGTCCATCTGCATTGGCATGGTTATTCCCAGGTATATGTTCCACGGTATATTCCACCCCCTGTAGGAAATGGACCACCTCAAAAGTTTTGGGTTTTCACTCTTCGTCTGTTTTAGCCATAAGAGGGTCTTATGGTCAGGCTGAACAGGGAAGTGAGTGCCAAACAAATATGGCCTCAACTTCTTCAGAGCCCAAACCACAGCAAAGGCCTCCCTCTCAATAGCTGACCAGATAGTTTCTCTCTAGGGGTCAGCCTTCTGCTAATAATAGCTACTGGCTGGTCCTGACCTTCATCATTCAATTGTGACAGCACAGCCCCTACCCCCAACTCGGATGCGTCTGTTTAGACAATTAATTATTTGGAGTACTTAGGACTTTGCAGGATTGGTGCAGTGCACCTGACCTGATTCATGTCATCAAATGCCTTTTGACAGCTGACTGTCCACTGAACACTCTTAGGCATTCCTTTAGAAGTTAGGTCGTTTAGGGGTGTCACAATGGATTCATACCCCTTGACAAATCTTCTGTAGTACCCAGTCAGGCCCAAGAAAGCTCTGACCTGAGTCTGGGTAGTGGGAGCAACCTATTCCATGATGGTTTGGATTTTGCACTGCAATGGTTGAACCTGGCCTCCACCTACAAGGTGGCCTAAGTACACAACCTGACTCTGCCGTATCTGGCACTTAGTAGCCTTGATAGTTAGGCCTGCTTTTTGTAGGGCCTCCAAAACATTTCTCCGGTGGACCAGGTGATCCTCCCAGGTGGAGCTAAAGACAGCAATAATATCTAGATAGGCTGCACTATAGTCTTCCAGGCCTTGTTAGGACTTTGTTCACCAACCTTTGAAAAGTTGCAGGTGCATTCTTCAGACCAAAGGGCATTACCGCAAATTGATAATGTCCACTAGGGGTTGAGAATGCTGTCTTTGGCTTTGCATCATCAGCTAATCTTATCTGCCAGTAGCCAGCTGTAAGATCAAATGAGCTCAGAAATTTGTCGGAGGCCAACATATCTATAAGCTCATCTGCTCTTGGGATTGGATGGGCACCTGTAGCCTACACAAAACCTCATCTCTCTCCTACCACCCTGGGTGTGAGGTTTGGGTACCAAGACTACAGGACTAACCCAAGGGCTATCTGAGGGTTCAATCACTCCCAAATCCAACATTTTCTGGACTTCATTCCTGATACAGTCCCTGACATGATCAGGTTGCCTGTAAATCTTATTTTTAACAGGCAGACTGTCCCCATTGTCCACTTCATGAGTGCACCAGTTAGTTTGACTTGGAGTCAGAGAAAAACATATGTCTGAACAGTTGGAGAACTTGTCTGCAATCAGTGTGCTGCTGATCAGTGAGGCTGCCTGCCAAGGCTACTCCATCAACTGATCCATCATCAGGGTTCTGAGAGAGCAGGTCTGGGAGAGGGTCACTCTCTTCCTCCTGTCCTTCATCAGTAGCCATGAGCAAGCCCATGTCTACCCTGTCAACATATGATTTCAGTCTGTTGACACGAAGCACCCTATGGGGGCTCCTGGGAGTTCCATGATCTACCAAATAGGTAATCTCCTTCTGTTCAACAATAGTGTGGGGTCCACTCCACTTATCTTGGAGAGCTGCTGGGACCACAGGCTCCAACACCCACACTTTCTGCCCTGGCTGGTAAACAGTCAATACTGTCAGGTTGTGCTCCGCAGAATTCGGTTGATGCAAGCAAGGGTCCACCTCCAGATGTTACCAACACCCTGATTATTATATACAGGGTGTTCAAGCCATCAGGCGAGGGATAGGAAGGAAGGGAAGGAATAGCAGGGAGGGAGACCTGAAACAACAAAAGACAAAAATATAACCAGTGCATAAGTAAAACAGCTACTCTCATTGGATCTCACTAAGCTCACATATACCTGTAAAACAAATGGACAAATGGGATTGGAACTTTGTTTGTTGCTGGGGCCACAACTGCGCAACTCGCCCACCAGACGCCCGGACATCGCGCTCCTTGCTCTGCTCTCCCCCGCCGCCACACCTGACAACACGGCCGCTGTGAGGGGGGAGCGTGACCAAACTACATCTCCCAGCATCCCCTGAGCAGGACACGGGGACGCCGCCTGTAGCGTCACTTTCCCGCGCCCGGAGGCGCATAAGGCAGACCCGCTTCTCCCGCGTCGCGGGACACGCGCGGGCGACGCCGGGCTGAGCCCGGGCAGAGGGCGGGCCGTCTGTGGCCATCAGAGGCCAGAAGAGGCTGGGCTGGGCCACCCCCCTTGGCAGTCCCTTTTCATCATTCCTGGGACCTACACCAGGTTAGTGATAAAGTATATTTTATCGATTAAATAACAGTTTAGAATCATGGGGAAAAGGACACCGGCAGTACCCAGGCCAGAAGACGTGCATAAACTGGCCCACCCAACAACTACTACCACCCCGCGGCCAACATTGACCCAAATTGACAAAATGCTCCAGAAGACAATTGATGTTGTTGCCACTGCAATTCAGAATACTGAAAGGCGTTTTTCACTCCCATCAAGCCTGCCCCCTCTTCTTTTAAATCAAGATAACTCAGTGGACTCCTTACTTGTTGCTTCCTACGCAGGACTTCCAGGCACAGACTCTAATGAGAACTGCATAATGGTGGACACAGCCCCATTGGCACAATTCACCCCAGGTAGCAGGTTATCATCAACACCCACCTTGCTCAGGTCTGACATGAATATCAGTCAAGATTCCTGTGCACTATTGGTAAATGATCACCTACATTTAGATGGTAACGATTCATATGTGGATCCAGATATATCAAACACTGAGGGAGAGAAAAGCGATAGCATCCCTGCGCGAGCCCGGGGCCAAAAAGCTAAAAGAAAATTGAAGCACTTAGACACTGAGTCACCACCAAAAACACATAGAATTAAGGGAGGGCGCAAGCAAAATCGGAGGGTTCCCGCCCCCGCAGAGCGGAAAAGGGACAAGGGAGAAGACGAAGTTATGGCAACCAAAACTCCTCCCGTAGAAGCTAGCGCAGCATAGGGAAATGAAGTATTCTGGGGGAGGATGGATACACTATTGTCCACCCTCTTAGGACCAATTAATCAACAAATCCTAAATTTGGATAAGAGGTTGAGAGTGTTGGATGATCATGTATCAAAATTGGGCATAGGGCAGACTCTAATAAACAAACCTAATGTTGGGACACTAGGTGGCACAAAGGCTAAAAACAGTGGTGCTAATACTAATTTAAAAACAGTTGGTCATAATAAACCAACTCCAACTACACCCGTACCTAGCACATGTAAAATCCAACCCCTAGCTAAACATGCTCCCAATTTAAATACGACTAAGGTAGCCAGTGTGGCAAGGACGGATCCTAACGCTGATAAAAGCAAAAGGGTCCTAACCCATCAACCTAAGAATGATCCCCAAAACCGCCCTACAGTTCAATTTGAACTCAATATGGCAACCAACACGGGGAAGATCCCCACCCGCATCAATCTGCCGTCTGAATGCGGGGCATATGTTCTGATTTTGGTCAATGTGCCTAAATTAAAGAATGACCAAGAGGAAAATCACACATCTCTCAAAAATAGGATTCTCCATTGGTTATCCACAAATTGTATTTTCCCAATGGAAGGAGCAAGGGAGATCATTCAAACACAAAGAGTTGGGTGGGTGGGCCCATTGAGAAAAAAGTTTGAGGGAGACTATGTAGTCATGAACTTCAGGTCCCCTCAATGGGCTCAAAAAACCCTTGCTAATGGGCCATTACCCTCACCATGGGAATTTAATATGACTTTGTTTCCCCTGGGTTACTTATATAGACACCTAGCCCCAATTCCTAATTCCATGACTAGCCCAGCCGCGCGACATCAGGAGCAAATCTTGGAATCAGGGACTTATATCCATCTCACCAACTGAACCAAGATTTTGACCCCATGAATGGTACAGCCCAGCGCTATCAGGCTAAATTCATGGGACACCCTACGCCATACCCACACTTCCCCATTATGCTTCCGCATAATTATAGTGAGAGGCCACATTTAAGTTCTAATTCAAACTTAAATTTTAGTCATAATGAGTTGAGGCCTCTATATAACATCCCAACCTACAATCGGTTTGAATATGCCTTCTCAAATCTAGAAGATCAGGACTGACTGGGGATAAGGGGAAGTAGCGGTGAATGCCAAGATGAAAGCGTTGATAATGAGGAACATTTACCCTCAATATCAATTATTTCAACTCCGGAAACATTAGCACAACGCCATATTATTACACCTGCAATTACACAAGAGGTTGTATTTCCTACACCAATTAACCTTACGCAGAGCACAGTTAAGAATGTCAGAAGTAAACCAATTAGACATAGTAATCCCTGTGACCTATCCAATCTTAGCTGGAATGTGGCAGGGTTAGAGTCAAGACTGTCAAACCCAGAATGGGCTCAGTTACTGGATGGTAAAGACATTATTATGTTCCAGGAGACATGGGTTGTGGAAAATCTACATATTGAGGGCTACCATTGCTTCAGCGTGACAGCACCCAAGCCTGACTCAGGACGTGCAGTGGGAGGCTTGTTTATTGGCATCAAGACACTGGCCGGTGGGACAATCGCAGACCTTTCAAGAGGAAACCCGAATATACAGATTTTAGAGTTCAAGTGAAAGACCCGGATTTATTTAATTCATTTTTACAATAATGACCTTTGTTCTGTACCTAACAAAAACTTTGAAGCACTCTCTAAGACTTTACGGAACCTTGAAACCAGTTCTGAAACTGGGGAGGAAACACGGATTTTAATTGGGGGGGATTTTAATGCAAAAATTCCTAAGAATCGCAGAACTGAGGATAGAAATCACCCAGATCAAGCTGGAGGAAGGGGTATTGAACTAGCTAATATATTAACTGAGTATACTCTCAGTAACGCTATGGACACAAACCACGCTCCTACGTTCAGAGGGCGGGATTGTTCCTCCACAATTGATTTCATTTTTATGTCTCCCCATTTATCAGACTGTGTGATAAAATCTACAGTGATAGAAACCTCGTTTGGTGATCATAATCCCCTCCCTGTGACCTTAAAATTAGGCCCTAACAAGGTATACGCCAACTTAGACGGGGCAAGAGATATTACACCCACAGGTGACGGCTTGCGCCTGAAATGGAGTGGAGTCGACAGTGGGGCAATACTAGAAAGTGTAAATAGGGAACATCCTAAGCTATTTATTTCTTGCCTAACTACGGATGGGAACTGCCATAGGATAATCGATGATTTTGATAAACTGTGTTCAGCAATAAAAACCTCTCTGTCAGTTCCATTACCAAAAGAGCGGAAAGAACCCAGGTGGATTGACTCTGCCTGCTCACTAGCAAATAGGGAATTGCGCAGGGCATTAACCACTAAACCTAGGTGCTTAGTAGAGGTTCAAATCAGAAAAGGGGCATGGTGATGGACAGAGTATCTGAATTAAACAGAACACTCATACCCAGTCAACAGATCAGGGCTTGATCCATCACCGTTTTTTAGCTCACTGCACCATCCCAGCTCAGAACCTGGCTACATGCAAATTAGTCTGTCCCTGGCCCAGTGCATCATGGGAACTGGGCAGACCAAACTACCAAGCCAATTCTTATACTGGGAAGGAAACAAGCTTCCAGGGACCAGTTTCTGGCATTACAGCCGTCTTCGGCCCGGCTTGCTTGAATCCTGATGGTGCAATGAGCAAGGGACTCACATCTGAGTATACCCTTCCACGCTTATGGTGGACAAAACGATTCAGAAAAGGGGGTGGTGATGGACAGAGTATCTGAATTAAACAGAACACTCATACCCAGTCAACAGATCAAGGCTTGATCCATCACCATTTTTTAGCTCACTGCACCATCCCAGCTCAGAACCTGGCTACATGCAAATTAGTCTGTCCCTGGCCCAGTGCATCATGGGAACAGGACAGACCAAACTACCAAGCCAACTCTTATACTGGGAAGGAAACAAGCTTCCGGGGACCGGCTTCTGGCACTGATCTGTTCACTGGGTAGGAGTGTTCTGCTTAATTCAGATACTCTGTCCATCACCACCCCCTTTTCTGAATCGTTTTGTCCACCATAAGCGTGGAAGGGTATGCTCAGACATGAGTCCCTTGCTCACTGCACCATCAGGATTCAAGCAAGCCGGGCCGAAGATGGCTGTAATGCCAGAAACCGGTCACCGGAAGCTTGTTTCCTTTCCAGTAAAATAATTGGCTTGGTAGTTTTGTCTGCCCTGTAACCATGATGCACTGGGCCAGGGACAGACTAATTTGCATGTAGCCAGGTTCTGAGCTGGGATGGTGCAGTGAGCTAAAAAACGGTGATGGATCAAGCCCTGATCTGTTGACTGGGTAGGAGTGTTCTGCTTAATTCAGATACTCTGTTCATCACCACCACAACCCCTTTTCTGAATAGTAGAGGTTCAGGCAGCCAGGAAATGTGCGCGAAATGGGCAAACAACTAACCCCAATCAGTTGCAACATAACCAGCAACTCTTGGGAGGCCCATTTCTCCAAAATATACGCCGCCCCACCTAAAGAATCATCTAGCTTTCCCCGTGGTCAGCTCCATGGCTTAGAAATAGATCTCTATGAGGTGGAGATAGCCATCAAAGAGAGCCTCGGAAACAATGCTCCAGGCCCCGATGGCCTGCCCATAGATTTAATTAAGTACAGTCCGGACCTATGGGCACCAATCCTCCTCAATGTTTTAACAGCCTCCCCACAGTACCCATGCCCACTACTTGGGCTACCAGTACCATAGTTCCAATTTTTAAAAAGGGCGAGAGATCGGACCCAGTGAATTATCGTCCAATTTCTCTTTTGGATAATACCTTAAAAATCTTGGGGCGAATCATCTATAATAGGGTGGTAGAGTGGACTGAAGATACGGGTCTATTGGACCCGTGCCAGATGGGATCCAGAAGCAGGGTGGGGACGCTCGAGCAATGCTTGAATCTGAAATTGATCATTGACAAGAATAGCATTGCCCGATCGTCCCCTATCTACCTTGCGTTCATGGATCTTTCATCCGCTTTCGATCTAGTGAACAGATCCAAACTGTGGGCAATTCTTTTGAATTACGGACTGGATGAGGCTCTTGTTAATTTCCTGGCATACCTCCACACTGACCTCAAAGCACAAGTCAGGATTGGGGCGGGTGGAGAAGTATCTGGACCCATTAACATCGGCAGAGGGGTAAGACAGGGGTGCGTTTTAGCACCCCTGCTGTTCATTATCTACATTAATGGTCTGGCCAAAGCTCTAAAACAAGTGAATAGCGACGTACCAATTATACAGGGGCAACCACTGCCAGTTTTATTATATGCAGACAATGCGGTCTTGATGGGACGAACACCAAATGCCCTTCGCCTACTTGTTAAAGGTTTTGTCCAACACATAGAGGACTTAGACCTGCGCGTCAATTTAAAAAAATATTTTATTATGCCGTGTGGTTCTGGGAAATGCAAGCTCAATACTATACACATAGGGACAGATAAATTAGAATCCGTAACCACATTCCCGTATCTTGGTTTGGTTTTCACTGCGAACGGCTCATGAAGTGGGCATACGGCCCACGCCATGGGCAAGTTCTCGAAAGCCAACAATTCCATTTTGAGTTTGTCCAGACCAAAGAAAATAGGTGCCACCAGAGCTATTTAAAATTTTTTCAAGCTACAGTGCCTACCAGTAGCCACATACGGGGCTGAGGTTTGGGGATTGAGAAAAAGCCCCAGTATCCAGCGAGAAAAAGGTCGATTCTGTAGGAAAATACTGGGTGCCCCAAGTTCATCCTCCGAATCGATTTGCCATGAGAAACTTAACCTCCCCTACGTATGTGATTTTATTAGATCTAGACCAGCTCTTTTCTGGATTAGGATCTGGAGGAATAATTCAGCCATCTTAACGCAAAACACCATAAAAGACTGTCTTAAATGTGACCACGGCATGTCGATCCCCTGGCTCGCGGGAGTTCTAAAAACACTGAACAACGTGAACAGGGAAGATCTTTTCTCCGATCCCAGTAAGATTGAACTTAAAGATAAAACTGAGGTCAAACAAGCACTGTGCACACTTTATAGCTCAGAACGAATGGAAAGGGAAATTCTCAAATCAACTGTTGTGACTTACCTGAGAAATGATTTACGTAGGAGAAATCTCGCACAATACCTCACCCTACCCATGACTAACTGGGAGAGATCATTCCTGTTCCGGCTAAGGGTGGGCTCAATAAAATTTTTGTTTGGCTTTCCCCTGGGCTATCAGCACACTACAGATTATAATCCATGCTCGTGTGATGGTATTAGTAAACAGAATGATTTGTATTTTAGGAAACATAGACCCCTTTCGTTAGGGGAATCGTATGCAATGTTACTTTCCCTGGACACAGATGACACAGATGAATTAATTTACAGCACTAGCACTTTTCTGAGACTCATAACACGTGTACGTAAAACGATGGAAAGCCCCTGAAAACAGTCTTATGAGAAATGTATTAGGTTTTAACAATTCATGAATTTTGTAAACTTGTCTTTTGTTGTGTAAATGTGTGTTTTTATTGTGGTACTTTTATGGATTTTATGAAATTCGAATAAAGGTCTTTTGAACTTGAACTTGAAATGGTCTAGTAGTCGATATGATCTACTCCCAAGACCTTTTTTATGACTCTACAAGCAATCTGAAATACACAAGAGGGTTTGAGAATTTCTCCAGCATTATAACAGTTATACCCAGTCACCGCTCTTGCTACCCACAAACATGCCATAGACTCTAATCAAGCCTTTTTTCATAGATAGGTGTATGTGTCTCTTTTGATAGGCCTTTCCCTTTCTTTGTTGGCTAATGAAAATATATTGCAGGATTGTATAATCATCCCTAAGGTAAAGAGTCAAGCCATAAAAGGTTTGTTTTTCAAAAATGGAGAATTCCCAAAATAAAGTATGTGTAAGCAAGTTTGGACAGATAATTGGTTCAAATCACCAATTCAAACAGCCCTTCCTGTTTTTCTTCAGTATCCTAGAATACTGCAACGCGTGGCAGCCACCACTGCGTCCAGCTTCTTCTCTTGAAAAGAAAACCAATAGTCTAGGGTAACGCGTGGCATCCTACCACTGCGCTCCCATCAATATCGCTAGTACTTCCTCCATGAATAATAACCTGGTAACGCGTGGCTGCGACTACCACCGCGTTCCGTTTTATGCCCAAAGCCAAAACAGACTAATCACAAAGCCGGTAACGCTTAGCTGCGACTGCCACCGCGTTCCGTATTATGTCCGATGTCAGAACAAATAATCCTTAAGAACAGACAGCAGCGAGTAGCTAGGAATCACTACTGCGCTCTGCCTAACCTATTCAGGAATCAATGTGCACTCGAATTGAAAAGGCACCGCGGTCAAACTGCGGCGCGTGGCGACTTTCCACAGCGCTCCGCTTCTGATCTCTCCTACCGCGTCATCCAACGTCTGTCGCCGCTTCTCACAAAGAACCAGGAAGCGAGCTCAGGGAAGCACTTTGGGTCAAAACACTGTTGCCGGCATTCAACCAAATGCCGAACGGGAACCAGGAAACAACAAAATTACGTGCATCCTCCGATGCGCTGTCCTCGCCTAAGTACTTCCTTTCCCACGGAATCATGGGAATTGTAGTTCAATCGTATTTAGGCAGGCGCAGCTAGATCAGTCCTCACAATATGTCCTCCCCCCTAGCGCCTCCTAGGGCCAGGCTTTGCGGGGAACTTACGATGAAAAGAGCGCACAGCAGCAGGGACTTGCACATCCTGACACAGCTCCCAAGAGTCGTCCTCAGCCGAATACCCTCTCCAGGTCACAACGTACCACAGAACACCCCTCCTGCGCTTGGAATCCTTGATGCTCCGTACTTCGTACTCAAGTCCCCCATCACAGACCACCGGCGGAGGGGCACGACGTCGGGCCGACGACGCGGGTTTCAGTAAATTGCAATGAAATACCGGATGGATTCGCAGCATACCACGCAGCTTCAGTTTGTATGCCACAGGATTAATCCTTTTCTGAATGACGTATGGACCGATGAACCTAGGATGGAAAATACTCAGTTGCTTGAAACTAACATCTTGGTGGAGAGCCACACCTTATCCCCCACCTGATATTCGGGCCCATCTTTCCTGTGTCGATCTTGCCATCTCTTGTAATCCCTTTTTGCCTTAAGAAGATGGTTTCTGATGTTCTTGTGTACTGAGTGCAGGTGTCTCAATTGTGCCAGGACAGACGGCTGATTCTCCACCACTTCCGAAATGTTTATGGGAAGGATTCTTGCATCAAAACCGTATGTTGCATAAAAAGGCGACACCCCCAAAGAACTATACCAAGCATTGTTGTAGGCCACTTCTGGCATCCACAACATAGATACCCATAACTCTTGAGCCTCCCCAGTGTAGCAACAGAGAAACCTTTTAGGGTTTGGTTAAGTCTTTCCGACTGCCCATCTGTTTGTGGGTGAAAACTGGTAGAAAGCGCAGAAGTAATATGAAGTGCCTGACACCAGCCTTTCCAAAACCTGGTTGTGAATTGAGGCCCTCTGACCGAGACTATTACCTCAGGCACTCCATGTAATCGAATGACGTTACTCAACAACAACTGAGCGGTCTAGCCTGCAGTGGGTAGATTAGTACAAGGAATAATATGTCCCAACTTGGAGAGACTATCAATGACCACCAGCTGTTTTTCCTTGATTAAGTGGTAACCCTGTTACAAAATCCAGACTGATGTTCTGCCATGGTTTTCGGGGAGTTGCATAGTCACCAGCTTCCCTTTCTTCATACCAGTTTCTTTTTCGGCCCTGGCACATACCTCACAGTGAGCCACCCAGGAAGAAAGGTCAGTTTTCATAACTGACTGTCTTATGTATTCCTGGATGTCCTACTACTGGAGAATCATGACACCAGGAGTATGCTCTCTTCTGCAAACCAGTTGTGGGCACATATAATTTATTGTTAACAAATGGACCCCCTGTTTCATCTTACGACCCCTTTCTTTCGTGGCCCAGGACAACCATTGTACTGGGGTCTTTGATTGTCTAATCTGGTCCAAAAAGTTTTCCGCCTGCACCACACAGATCACCTTTTCAGGTTCTACAATGGCCTCTAAGGTTGATTTATCTGTAGATTCCCCCATGCTCATCTGTCGAGAAAGGGAGTCTGCCTTCCGGTTTTCTACCCCAGGTCTGGAAGTAATTACAAAGTCGTACTCCGCAAAGAATAGCATCCACCTCATTTGCTGTTGAGTGAGATGCTGAGCTGTCTTCATATATTGCAGATTCCTATGATCTGAATACACTGTAACAGGGAAAACCGCTCCCCACAAGTACTGTCTCCATTCCTGAAAGGCCTTTTTGATGGCCAGTAACTCGTTTTCAGCGATTGTGTAGTTTCTTTCGGCTACACTTAATTTTTTAGACAGATAGGACACAGGATGGAGCTGGCTGGTGACTTGGTCTCTCTGAGATAAAATAGCTCCAATGGCTTCATCCGATGCATCCGCCTCAACCACAAAAGGGAACTCTGGTTTGGGATGAGCCAGCACTGGTGCGAATGTGAAAGCCTGCTTGAGATACTCAAAGGCTGCCTCCACATCACTAGAACATTGGAAAGGGACACCTTTTCGGAGTAGATGTGTCAAAGGGACTGCTACCTGGGAGAATCTGAGGGTGAATCTGCGATAATAATTCACAAAACCCAGAAAACACTGGACATCTCTTACATTTTTAGGAGTGGGCCATGTCTGTACCACCTGTACCATTCTCTCAGACATGTGCAAACCTTCTGGGCAAAGCATAACTCCCAAGAATTCTACTTCAGTCACCCCAAACTCACATTTACTTAATTTACGGTATAGACTGTGATCTCGCAGTTTCTGTAATACATTTCTCACTTGGCTTGTGTGTTTCTCAACTTCCTCAGAATAGATCAAAATGTTGTCTATGTAAACCACCACACATAAGTCCACATAGTCTTTCAAGACTTCGTTTAAAAAATACTGAAATGCCGCCGGGGCGTTACAAAGGCCGAACTGCATCACAGTATATTCATAATGCCCATAACGTGTCTTGAAGGCTGTTTTCCACTCGTCCCCTGCACGTACCAAGTGATATGCACCCCTCACTCAAGTCTGGTGTAAATCCTGGCATTTCTCACTTGATCGAGTAACACAGACATAAGGGGAAAAGGATACATGTTACGTATGGTGTGTTTGTTTAGCATGCGATAGTCCACACACGCCCTCAAGTCTCCATTCGCGTTAGCAATAAAAAACAAAGGAGAAGCGGCTGGTGAATGGGAAGGTCTTATGAACCCTATCTTTAAATAATGATCCGAATAATATATTAAATGTTTTGTTTCTGGTACCGACCGTGCATATACTCGACATGATGGGATGGTAGCTTCATCAACTATATCTATTCTGCAGTCATACTCTCTGTGGGGGGGGGGGGGGGGGCAATTGCTCGGCCTGGGTTTCACTAAAAACATCTCTGTAAGAGTGGTATTCACTGGGCAGAACCCCCTCCTTTTCAACTGCTGTAGCTACTATTTAAGGAATCATTAATGGGGCGGTGTTAGTGGGTTCGTGGGGGAGGAAATGGTTTTGGCATTCCTCAGACAAGAACTGCACAGTTTTGGTTTTCCAATCAATGGAAGGGTTGTGATGGCTTAACCATGGCATTCCCAAAATGACTTCGTATTGTGGGGATCAATAATGTTTACAGACAGTTCGTCTCTATGTCTACCATGGACAACCGGAACAGTTAATACCACCACTTCAGTTTGTTCTGTAATAAGCCCCGACTTCAAAGGTTTGCCATCAACTGCCACTACCTCCTCCAGTGTTTCCCTAGCCCTCTGATTTAAGGCAAGACTTGTTACCAACCCACTGTCAATAAAGTTACCTGTAGCCCCCGAGTCTATCATCACCAATACCTGATGATAACCTTGATTACTCTCTAGACTCATGGGAAGTACTATGTGTGACTCTGTATCACTGAAAGCCATAATAGTCAAAGAAGGGATCTTCCAATTCTTCTCTTTGGTTGAATTTTCCCCACTATCTTCAACAGGATTAACCGAAGACACAGCTATTCTTTTATTTCTGGACCAACCCCCCATGGTCTTTGGTTTGGCAGGGCATTCCCTCACATAGTGACCTTTTTTGCCACAGTACATGCAAAGTCCTTGCACTCTGCGACTCTCTCTTTCCTCTTTGGATAAAGGGGCTCGAACAGCACCGATTTCCATGGGTTCACTACCTGTCTCAGGGGACAACATGCAAAAACAACAAGTGATGGACTGAATGTGGATCAATGTCACACACTCGCCCAGTCAAAAGATCTGGGCCCAAATCCATCGTTTTTTTGCACTCCACACCACCCTGGGTTAGACAATGGCGATATGCAAATCAGCTCTGACCCTGTTGCCCCATGGGAACAGTCCAGTCCGAACTACAAAAGCCATGTCCTTCCCAGAACGGAATCAAGTATCCGAGGACCGGACCGGTTTCGAGGTAACACCTCTCATCAGCCCGGCTAGCTTGACTCCAAGTGGTGTGGAGTGCCTGGGACCCACGTCTGGGCATCCCCAGCGCACTTAGGGCGGCAATTGCAAAAACAACAAGTGATGGACTGAATGTGGATCAATGTCACACACTCCCCCAGTCAAAAGATCTGGGCCCAAATCCATCATTTTTTTGCACTCCACACCACCCTGGGTTAGACAATGGCGATATGCAAATCAGCTCTGACCCTGTTGCCCCATGGGAACAGTCCAGTCCGAACTACAAAAGCCATGTCCTTCCCAGAACGGAATCAAGCATCCGAGGACCGGACCGGTTTCGAGGTAACACCTCTCATCAGCCCGGCTAGCTTGACTCCAAGTGGTGTGGAGTGCCTGGAACCCACGTCTGGGCATCCCCAGCGCACTTAGGGCGGCAATTGCAAAAACAACAACATGGGCTTGCGAGGAGTCATTTCTGACCTGCAAAACCCTCTATCCCACTTTCGTCTTTCACCACCTCTCTCTGATAACCTCCCATCTAATCTCAATGTTAGATTTATCATATCGGCACAAGTTACCGGTTGTGGGTCTATTTGGGCTATGATGTCCTTTAAACCTTACCTTAAACCCTGGTAAAACAAGGACATACGCTTCTCTTCAGGCCAAGCAGTTTCGGCCACCAACCTGTGGTCAAATATGTCACAAGATCATTTCTACCCTGTTTGAATTCGAGTAACTCCTTATCCGCGCTGAACGTAGTGGCTCTCAGATCAAAAACTCACTCAAATTCTGTTCTAAAGGCAGCCCAATCTGACAACACCGCATCGTTATTCCTTACTAGAGGTATAGCCCAATTAGCCGCATCCCCTACTAGATATGATATGGCAAATGCTACCCTGGAATGATTGTTAGGGAAGGAAGAAGGCTTGCATGAAAAATGTAACATTATTTGCGTCAGGAATACTTGAGTTTTTGAAGGATCCCCTGAATATCTTTCTGGACTAGCCAAAGGGATTGGAGGCGGAACAGTAACCTGTATTTGAGGGTTTACTGGAGAAACATCAAACGGATTCCTAGCCAGTTTGTCTACTTTCTCTCTTAGAGCAGTTGTTTCTGCCTTTGAGGAAGCTAATTCTTGTTGTACCAAGACTAACGCTTGGAGGACATCCTCCATGGAAGCCATTACCGTGATCAACCGAATCGGGCGGAGCAATATTCTTGGGTGCGTAATTCTGTCAGGTTGTGCTCCGCAGAATTCGGTTGATGCAAGCAAGGGTCCACCTCCAGATGTTAACAATACCCTGATTATTATATACAGGGTGTTCGAACCATCAGGCGAGGGAAAGGAAAGGGAAGGAACAGCAGGGAGGGAGACCTGAAACAACAAAAGACAGAAATATAACCAGTGCATAAGTAAAACGGCTACTCTCATTTGATCTCAGTAAGCTGACATACACCTGTAAAACAAATGGACTAGTAGTCGATATGATCTACTCCCAAGACCTTTTTCATGACTCTACAAGCAATCTGAAATACACAAAAGAGGGTTTGAGAATTTCTCCAGCACTATAACAGTTATACCCAGTCACCGCTCTTGCTACCCACAAACATACCATAGGCTCTAATCAAGCCTTTTTTCATAGATAAGTGTATGTGTCTCTTTTGATAGGCCTTTTGATGGGCGCCGCACCAGACCGCACTGCGCCCTCTCACCAGCGAGCGGGAGTTTGAATCAGCCATATATTGTTAGGGCTGGGCTCAGCCTTGGTAGCTGCTGATTGAAATAGCGGGGCTCCTAGTCTCCCAGCGGCCCAACGCTCTTCACCCTTCCACAGTCTGGGCTCACCTGTAACTCGTTACAGTAGACCGCACTCCGGACCAGCAGTCCCTCGCCGCCTTCGCAGCCCTCCCCACCACCTTTCAGCTTGCCTAACCTCCTCTAGTCCTGAGCCGTTGAGTTGCTAGTACAAACCGGCGACGCCAGCAAATCAATCTTAGCATTCTTCTGACTCGGTATGGGCCAACGGTGTTTGCAGCTTTTCTTCATCACCGGTAAGCCAGTTCTTGCACCGAGCAGCCAGGTTACGGGCGTTGGACGGCAGCTTCCATGCTGACCTTTCACGTTCGCGCTGCCTTCTCTTATCTCACTGGAACATGCCTGGTCCGTATTATTCCGCTGTTTCACTCTCCGGGCTTTGAGTGCCATCTTACTCCTTGTTACAGCTGTCCTCGTACAGGATTATTGTGGATTTATGGCCCCAACTAGCAGAGCTGAACTTATGTGCGGCCATCTTGCTGCGGGCTCTCCAGCGCCCCCCTGGCTGTCTGACACTTGACAGAAAAGTTGTGGCCGCCGTTTTATTTCTCAGGAAATGGTCCCCGGGCTAAAAGTTTTGGTTAAAGTAAAAACCGGGGTCAGGGTAGAGGTACCCTGACCCCTTGGGTGTGTTAAAGGGGTCCAGAGGGATCCAAAAAGGCCAATTAATTGCCTTATAAAGTTTTTTTCTCTACACGCAGGAATGTGCAGGTCCCTCGCGGTGCCTCAGCGCTTCCCTGTGTGGGTCCCCTGTGGAACTGCAAATCCTGCCGCAGCATTTTAGAGGCCCGCCCACTTTTTCAAGCACTTTCAAACGTGCCTCCTGACGCACTTCTCACTGAGATATGAAGTCCCCTTGGATGCTGAGGCTTGTTGGCGGCCACAAAGCCCTCCTGTTACCATAAGTAAGTTCCATACAGCGGGACCGCTGAGAGCTCGTCGGAGGCCCACCCACTCTGTAAATCAGCCTCCTGAGAAGAAGACCTTGCAACTTAAACATCCAACATCTCTTGTACAGATGTTAAGGACTCCACCTTCTGAAACAATAAGGCTTTGAGTCGGCTCAAAGCATCAAAGTTCACATTCGAAGGCAAAATTGTTGTATCCCTTACTATATGGGCAGGTGGAAAACGCACTTGTGTACTGCAGGTCACGACCGCAGAAACCGTCACCAGATATGATATTCCTGGTTACATCCTGCAGCAACCTTGATCATTCAACATCAAATAGCTACCATTGGAAAGCAATCTAAATGCTGGATGCTTTACAGCAGCTGGAGAACCTTTCAGATTACATGGACACCTTGGACACATTGCATGCTCCATAGATTGTAACCTCCCTGCAAACCAGAGAATGGCCTAAAGTGTTCTTGGAGTCAGTACCCCTAAGAAAAACCTCATTTGCACCATTCCTACAATGATAAGTGAGAGGTAGGATCCATGCCTCATGTACAATTCCCTCTCCTGGCACTTCATATCTGCTTACTTAGTGGTGCTGCAAGCAGTATTTAAAGTGAAAAGTTGAAATTGGCAGAGAAATTAACTTGTGTATCATCCAATCTGCTGATGGTACCTCTACAACAGTGAATGGTAATTGTTCTAACTTTTCTTTGTTTAACATTGTGTTGTGTCACGTCTTTTCTGACCATGGTTGTCTGTTATTTTGTTAAGCTGCATGGTAAAAACAAACTAGTGGTATTTAAGTGTTTTCATGGAACGCGACCAGTGCTTAAAGTCTGTAAAGTCCAAGTTAGTAGCAGGGTAGACCAAAGCTGTGATTGCCCATGTTGCAAAAGGATGTCACTCTCTATGATGTCAATAACAGGGGACACCATGTTACCCAGAAAATATCCTAGGGGATAATGTAGTCATACCATTGTCAACCACTGCTAGAGCCTTTTCTAAATTTGCTCTGTCAATTTCACGTATTCTCTCAGCAGCTTCCTGCTGTGAAATTTTCGACCCCTCATTGTATATAGCATACTGAAAGTACTTTTGGTGTGGCTTTCAAGGACCTAACAAAAAACCCTGTAAATCCATGTCATCAGAAAGAAGAGACAAGTTTTGTTTCACCTCAGCCAACGTTTAATGTTTTAGCCACTGTAGGTACACGTTTCCAATGCTGTATGTTGTTTACTTTGGAGTGTTTTGTCTGAACGTAACGTGGGTCTGGCCTACTTATCCTGAACCCCTTTATGTTGAACAGAAAATGTGCCTGACATCCGTTAGTGTCTAACGCTCACACTAACCATCCCCCTGGACCGGAACGTGAAAAATTATTTGTGCAATTTTTTAAGCATGCTGTTGAATATGTCCTCCATGTAATTTGTGAATTGCTGCCAATTCCGAATGCATGCAAAAGTGAGAATTTTTGATGTGTTTAGATCCTTTATCTTGGCCAGGCAGAGACTCGACGTCTGCTGCAGTTTTATTCAGGAAAATGATTTGTTTTGGTGTGAGGCATGCTGGGAGTAAAGCCTTGTCCCCTGAACCTGCCAATCTCTAGTTCCCCATATAGATTTCAAATCAATATTGTCGCTTCAAAAGTCATACCCTTGTGTTGACAACTGGGAAATGAAAGATGCAGAATAAATCAATTTTGTGTCTGAGCATATTTTTCTTCGCCGGGGAAGGTGTCAGTTTATAATAAAAGGTTCCTGGGTTTGCTGGATTGTGACCTGAAGAATATTCAAACTTCTGTCCAAATGTCTACCCTGTGGCGGTGTGGGACAGTGTTCCCATTGGGTGTAATTAAATACTGCACGTGGAGTACTTGCCTTATGTAAATAATGGTGACCATAATGGTGAAAAAAAACATTTAATCATTATTAGATGTACCATCATACATTTCTTCCCTATTAAATACAGGATCATTTTCTAAATCAGCAAGCATTTCATGTACCTGTTCTTACCTTGTTTGGCGCTCCCCAATCCACCGCAAGTTTAACTTGATTGATGTAGAGGGGGGTCATAGCCATTTCCGGTTTTGCAGTGAGGTCTGCGTTCTAGCGGCCCCGCTCTCCTCATAAAACCGGATGCTTTCTGCGACGCGCAGCGGGCGCGCCAAAGGCAAGCCCGTCTGCGCCCGTCCGCGCCCTTCCATCGCCTGGAGCCAGTCACCCTGCTCCTTTAATTTCAACCCTTGACAGAAGCACCTAGATAGTCTACACTAGTAACGACCTAACACAGATGAGAGGGCATTTTCCAGCAGGATGCACTTGGCATAAACTTACAGAAAATCCCAGTCATGTAGAGGGTCCTTTTATGTGCAGAGCATGCAAATTCCAAAGTATGGATAGTGACTCTGCGCTCTCTACCTTAGGTCACGCCCACCCACCCTCCAAGATTACCGGTGCTAGGAAGATAGATCGGAAGCTAAATAATACTGGTACATTTACATCATCGGAGTGGAAAGGCTTTCTCGGCAACATTAGGTCTCTGCCGAAACTTGCCTTAAAAGTGTGGGATTGGTTGGACTCTAAGAAACCAGACATTGGCTTTTAAACCGAGACCTGGTTAAAGCCCAGTTCCACCCCTGCAATCTCTGTGGCACTCCCTGAAGGATATAAGTTACAAAGACTAGATAGACAACATAAAACGGTCGGAGGAATAGCCATTGTATACAGAGATTGGGTGACAGTTACGGTCCTGGAGAAACTAAGTAACGACAAAATTGAGATCCTTGTGTTTCGGTTAGATCTCGTCCCTCAGTTGAGTTGGAAGGGAGCTTTAGTTTATCGTCCTCCTGGCCCTATGGCAGACTTCTCAACTAAGTTGGTGGAATTAATAGCGCCATATACTATATCTTCCAATATTTTCTCCTACTTGGAGATTTTAACATCCACAGTGAGCGAATGGACAATGCCGAAGCAACGGCTTTTCTTGCCAACCTAGCAGCTCTAGGTGTAACTAAGATTAACGACGGTCCCACTCATACAGCTGGCCACACCCTGGATATTATTTTTACAAACTCTCCCTATATTACTTGTGACTCTCCCCAGATAATTAGTTGGTCAGACCACGCTTTAATTGATTTTAAGATTAAGGGACCCAGAGATCCGGAAAAGCCAGGCGCTGCCTTAAACTATTCATTCAGACGGTGGCATAAAGTTACCCCGAAGCCTTTTCAGTCGTTTTCCCTAACCACTTGGGATGGGAAACACGAAAAAGTAGAGGAAGGGCTAGCTCGCTTTAATGCTTTAGCCAAAGTTACTATTGATCAACTTGCACCTTTGTAAACCTCTATGGGTAAGTCAAGACAGGTTCAAGCAACTTGGTTTACTGCGGAGTTACGCATGAAGAAAGGACACTGTAAAAACCTTGAGAGGCAGTGGAGACAGTCCCATTATACTGGTGACAAAGAAAAATACAAGACTATACTTGCTTAATACCATAAAAATATAAAAATTGCCCGGAATACTTCCATCGAATTGCAGCTAATCAAGGCTGGGAATGCCCCTAAATTATTATACCAGATCCTCAAGAACTTCACAAACCCTAAAGCGTGTGATATGGAGGAATCTCCATCTCAAGCCTTATGTGACACGATTGGGGAATATTTTGAACAGAAAATAGAGGCCATCTATGATAAAATCATCACAGCTGGCAATCTGAGTCCAACTATAATTCATGAATTCTTCCTTGACCTAAAGAAGACACATTTGAAGAGCTTCCCCCCCTCTGACTTGTGATGAAGTGGATGCTCTATTACATACCGTCAGATCAGGTTTCTCCCCCTTACTGTTGTACCGGCCAGCCTTTCAAAACAACTGTCTGCCCCTATTTTTTCCCTTTTGAATGCGTCACTAAAGGAAGGTTATCTACCTGCAGAATGGAAGGCAGCACAGGTCATTCCACTACACAAAAACACCAAGGCCTCCATGATAGATCTTTCTAAGCTGCGACATATATATCTCCTCCCGCTCCTGAGCAAAATGCTGGAAACACACATCAACATACATCTATCAGCCTATGTCGAAGCGTCAAATTGCCTGAATGTGTCACAATCTGGCTTCAGGCCAAAATATAGTACGGAGTCAGCCCTAGTGGCAGTCACGGACAATATTAGGACATAACTTGACAGAGGTCAATCCACCTTATTGGTGCTTTTAGACCTCTCATCGGCTTTAGACACTATATACCATCAAATTCTACTCAGAAAATTAGAGGAGTCCGGGCTAAAAGATAAGGCACTGCAGTGGATGACCATCTTCCTTTCCGACCGTTCCCAGTCAGCTTGGGCCCATATATGTCCAAGTCTAAAGAAGTTGTCCAAGGCAGTACTAGAGGGCTCTTGCTTAAGCCCTACCTTATTCTACATCTATATTGCTCCCTTGGCCAACCTTATGAGGACATTTGGATTTGTTCCAATATGACACCCAGCTCACCTTCTCCTTTGACAAACATTCTACCACAGCCCTAAACAATTTCTCTGCCGGCATGTTAGCAGTATCTCAGTGACTCCTATTTATTGTGTTTAGTGTATTCTTTGTTGTTACTTCCGTCCCATGGGAGCAGGGTTATGTGAAATGTAGTTTGTTTTAAAGGTTCTGCTCAAATAAACAGGAAATGAGACTCCAAAATATTTGTCTCCTTTGTCTTCACCTTAAGTTTTAAGACTTGCAAAAAGTGTGAATGACAGCAGCTTTTGGTGCAGTTGGAGGCACTAGTCTTGGCACTCGTTCTGGGTTGACTTCTTGAGAAATGCATATCTCTCAACCTTTTGAAGTAGCTTAGTGGGTGACACAACCAATTTTGGCGGGAAACATCCTATTTTTTTAACCTCACGATATTCTACATTTCAACAATGTATATTTAAAGAAAACAAGACAAACATAATTGGATATTTAACAATGTAATATTTTAGATGGGCTTTTTCTGTTTTCAACTTTCTCTTACCTGTGAAATTGTCTAGCAATCAGTCGGATACATAGCTCAATGAGGTAAATGAGATGAACAGCTGATAACTGGTTCCAGTCCCAGAGGCTGAAAAAGATGGGGAGTTAAAATTGGAGCATAGCGGCATGTACTACCATAGTGCTGAATGAAGAATATTATTAATATTAAACTCGCATTGTTCATAGAAGCCTCTATTATTAATATTAAACTCACATTGCTCATAGAAGCTGCTATTAGTGTAGGTGAACAGGACAGGTGGGTTAGTTGAAAGATGTATATGGAAATATGAGTGACAAAGCTGCCCTTTTAAGTGCTTCAAGCATACCTCTTAGGTGGTTAGCCTCAAGCTCATGTCAGTGGAAGAATTGGCTAGAGAAGAAAATACTTTGCTTGAACCACAGGTAATACAGTCCACTACTAAAAGATAGTCTACATTAACACAAAGTTCGCGATCAGTACTCTAGAAAACAGCTAAGTAATTTTTAAAATAGCCCAATATTTGGGCATTTACGCAAATCCTTTTCTCACACATCTAGGATCAGTTAAGTTCATTTTTATGAGAACTAGCTAAGTCTGGCAAAACGACCTATACCAGCTGGTGTGGTGTGCCTCACTTCAGTGACATTGATCCAGCGGTACTTTCACAGTTATTTCTCAATGCAAAACATCATTTACCTCTAGGTTACCGCTTTAAAGGTGATGGACCTTTGCCACCGTGTATCACCTTCAGGAGACTTTACATAAACATGATGATCAAAATGCAATTAATATTTAAGCCAATAATGAGAGTTCTGAGTATTTTAAAGGGTTTTATTTTCTAGTTAAAAGTTCGGTTTTCTCTGATTCTTTATTCATTAATTTTCAATCAGGCTACAGATTGAAAAAATAGGAAAAATAGAATTAATACAGACATATTATAGACTGCATACAAAGCACTCCATAAAGAAAAGGGAATGCAGCATAAAATGTCAGTCAGAACTCTTTAAAGAGTTTCAGGAAAAATATAATTCAAGAGTGAGTTTTGCAAGGCTAATCAATAATTAATTATTGGTAAAAAATCTCCCATAAAGAGAAATAACTGCATAAGACAAATAGATCTTTTCAAAACCAGTTAGTCAAAAGCATCAAACTTAAAGTTTTAGCATCAAAATCTGTCCTTATCTGTCAGCTGCTCTTTCACTGCGCTCGTCTGTTCATCTCTGCTCCTCTGTGTCTCACACAGAAAGGCTGCTCCTTGAATGGCCCTCCTTTCACAAGACCACAGAAAAATGTGATCTGCCAAAAAGCAAGGGCAGCCTACACCTTTTTAAAATATGTGAACAAAGCCCCCTCCTCCCTCTGTGTCTCCACAGACGAAATCTCCACCCAGTCTGCACCGCGACGTTCACATACCTAACCCGAATGATGTCTGTTCAGATCTGCTCCCTCTCCTTAACTCTCCTGACACGCCCCCTAAGGGGTCAATATTTATACCCTAATTCTTGGCTGACTATACTAACAATATTGCAGTTTCAGTAGAAACTCGCACTGTGATTGGTTGGCACAGGTGACATAGGGATCTTAGCATCCTGTTCTCATCACAAGTCCAACCCATACCGGTTCCGACAATAGGGGCTTAATGCTAAGAATAATATACATAGCATGTATCAATAAGAACATTTCTTGCAACAAAATGTATCCATCAATTTCCGTCTCGCTTTCACATTGCACACAGGGAAGACACTCTACCATAAACACTGGTACATTGGCACGGTGACAAGAGCGTGCAGATCATTGTGGCCTTGACCTATGTGTCTTCACTTGAGAAACTTGGCTCTTCATGTAGCTGGTTCTACACATGCGTCTCCCATTCAGCACACTGCTGACAATTCTTAGCCATGCTGGATTCCTAGGCAGCCATTTTATTGTGGGCCCAAAAGCAAAAGAAACACAAACAATATTAATTTATGAAGTAAAGCCCATTATGTTCACCTCCCACCATTCTAATACCCTGTATTAATTATTACCTAGCAAAATCTATTAATTTAAAGCAGCTTTTCTATATTTTGTGCACAGCATGCAAAATGTGCAATGTACAACATAGCATAAACATGCACTAGTGCACATTTTCAAAGCACAAACAGTTAATACCTGCTCATTGGAACATGCTTTAATGTTTTAGATAGCTTTTCATGCAACATGCGTTTGCCCCACATGTAGTGTTGGTGCATGGTTGATTAATTAATACACATTATAAGAAAGATGTGTTATGAACTGAATATGCATTGTCTAAATATGCAACAAAGCCAAGGTCTCTTGAGACGGGAACAGAGGAACGGGAGGAAATATTCCTTTCCTTATCTCAAGGATAGAGAGGCCACAGCGTGGCTTCTAAAGGAAACTGAAATCACGAGTTTTTTCTACACTGCAAAATGCCTGTTATTTCAGCACAATGAAAAATTTCCTAGTAACCATGACGGAAAGTTTAAATTCTATTAAGGACGCGTAGGCGAGGATTATGCTGTAACTTCCTTTATTTCTACAGCCAGCAGTGTTCAACTCAACAATCAACAAAAAAACACTAGCACTCCCAAGGTGCTCTGGTAAGTCCATAGTGTCCACCAGTCAGCATGCCCGGTCGTCCCCGAAGGCGTGTGCTTCCTGGGTCACCTCCTCTTTCGAGACTGCGGCCAGAACCAAACACCAAACCGTCATTCCTGCTTGGCTCCATCAGATCCTGAAAGAAAGAACCAGAGGCCCATGACTCTGTTCTCCAGCCCAAAGATAAGCAATAGGCCATAACAGAAGCAGCATGACTCAAGGCATGCATTTTAAATAACCAATATATATATAAAAGAGATACTTATACCATACGAGGCCTCGCTCACCCAAAGAAAGGCAAAGCTATGAAACTCAATCCCGGGCGGGGACAGGTGTTCATTAGAGCCCTGGGTGGGAATAATCCTCGCCTCCGCGTCCTTAATAGAATTGAAACTTTACGTCATGGTTACTAGGAATTTTTTAATTCTATGGCAGGACCGGAGGCGAGGATTATGCTCATTCAAAGCTTGTCCACCACCAGCGAGGCCATATCCGTGACTGGTTTAAAATAGAATCTTTTAAACATCGAGTCCGATGGCTAGTCAGACGCGTTCAGGATATCCTCCAACCTGGCACCCAGGGAGAAGGCCTTTAACGCCATGCTCTTCGCACAGAATGGGCCCCAAACGGCGAGACATTTATGCCCGCTTCTTGCATCACCCATCTGATCCATCTGATCCAACGTGCAATCATTGGTAGTGTAACTGCCTTGAAGGGCGTACGCAATTAAATCAGCAGTTGACATTCGCCCGGCGGGCGAGTCTCCTCATTCATATTTTCATATTCCTTAAGACATCTGACCACACAGAGCTTAGGAGAATGATTAAAAGCTGGATAGGAAATGACTCTTGAATCCGATTTCGTCCTCCTGACTATGTGGAAAGTAACCCCATGAGGAGTATACACTCTGCCCGAAATTCCCAGGGCCTGCACATCTGAAACCCTGCAACAGGAAACCATGCATAAAAGCATTGCTAATTTTGCTGACAACCCTTTTCTGGACAGGTATCTATTAGCCTGCCAGGATTGAAACAGACAAAAGACTTTGTTAACGTCCCACAAAGACGAGTATCTGGGCTCCGGAGGAAGCGTCAAGCGAACACCCCTCAGCAATTTGCAAACCATCAGGTGTTCTCCCACAGGTCGACCTTGAGCCGGTACATGCCCGCGGAAATCGCTTAACGATAAGAATTAATTGTTCTATAAGCAAGGCCTTATGACGCCAAGGACACCAAGAAATTGAGAATAGTTACCACTTCGCATTTCATGGGATCCTGGTTGTTCCGAACAAACCAACCGGCCCATCGAGCCCAGGCAAACATGTATAGGTTGTTGGTGCTGTGCGCCCATGCTGCCCCCAGTAGCTTTGAGCATCCTGCGATAGTCCTCCGACTTTCCAGCGATGCCTGAAATCCGCCACGCCACAAGTGGCATTCTACCCTGTTGGAGAAGGGAATGAGGGAGACCTTGGGGATCCCTCAGATGAAGAGGATCTCGGGTAGTAAGATTGGAGAATCCCAAGAAAGTTCCAGAAGAACTGGAAACCACACTTGAGACTTCCAATATGGGGTAATCAAGACCACCTTCGCTCGCTGCCTGCGAACCTAAGTCGGTAGTCGCATGATCATCGCGAACGGGGGAAAGGCATAGCCCGCGTCCACTGACCAGTCCTGCGTGAAAGCATCCGCGGCCGCTGCTAGATGGTCCGGCTTCCAACTGTAGAACTTAGGCAGTTGATGCTCCTGCCTGGAGGCAAAGAGATCCACCGAAAACGGACCCCATGTGTCGTCGAGGCAGTGAAAAACTGCGGGTTGGGGCAGCCAGAGGCTCATATCCGTCCAGCTTCTGGAACACCGGTCCGGTCTGCCACCACATTGGCGACTCCCGGAACGTACTCCGCAGACACTGAGATATTGTGGGACAGGCAAAAGGTCCACAGATCCTTAGCCAGGTCTGCCAGTGCCTTGGACTTCGTCCCCCCCAGGTGGTTGATATAGCACACATTGTCCATTTATTAAAAGGACGTTGCACGAAACCTTGTCCTTGGTCCAACAGCGAATGGCGAAGGAGCCCGCCACCAATTCCAGACAATTGATATGTAACCGGCCCTCCGTGCGGACCACTTTCCTCCTGTAGATGATTCCCCGCAGCGGGCCCCCAACCCAGCTTGCTGACATCGGACTCTATGACCAAGTCTGGATCGCAACCAAAGCTGACAAAGCTGACATTTCAGGCCTCCATGTGGTCGAGCCACCCTCTCATTTCCCTGCACATTTCCTCCGTAAGAGGAACTTGGTCCGAGTACTGAAGCCCTCTGCGGAGGTGTGCTGCCTTGAGGCTCTGAAGAGCTCTTAATGGAGCGGCCCTGGGAAAATCGCCTGGATGGATGAGGACAAGAAACCCATCACCCTCGTTATCTGGCGAAGCAACGTGGAAGGGTGGGCCAAGGTGCGTCTGAGCTCCCTTCGGATCTTGACGATCTTCCTGGGAGGAAGACTGAGGGTCTGAGCCACCAAATCAATGGTAAACCCTAGGAAGGTCACTTGACGGGAAGGGACCAGAAGTGACTTCTTGTCGTTAATGACAAAGCCTAGGTGCTGCAACAAGTCTGGTATGTCTTTGAGACGATCAGCCAACCGCTCTGGACACTGTTTCAGCAGCAAAATATCCTCCAAATAGACGATGAGGCGCAGACCTTTCCCCCGTAGCGTCTTCACTACCGGCTTGAGGACTTTCGTGAAGCAACATGGTGCTGATGAGAGTCCGAAGTGAAGGGTCGCAAACTCTTACACCAGATCTCTCCATATAAACTGAAGGAAGCGCCTGTGAGGGGGAAACACGGGCACTGTAAGGTACGCGTCTTTCAGATCCAAGCGTACCATCCAATCCCCGGGTTGTAGGAGATCGCGCAAAAGATGGATTCCCTCCATCTTGAAGTGCAGGTATATCAACCACTGGTTGAATTCCTTGAGGTTTATGACGGGGCGCTGACCGCCATCCGTCTTGTCTACCACGAAGATGTTGCTTAAAAAACCTTGCGGGTGTAAGGGGGCTGGGACTATCGCCCCTTTCCGCAAGAGTTCCGCCACCTCTCTGTCTATGTGATTGGCCATGTCCCGTGCGAAAAGCAGAGGTCGGGTCGAGTTTATTGTACCGGGAATCCATAAAACTATCTGGAAACCCCTTACAGTCTTCAATACCCGGGCTTCTGAGGTAATGGACTTCCAATTGCTCACGAAAAGGGCCAGACTGCCCCCCACCCCGAATTGTGACAGGGGAAAGGCACTCACGTGAACTGGCCACCTGCTGGCCATGTCCTCTGCCACCTCAACCTCTGAAACCTTGGCAGGACTGGATCCGCGGGTTTCTTTCCGCCTCTCTGAGGGCCTTGTGTGTAAAACTTGCCGGCCGAGCGGCCCCTGCCACGGCCGGCGCTGACAAAAACACGTGGGCGGAACACCTTCTTGATTGAAGTCTGCACCTTGTCTAGCGATGTAAAAGTAGAAACAAAATTTGTCAACTCCTTTATAAAAGGGTCTCCAAAGAGGCAACCATCCGCTATTCTGCCCGCCTCCGAAGAGCCAAGTCACCGAGCTTGGGATCCACCTTGAGCAAAAAGAACCGGCGCCTCTCCGTAGAGAGGGCGCAGTTGGCGTTTCCTAAGAAAACGATTGCCCTTTGAGCCCAATTAGAGATGCAGCTCTCGAAGCCTTGGCCTCCTCAGCCAATTTTAAAATCTTCGTGAGGGGGCCAGTGATGTCGAGTAGCTTGTCCTGGTCATTTTTTACAGAACCTGTTGATACCCTTTTTGGGGTCTCTAATATACTTCTGAAGGAAGGTCGCCATTTTCTGGTCGACTTCCGGAGTTGTGGCTACCTTCCCTGGCAGAGCTGGTCGAGGGCACTCAGCCCTAAGGCAGGCCCTAACCTCCTTTTCAAGAGGCTTGCGGAGCCGACTCGCCAAAAATGCAGACACCTTCGGCGATGGAAGCCAGGCAGATGATCTGGGATGCACCAGGTCATCGGGGACCAGCATGTCCGCAGGTCCTTCAGGTTGAGCCGAAGGCTCCGATGGGGAAGCATTGGGAATACCAAGAGGTGGACGAGCCCGCCTCGTCCAGGGAATCTCCCTCCGAATCGTCGTCCCCTTCACCAACAAAATGCGGCTCTTCCGGTGTTTCCGGGGTCAAATCGTGCCCCAAACGCTGGGTTTTTGCCAGGAATGCGGTCTTCAGACGCTCAAACGCCCCTTCTTCACGCTCTTTATCCAACTTTCGTTTCTCAGTGCTGGATCAGTTGACCACATCGCAAAATTCGTTATCCATAGGAATGACTTAGAGGGTCTCTTCCTCTGAATATTCAGCCTCCATCTCTTGGCAGAGTATTGCTGTCACAGGGAAGCTGCAACCCTTTGGTATAACGCCCAGAAGGCAGGAGTTTAAGGCGCGAAGCGCTGTATTTTATGCCGCCCGATGGCTGGTCAGAAAAAAGGGGGGCGACTCACCCTACAATCACCAGGTGTCCAAAGTCTGGGCCTGCCCCCACCACAGCCAGCAAGCCTTAGAAGCTGTCCTCTCGCAAATTGCCTCACTGCAATAAATCCGACCCTTAAGGGTGTCCTGCTGTGGAGCTGCCAATAAAGCTGTCAACCTGCAAGCAGGTGTCGCAGTCCCAGACACTACCGCAGAGCTGGCACTATGCCCCTTCCAACACTCGCGGGCGCGCTTGTACTCACTGGTCCCCGCTTACCGGAAGCAACACGGACCAGCGAGACGACATTGGGCCCCCTGCGAGGTGACGTGCAACTGCGGCAAAGCAGCGCCGCGAGCGGAGCTTTCCTGACAATCCTTACCTACTCCTGAGGCGGAAGCCGGGAGACCTCCTGTCACTTATTTTTAAACTTTGAAATTGCATTGTGTTTTTTAAATTGACACGTTCTCCCCTGAGCACTGCACTTAAATTGTGATTCACTCGAACCCAAACAGCGGATTCTAGCGCTGTCACAGGGCTCCGTGGATTTTTGCCGCCATTACCGGCCATACAGGGACACGCCCACTTCCGTGAGGCCACGCCCCCGCCAACAGTATAAACAGAGCGCGCTGAACACTAGCGCAAACCTGACAATCCTTACCTACTCCTGAGGCGGAAGCCGGGAGACCTCCTGTCACTTATTTTTAAACTTTGAAATTGCATTGTGTTTTTTAAATTGACACGTTCTCCCCTGAGCACTGCACTTAAATTGTGATTCACTCGAACCCAAACAGCGGATTCTAGCGCTGTCACAGGGCTCCGTGGATTTTTGCCGCCATTACCGGCCATACAGGGACACGCCCACTTCCGTGAGGCCACGCCCCCGCCAACGGTTCTTTCTACAAAGCATGTGCACTCCCAGGACGCGCAGCGGACGAGCGCAGCGGGCGCGACGATGGCGCGCCGAAGGCAAGCCCGTCTGCGCCCGTCCGCGCCAGTACTAGCCAGGAGCCAGGCACGGGGACTGAGAAGATGACATCATACTCAAGGGATGCCTTACTCCACCTTAACAGGCCTGTTCCACCACCATGCTCCCAGGTACTGAAAGGAGATTTCTGTCTCACCCATTGCCCCCACTGCTCCTTTAAATACACTCCTTCTACTAACAACCATCCTACCCAGACGACCATCAACATGGCTCTGATCAACTGCAGGTCTCTGCCCAAACATGCCCTTGAAATACACTTGCTTATTGAGGAACTCCACTTAGAAATTCTGTTTCTCACAGAAACATGGCTTGCGCCTGATTCAGACGCCGATATAGTTCAAGCCCTTCCCCTCGGATTCTGTATTCAACACCTAACACGTCCCAAGGGCAGAGGAGGAGGAATTGCCGTCATTTTTAAGGAATCACTCCCGTGTAGATTCCTTGACAGCCCTCTGTCGGACTGTGAAAACGTATATTTCACCATCCAAATCTCCCCTTGCATCTCCCTTTCTGGATTCCTTATCTACCGCCCTCCTGGAACCATGGGACAATTCCATGAATCTCTCCTGGAATGCTCCTTGGCCACGACCAGCATACGGCCTAACTTCCTAATTTTAGGAGACTCCAATGTCCATATGGAAGATAGCAATGACAAACTAGCTACAGAACTGATCCAAGATCTGGCAGTTCATCAACTGCACCTACAGAATTCCCTCCCCACACACAATCGTGGTCACCAGCTCGATCCCATCTTCTGCAACTTTCCTGACCTTGTGGTCGGATCGCCTATCCCTGTGCCATGGTCTGACCACCTGCTCATCCCCTTTAGCTGGCGTATTCAGTCCACTCCGCCTCATATCCAAGCACCTGGTAGACCATCCCGCCCCTGGGCGAAACTAGATTATGATAAGTGTAATCAAGCTCTTGAGGACACCAGCCCACATCTCAGCTCGAATCCTTATTTAGCAGACATTGAGTTCTCATCCTGGGTTACTAAGTCTTTAGACACAGTTCTCCCCAAAAAAAAACATCGGAAACCGAGGAAAAAAGCCACATCGCCATGGTTTACCCAGGAGATACGCCTCCTAAAGAAAATCTGTAAGAGAGCGGAAAGAGTATGGAGGAAAGACTTCGACCCTAACAGTAAAATTAATTATAGGCTGACAATCCTCAATTACAAAAAGGCTCTAAAAAACGCGCAAATTTCCTTTTTCAAGGAAAAAATCAGCGAGGCAGCCTGTTCGTCCAGAGAAACGTTCCTAATCGCGAAAAAACTTCTAAAGACGCCAGTACCCCCAGCTACACACAACCCCTCGAACGAACACTGTAACGAGTTAGCCACATTTTTTTATTTAAAAATACAAAACATTCTTCAACACCTTCCCCCCCTTCTCCCTGTGGGATCCCTCTCTCTCTCTTTCTTTACAGCGCCAGAACAGGGATATAGACTTAAGCAAGTTTCCCCCAATCAGTGAGGAAACCCTCAAACCCATTCTCCAATCCCTCAAAAGCGGATCTCCGTACGACCCAGCACCAGTTAGACACCTGAAACAGGTTGCCCCCATTATCTTAGCACCAATGGTTAACCTAATAAACGCTTCCATTGAAACCGAAACGGTCCCCACAAGCTGGAAGAAGGCGGTGGTGAAAGCCCTTATTAAAAAAACCAACCTTGACCCGGACAACCTAGCTAATTTCAGGCCGATCTCTCTCCTCCCTGGCATTAGCAAGTTGGCTGAAAAATACATCAACTCCCAGCTTTCTAACTATTTGGAGTCCAACGATCTGCTTAAAACATCACAGACCGGTTTCCGTCCGGGCCAGGGCACAGAAACTGCGATGGTGGCGGTTGTCGAAGAAGTTAGGAAGATCATTGATGCAGGAGGATCAGTGGCAGTGATCCTCCTGGACCTCAGCGCAGCATTCGACACCGTCAACCATAGCATCCTGGCTCAGCGACTGGAAAACCTTGGCATTAATGGGTCCGCCCTTGACTGGCTCAAATCCTTCCTCCACAACCGCTCCTTTCAGGTGGCGGAGGGTGATTGCATCTCCAGGGAAACCCCGACACGTTGCGGAGTGCCGCAGGGCTCTTCATTGAGCCCTACACTCTTCAATGTGTACATGGCACCACTGGAAAAAATTGTCGTCCCGTATGGCATCAAACTTCTGACCTACGCAGACGACACTCAGCTGGTCGTCTCCCTCAGCCAGTCAGATAATCCCATCATTGATCTGCATTCCTGTCTGGGGGATATAGTCAGTTGGATGAACACCTCCCACTTAAAGCTCAACGGGGACAAAACTGAGCTAATGGTATTGGGCAATCAGTCCCATTTTCGCCCGGAGTCTCTATGGCCCCCTAGCATGGGCCCCCCCCCAATCCCCAAAACTGATATTAAAAGCTTGGGGATCTGGCTGGATCACAATCTAACCCTCAACACCCAGGCCAGAAAAACAGCGGGTACATGCTTTGGTCTATTACGCTCCACCCGCAAGATCCTCCCCATGCTTCCTTTCCAGTCAAAAAAACTACTTCTACAGGGTCTTATACTGTCGAGACTTGATTACGGCAATGCCTTATACCTTGGTTCACCAAAAAAAGTCATTTCCAGGTTACAGGTGGTGCAAAACGCGGCCGCCCGGATTCTCACGGGCACAAAAAATCGTTGCTCCGCCAAATCTGCAATCAGAGAACTCCATTGGCTTCCGGTGAAGCAGAGGGTGCAGTTTAAGGCCATGTGCCTAACTCACAGAATCCTCCACGGAAATGCCCCTCCCGTTCTCAAAGATCTCGTGATGCCCTATATCACAAACAGAACCCTCCGATCCTCTAACGTTCACCTCACTCAAATACCTAGGATTAAGAGAACACGCTCTGGGGGTCGGCGGTTCTCCTATCAGGCGTCCAGGATGTGGAATACTCTTCCACCGGACCTTCGTGCCCAACCTAGCCTCCTGTCCTTTCGCAAATCCTTGAAGACGTGGCTGTTCCCTTGACCATCTCCTGCTTCCGCCTGACTTGACTACATGGATTTTCAGTCAGCGCTGGGACGCTCTTGGGCAGCCATGCGCTCTATAAATCCCATTCCAATTCCAATTCCCATTCCAACGCTCCCGCGGTCCTCTAAAACTAAAGCAAGAACAATCCGCACACCGGCGCCGCCTCACAGCGCGAACACTGGAGTGACAGGGAAACCGCTACGGGCTGACAAGCAGACCCGTAGCGAGGTCCCCCCCCCTTCCGTGCATGCTGAAAGAGCGGAGGCGGCACCCGAAAGAAACACACACCTTCGAGGGAAAATAGCACCAAGGATGTACAAATGCAAGAGCAGCGCCCTAAATTAAACCATTAACAGCGCTCCCAAGACATACACGCTCGCGTATGACAGTGTGGGAACCAAACGGTCACGAAGCCAAAGCACTGCTAACACCTGTAACAAATATCCACAAAGTGATCTGTATCTACATATATAGCCAAAAATGAGCTCATATACAGTCCAAACACCACAAACATGAATGAAGTAGAGAAAACCAACTTAACTGTGTGGCAGCAGGAAAGAAAGAGGAGGTGACCCAGGAAGCACACGCCTTCGGGGATGTCGGGGCATGCTGATTGGCATGACACTTTGGACTGACCAGAGCACCTTGGGAGAGCTAGTTTTTTTTGTTGATTGTTGAGTCGAACACTGCTGGCTGTAGGAATAAAGAAAGTTACAGCATAATCCTCGCCTCCGGTCCTGTCATAGAATTATGTACTACTTTAAAAGTAAAAAAAAACATTTCTTAAATTAAATGTACATTCTATAGTGAGGTTAAATCTAAACTAAACACATTTTTCCACCCTGGATTAATTAATTGAGGATGGATTTTAAATGAAAGCATTTCAAACTGAAAGCATTTTGACCAGGCCTCAGTTCATGTCTTTCACTTTGCATGCACCAAAAGTGCCACTTTTAAAAAGCATTTGACTAGGCCTCATTTCATGTTTCGTACTCCATGTGTTTTCACTTGCACCAAAATCTGCGTGCCATTTTAAATGCAGCCTGTCTGAAACACATAACAGAGCGATGCTTAATCTTGGTGACATTTGGCTCCATCAACATCATCACAGTACCAAGCACGCCAGGAGAGTGAGGGGTGATCACCATCTTTAGTCGGTTACAGTAAGTCAGCAAGAATAGGTTCACGGCTAGCGAATCTACTGACACCTTCTAGTCCTCTTAATCGTGTAGTGGGTTCTTTTTAGCATGATCGGCAACACTCCACAATGCAAAAATATAGGTACCAAGGGACACCGGTCTGCGGAGTATGATTCAAGGGCAGCTATCTAAGCATGACCAAGCACTCCCTCCATCATCTTTGTTTTATTATTGAAGGGACAGTTTACTTTACAGTAATACAATCTAAGAATTTGAACCTGAATTTGAGTGACAATATCCAGCCTATAGATATACCAATTTACACATATTTTACTATTATATGATATTGTTAACTTCATTGTACTTTTGATGTACAGTTCATTCCAGTGAATAATTTTCATTCAAATTGTTCACTGTACTTGTTACATTGATTTTTGGTAACACTAAAATTATCAAAAATAATTTCATTTGGCTAAAAGAAACTGCCTGTGGCTAGCTGTTCTGACACTGCATATTTGTTTTTAATTCTTATCCGAAATGTTTTATCTGGTATGTTTTCAGATTGACAAATACCTCTATGCCATGCGACTTTCTGATGAAACAATATTGGATATCATGGCACGTTTTCGCACAGAGATGGAGAATGGTCTCTCTAGGGACTTCAATCCAACAGCTTCAGTTAAAATGTTGCCAACATTCGTGAGATCGATTCCTGATGGAACAGGTATGCAAGTTTACAATAACTACATCTGTTTAATTCATGTTGTAGCTATTTCTGGTTATCGCCTTGGCTATTTATGGTTTCCACCTTGCCCTGGGGAACACAAGCAACACAAAGTGGTGTGTGATTCAAATAGATTTGGGAAGAGCGGTATATAGAGTATTGAATGATTAGCTCTAGCTTCTTGACAATGTTCATCCATTTTGATCATCGTATCTTCAGTTAATCACGCAACAATGGTGTTAATCTGCATACCAATAAACTTCCAAACAGACATTCAAGCATGTGCTCATTGCTGAATGTTCTGAAGTATTCTGCGCTCCGAACATTGGCAACCTCATTACCTATATCACGATTGACACACTTTTCATCTCAGAAACTGGGCTTACCTACCACATTCTCACACATCATAAACATTCTTGTTCGTGGAGTCTTTATGATTAAGCATGCAGACCTTCATACATAGAAAGAGAGGAGGCCTCACCATTATATGTAAATCCTCCTGTCCTGCTCCCTAGGCACACAATTACCACTTAACTCTCTGATTCGCCTCACATACCACTTTCTACTCCGCATCTCAGTTCGCCAACTTACATCTCATCTACGGGCCTCCTGGACACGATTATTTAATTGGTGAATTCTCAGACCGCTTCGCCACTTCATACATCCTGGGTGACTTCCCAGACAGCGCAAACATAAAAAATACAAGAATCATCCATCTGAACCTCATTGACACAGTTTTTTTCTGCATATCCGCATTCAACAAAAGACTCTCATTTTCTCACCATCACCAGCTATCCCAAACCATTGGACTGGTCCTAAGACCACGCTATCCCAGTTCCCTGCTCAGCATCCAACCAACACAATGAGGTCAGCCCAAAAGAGTACAACAAACCTTCAAAGGCTTCTCCAGTGGCAACCTCAATCTCAAATGAATCTCTAGCCTTACCAACTAAGGACCCGATTTTGATGCCGGTGGGACCGCCACTGTCAATGGTGGTCCGACCTACCAACAGTCCCTCTGTCCGACTGGTGGTCCGACCACAAACTTTCGGAGGGAAGACCGCCGCCTCCGCCACGATCTTAGATCCTGACAGGGCGGTGGTCGGAATCGTAGTCCAGACGAGAGGCGGTGCTGAGGCATGCACTGCCCTTGGAATTACGATACCCCTTTCTGACAGCCCTTTCATGTCCGATAGACTATCATGATAAGGCTGTCTGAAACAGGCTTTGGGGGCCCCAAACAGGGCCCCTCCCCCTCGTGGGCCACAGCAAAGTGGTCCTGTGGGCACATACTCCCAGTAGGCAATTAAGATCGGCCAACACCAGTCTCCTCTCTGTGCCACGCACAAGAACGGCCACCTGGGGAGACAGGCGCTTCCTTGTGGCCACTCCAAAACTTTGGAATCTTTTGCCACTGGCCATAAAAATTGCCCCGAACCTGATGAGCTTCCGCAGGCTCTTAAAAACATGGTTGTTTAACCAGTAAGAGGATGGCTGACTCCGGTAGTTCCACAGCGCCGAGACACCCCAGGGTATTTGTTGCGCTATAAAAATTACGTAAATAAATAAATAAACATGTGGTGACCCCACACACCTCCATAAACCATGTGCCATCCACCACATGTGCTTGGTGGTGCTCCATGCCACAGCAGCTTGTTTGGCTACCCTTTTCTGTGGCTGCAGCACAAACTGCTATGGTATAGGGCCGTTTCCGACCGCCATCTCAGCGTTTGCATCTTAATGTGGTGGTCGGACCGCTGACTCCTTGTCGGGCAGACTCCTGACTGCCGCAATAGCGCTCAGCTATCTGACTGCATAGCATCGTAATGATGCCCTAAAAAATGTCTGACATTTAATGACTTCAGTGTCTCTCTGCAAACCATGTGAAGTTTCAACAGGCAAGTGCAAGCTGAAATCTTTAGTACCCTGGCATCCCAAAGACCTTGCCAACAATAATTGCTCTATTTGTAGACAGGAAAGAAAGTCGAAGAAAAACTGAAACCTCAGACCTCCATGATCTTACACTACTGAAGCCTCTCCATGAAACATCCAGCCAAGTCATTACATCAGCCAAAGCTAAGTACTATACCAACACCATTATTGAAACTGGCAGTAGAACACTTTTGAGGTAATCAAGCACTTGGTCAACCTTCTGCCTACCTGTGGAAAAGTCAGCCCATATGACAACCGATGCCCAGGCTGCTGGCGCAAGACACCTCTTAGTTCCCATCCTGAATAGTTACCAAATAAAGAGACGGGCGCTGGAAGCAGGAATACAAGAACAGAGTTTATTTCTCATGAGGAGAGCCTGTCATTTCAGACACGAAACAAGGTGTCATCGGGAGGTGCTCTAACAAGTTCTCTGAGGCATCGCCTTTTATACATCACATACATTCCTTATTACAATAGTGACATTGTGAAGCAAGGAAAAGACATCCCCGACCCCTCCCCGTTCTGGCGCAATCCAACACGTGGCTACAGTACAGGTCCTCACACCATACAATAGGAGGGGGCTATTGCTCAGCTGAGTGTTCCGCTGATTTCTTTGGAATGTGTGCGCCTGATCGATTCTCGGAGGGGTGGGGAGGTCGTGATCAATAGTAGCTCTTTTGAAGAGGGGCGAGTGCATACAGTGGTGGGCAACAAACTGTATCCTCAGGCGAAGGAGATGACCAGTGGTCCGTGCGGACAATCGGGCTCAGTGGAGGGGTCATCAAAGGAGGGGTATTTATAGGAAGAAGGGAGGTGATGGTCAGGCGCGGGGTGTGATTCCCAGGGGCAGAGTCGCACGGAAGGAGAGGTCTTATGACCCGTACATGAGAGAGCGGGGGCAGTCAGGTACAGCTGGGGGGTTATGTCGGCTGAGGCAAAGGATGCTTCTTCAAGAGGAAATGGGGGGGGGGGGTGCGTGGGTCAAGCAGGAGGGTTACTTTTCAGAGCAGGGTCGCGCAGAGGGAGAGCGTTTTATGGTCTGTGCATGTGAGAGTGGGGGGGGGTGTTCAAATGCGCGCAGGAGGGAAGCCGGGGATTCCAATGAGCGGGCAAAAAAGGCCATGGTGCTTAAAATGGCTGTCATGTATATATGGGCACGGGCTTTTACTAGCGGGGATGCGGTCAACGTTTCACGGTATTCATGGTGCCTACAGGGAGGGGGATGGGAGAAGGCAAATGAACGCCGCTTATGTACATTAATATTGCTAATTTCCACATACCCCTCAAATCCCACATTAAACAGACAACTGCAATGCTGTTAACCTCTTTCAGTAAAAGATTACAGACAACAACAGATACCTCTGCCTTGTACCTATCATTAGTAGAAACGGATCTGACAACTGGCCATTCACTCGGTATACAACCTTTACAACGAAACTTTTACAACGCACTACCATTACAACGCAGTCATTATAACGCAAACCATTACAAAGCATTGCGCTGGGGGGCGCTCTAGGATAGGGAATACGTTTAATTTACTATCCAACACCTTCCCTAGTGTCCACGGGACTGGAGTTGGAATAGTAAATTAAACTTATCACTATCCAGCACCCCAAAGCGCTATGCGTTGTAAAGGCATGCGTTGTAAAAACCGCGTTGTAAAGGCATGCGTGGTAAAAGTATGCGTTGTAACGTCATACATCCCATTCACTCACATGCTGTCCATCGGCTCTGTGTATAATATCGGAACCCATGAAATTAAATGCACCTTAAAGCCCATCTTGTGCAAGACAGCGAACAAAAAGATCCACTCTACTGAGTCAAATGCCTTCTCCTCAAGAGCGATGCCACCATCTGGTCAGTCAACATACTGGTGTATTCAAGAATGTTCTGGAGCTCCTTAAGATTGTATCTAGTGGCTCACCCCGGCATAAGGCCTCACTAGTCCTGGTGCATAAGGATATCAATACATGTATGTTTCTTATTGCAAAGACCTTCTCTAACATCTTGGTCTTCATATTTATCAACAAGATTGGCCGATATGATGTACAATCCATGGTGGGGTGCTTGGCTTCTTTTCTAATGAGTGTGACATTGGCCATATGCAGATCAAGTACTAACAGTCCCTTTCCCTGACTGGTTACCCTTTAGGCAGCGGAACCTCCCCACCCTGCAGTCAGTATATCGCATCTGCAATCTTCTCACCCTTTAGTGCCCCCTCTAGACCTTTCCTTTGTTTCCAACTGAGCGCGGGCAACAACAATATCCTGTTTGTTAGTTTTGGAGATGTGTTATGTCCCATGTAGGTCCTTTAAGTAGGCCCCAATTGTCTCTGAGATCTTTGTCCCCACTTCCCATCTCCCCAGCTGCATTTCAGGTCCTTCTGATTATCTACTCTCTTCATCTAACCTATCCTAACATGGCAGTTTTGTACCAGCTTTATTTCCCACCTTGTATATGTGCTTTTGCTGGCACATTTTTGTGTTCTCATTTTCTGTTAGGGACTATGGGCCTGATGTAGGTAGCTAAATACCGGTCGGTAACGGCCGTAATTCGGTAAAAATGCCGTTACCGACCGGTATTTGAGCTATCGAGATGTAGGAGCCCAAAAAAAGACCGATTCGGTAAATACGAATCTGTAAATACTGATTCGGATGTTACCGATTCGGTATTCACCGATTCAGTATTTTCTGCGTCGGTAAATACCAAATTCTTATTTACCGAATCAGTAAATAAGAAACGGTAAAAATGAGAATAGAGATGTAGGTAACTTCTAAAATATCGAATTTCATGAAATTCGGTGTTTAAGAGTCAGTAATTACCATGGATTAAAAGCAGGTGGTAACCAGGTGCAGGCTATAAAAAAGGCCCCAAAATGCAACAGTGTGACCAGAATATGATAGCAAGGCGGCTACGGCTACAGGCAGCAGGAGAGAGGATCTGGAGACTGGAGGAGCAAGTCTACAGACAGCGGATCACACTCTTCCAACTTACTGAGGCAGAGATCCTGCAAAGGTACAGGCTACACCCCCACACCATCCTGGACTTGATTAGGGACCTGCACCCACTCCTGGAGCACCCAACAACGCCATACCACCACATGTGCAGGTGCTATGCAGCCTACACCTGCTTGCATCTGGGAGTTACCAGGGGGTGATAGCTGCGATAGGTGGGGTGTCCCAGAGCTGCCTGTCCCATTTCTTAGGGAAGTTCCTGGCGGCCATGATGCAGAGAATGCATCATTACATCAGCTTCCCTGACACACATGTGGAACTGCTGAAGACCAAGACTGACTTATCAACTGGCACAGTTCCCACATGTCCTCGGCTGTATTGATGGCACACACATTCCCACCTGCTGCCGCAGAGTAAATCTACAGGAATAGAAAGTCCACCCACTCTATCAATGTGCAGGTGATCTGTGATGCTGCCAACATAATCAGACATCGTGGCCAAATTCCCAGGAAGCACCCACGACTCGTACATCTTCCAGAACAGTGGGATGTACACACGCCTGGCAGCGGGGGATTTTGGAGAAGGATACCTACTAGGTAACACACTGTGACACACCCTGATAGATACTGCAGATGTAAATGTTGTTGTGCATGTGATTAATGGCTCTCTCTTTTCCACATAGGCGATAGCGCATATGCCGTCCGCTCGTTCATCCTTACACCCTACCTGAACCCTTCAACCCCGCATGAAAGACGATACAACGTGGCACATAAATCTACACGTAACGTTGTGGAGCGCACCTTTGGTCTGTTAAAAAGCAGGTTCCGCTGCCTCCACAAAAGCGGAGGCGCACAGCAGTACTCACCCCTCATCTGCTGTAAAATCATAGCAACTTGTGCAATGCTTCACAAACTTGCCACTAAGAAAGAAACAGCAGTGGAATTAACAGACATTGAGGATGATGAATTTGAACACCCTGAGCCCAACACAGCAGGAGTGACGCCAGCAACAGATGGGAGACCGAGACGGGAAGAGATCACCCCAACTATTTCTAAGTAAGGAGACTCAGATAGTTGTAGTATGTACACAACGTAGTTTAATTTTTTGGCACTATACCAGTACACAAAGGCACAAATGTGCAAGATCAATTGTAGCCATCCATTCTGGAAGTCCTGGGTTACTTCACCCATTCCAGGTCTGGGATTGTGAGTAGCATTCGTTTTTGCGGCCACGCCTACAGGTGGCGGATGACATTGGCTGTCTGTCCTCACTGGGTGTGTGGGCAGTGGCAGCCCCATGGAGCCTGCTGCTCCTCCCTGTGTCAATGATAGGGGGGTTGTCCTGCTGCTCCTACTGGTGCTCTCCTCGCTCTCACCCCATCCAGAGCAACAGTATGTGCCGACTGCGCATTCAGCTGCACCTCACCCTCACAAGGCCCCTGGAGACTTCACTGCTGCTGTGTGCCAGTCCCTCCTGCATGTTTACGCATCGCCTGCAAAGCAGGGAAGTGGCAGTGGCCAGGCGGTTGACTGCCCTTGTATGTTGTTCTGCCCGCTGCCTCTCCTTCCGCCTTGTTGCCCTGTCCTGGTCAAGCTTGCTGCACAAAAGCAGCACAGACTGGGACATGTCCCACATGCCGGCAGCCATCTCTCAACTTCCCTCCACCATTGAGCTAATGCCCTTTTCCATGTTTGTCATATTCTCATTCAGGTGCCTCATCTGGCGTTGCACCGACTGGATGGCCTTCCCCTGCATGCGCTGTACTTTAACCATGCTACCCTCCAGTCCAAGGAAGACACTGGGACCCTCACCATGTTGCAATTCACTGCTGCCTCTGGCTCTGCGGCATCTGGCACCTGTGCAGACCCCCTCGGCGCTGGACTGCTGATTGGCATTCCTGTCCTCACCAGCCGTGTCTCCTGCTGATGACTCCATTTCCACTAGTGTGGCAACTTCATGCCTCTTGCTTTTTTGGACTGAAGGTGTTGTGGCAACCGGTGACACAGGCAGTTCAGGTGAGGACAAGAGCAGAGGGGAGTTAAAATGCTCTGGGGAGGCCTGCAGCTGTGGTGACGCTGGAAGGTCTTGGGAGGCTGGCTGTGCTGTTGGTGCAGCAGTTTCCTGTGTGGTATTCCCTGCACTTCTGCTCGCATCCTGTGTGTCTTCCCTCTGTGGTGCGCTGCCTTCCTTCTCCTTGGTACGCCTGCGAGATTTCTCTCCTGGGACAGAAATTCGTACATTACCTCTGTGGTCCTACAGCCCTGCTTATACAATTACATTCTAATCTCTGAAACACTGTTGCTATTGCCTCAGCTTGCTTATCACAGATGTGTGGCGCATGCCTTGTTGTTTGGTGTACTGTCTGACATGGTGGGTGTTTCAATGACTAAATCTCCCATAATGCATTGCTGCTGTATATTAAAACCTGTACTGGAGTGGGGTTCACACTACCACATAGGGGGAAGGGGTAAGGGATGGAAAAGGGGGAAGGGAAGGGGATGGGGTGGGGGGGATTGCTGTTCATGCTTCTTACCTTTTCTGGTGGCAGCTCGGGCTGAGCTGTCTGCATCTCCTACACCAGACGCTGTCTGGTTCGATGGTGGACTCCACCAACTTCTCGAGCTCATTCAGGGCAGGTGCCCTGTTCCTCCCTCCTCCAGTCAGGTTTGCCTGTTTGTGGAGCTCTGCCATCTTTCGCTTTGTCAAGCTCCGGAGGTCGTACCACCTCTTCTTCAGGTTGTCAATCTCCCGTGGGTTCACTCCGATGGCATTAGCCTTTGACTGTATTGCCAGCCAAATCATCCTTTTGGCAGATTCTGCCACCAGCAGGGACTGCTTCCCAAACAATTTGTGGGGTTCTCGGACTACCTCCTCCATGAGGACCTGCAGCTCCATGGTGCTGAATTTAATCTTCCTCTTCCTCTCTGCACCTTCCCTCTCAGTGTCTTTGCTTGCCATTTTTTCACTTTCCCAGGAGTAGTTTTCCAGTGGCTCAAGGGCTCTGCTCTCACAGCCTCTCCAGCAGCTTCAGAATGCTTGCACCTGCATGGTTGTGGCCACTTCCTGGTTGGGAGGAGGGGTGGTTGCACCTGATTGGCTGAATCCTGGGTTTTTTCCTATGGGCCTCCAGGCCCATAGGAATGAATGGGAATTGCCGAATCAATAAATACCGAATCGATATCTACTGAGTCAGAAAATACCGAATCGATGATACCAAATATTACCGATTCGGTAAAATGTACCAAATTTTTATCTACATCCCATTTACCGATTCTGAAATACCGAATCGGTAAAATTCGGTATTTTAGAATCGGTAAATAGGAATTACCTACATCTGGCCCTATATTCCCTCAGCTTAGCCTCAGTCATTCTATCACATAGTAAAGAGTTGTTTTGTGCTTTATTCTTTTCAAGGTCAATTTTTTTCGCTCTGAGTTCTATATAGTGCAAACTTGACCCGAAGGTATCGGAACAGTTTACATGAACACCAGTTGTGTAACACAAGGACACATTTATTTTTTTGTTAGGCACAGGGAGATTAAGTGATTTCCCCAGAATCACAGGATGCTGAGCTTCATAGCTGCGACTCGAACCGGGTTTCCCAGATAAGAGATCGATTGCCCTAGCCTTTATGCCACACCCTCTCTTGTCTCCTGTCCATTATTTCTTCCTTTATTTCTGTAACCTTTTAGATCTGGGCATAGTTTTGATCCGTTAGCGTGAAAATGGATTGGCCAAGGAAGACTGCCTTAAAGGCTCTCCATACTGTGATGTTGGAGTCTACTGTTACCACAATTGCTTTTATTATTACATTTACTTCTATTATTAATTCCAACGTGGTAATATTTTTTAACATATGATATTTATGTAAAGAAATTCTTTTGGTACCATACCTTCCAAGAAGAAGCCCAAGCAGGTCAGTAGGACTGTAGAATGTGAAGAGGCTTTTGATAGACCGAAGTAGGCTCAGAGCTAAGTACCTGTATGTCAAAACTCCGAACTATGTTGAGCCCTTCTTGGTATAAACAGGGTGGTCAGTGCCATCTTGGAATCGCAAGACCATTTAGGCAGAGAACATCCAGTAGCTTTTATCAGTTGCCAGCTCCTCCCAAAAAGACCAGAACTTGTGAAACTTGATAAGGAAACGTTTACCATAATTTGGGCACTAATGTTTTATATCTACCAGATTTTCGGATTATCTTCAACTTCCAGAATCACCATAAACCTTTAAAGTGGCTAATTGCCTTGAAAAACTGTAAACTAAAATTGCTGGGATGGTCTATTTATTTGCAAGATCAGGATCTCACTGTTGAAACTAAGGCAAGTATGTTCCAAGGGAATACTGTTGTACGTTCTAGGACTCCACCTGATCGCAGACATTCTCTTGGAAGGGTGTAGTGTATGGTTGAACATCCTTCGTGGAGTGTCCACATGCCAACCTTTTCCTTGTTTTATCTTTTGTTGCAATCCTGTATGTGTTTTGGTGTAATAGACCTGTGTCACAAATCCTTTGACCAGTGCTCTATGTAAATACTGTATATTTCTTAATGCCAGAGTGTTTGATTCTCTTAAGGTTTTTGAGGACCACTCAAAGTCGTATTCCTTTTAACACTGGAGACTACCCATCCTCCAGTCCAGACTATGACCCTACTAACTGTTGATCGTAGCTAATTCTTTAGTGAGGTGCACATCTTTTTACCTCAACAAAACCGGGGGATGGGGCGGGAGGGGATCTTCTGGCTCACTCTGGTAAATCCATGTAGAAGTTCTTAGCTGGACTATACACATCTCCTGAGTTTGTGTTGTGTGTGCATGTAAGTTTGTGGGTACATGCGAGGTTGGACAACCAGCTTGGGGCTCCCTACCTCACTTATAAGGACCACTAAATTTGTAGGGTGATCCATAAGGATAGTGGCAGTCAGAAAGCTGTTTCTTTAGAGTCTCCCTCTTCACATTTGCTGTAAAGCCAGTGGCACTGTCTAACTTGCAATGCACATATGCACAACCTTGAGCTTTTTTAATTAATTTCTGAGAAAATAATCTTTCATTGGTATATACATGAAAAATAGATTTTACCTCCACAAATAAATAAGCTCATTAAATATTTTGTTCATTGTTGTCTTCAGTTCATACATGTATCACTGCTGAAAGCTTCCCCTTATTGACTGCCTTGCTTGAAACATCTATTAAGTAATACTATTCGGGTTTACAAACCACCCCCAAACTTATTCAAACTTCTGCTGTGCATTATTTGGTTTTCCAAACATTTGCAGTTCATACTTCATCAAAAAATCCAATTCTAGTGATGCTTTAGTTTTTGCCATTGTCCAGTGATTACTGATCTTGCCATCACCCTATTTCTGAACCTCGGGATGCAGTTCTTATTGCAATAGATAAAGTTTCAGTAATAACAAGTACAAAATAGGAGGCATTAGGGGAACGACCCCTGACAGGTGCCTCACATTATTTTCAAATAATTAATTTGTGTGATTAATTTGAACAGATGCTGATGATTCAGAGTATAAGACTGTAGTCCTCATCGTGAGAATGTCATTTGTTACATCGGAGATCGTTACATAAGTTTCCTACATCACTGGTACCTAATTGCAAGTAATTTTTATGTTATGTTACATAGATTTAGTAAGCTCATAACTCCTCCCCAAGGTGATCTCTTGGTGCTTGAGCAGTCAGCACAGGTTGCAAATCATGATAACATAAAAAATTGAACAGCCATGTGTTTGAGAGATTTCTTAAATTAAAGCAGGTCTGGACAAGAGCGTAGCTGTATTGGTAGTTGGTTCGAGTGTAAGGGGGCCAAGAAGGAAAAGGAGCGCCCCCCCATGACTTGCAGTACGAATAAGTCTGGAAGGTAATACCAGTAATTTTTTGGATCTAAGATGGCGAGCAGGAATATATAGATGCAGCTTGGTTTTAAGATAGCCTGGACCATTCCTATATAAGCATTTAGAAAATAAACTGAGAAGTTTAAAAAGGAACAAGTTTTTTGATGGGAAGCCAATAAATGGATCATAATACAGATTCACATGGAGCCTGAGGAGGAAGGTTGCAGACCAGGTGGCCAGCCGTGTTCTTAACAATCTGAAGTTTGGAGAAGAGACCTTTGTTCATAGCAACCATTAAAGCATTGCCGTTGTCCAGGTAACTCACTATCAGTGCCTGGACAAGTCAAATGTTTTCTTAGTCTTCAAAGGAATCCAATGGAAGGTTTTTCTGAGCATGCGCATTAGACAAAACATGAGCCCGCAATTGAATTGACATGTTCTTTCATAGAAAGGTTATCATCTAGGAGTACACCTACATTTATGGCTTTTTTTGGGGGATTGGTGTGGATCTCCATTCCGACGGCCACCAGTCGTTGGACCAGACTGTGTGTGCCTTCCCAAAAGCAAGAATTCAGTTTTGCTGGAGTTCAGCTGAATCAAGTAAGCTGACATCCAGGAGGCAGTCATTATCATTCAGTCCCTAAATTTATGTTTGGTAGATTCAGGTTTTGGCCCTATGGTGATGAAAAATTGAGTTTCATCTGCATACGAAATGACATCAAAGCCGCATGACCTAATAATCTTGACGAGGGGAGCAACATATATATTCAAAAGAGTGGGACTCTGGATGGATACCTGCGGAATCACCTTATCTAAGGTCATGATTCTAGGGTTAAAGAGATCCAGCTGTACTGTAGGGGTTTGCTCCAAAAGAAACTTTTCAAGCCTTCCCATTGCTTTCCCCCAATGCCAATCTCCCCCAATCTCTGCATTAGGGTTAAATAAGAGATGGTATCAAATGCTGCCGATAGATCCAGGGTTCCCCTGGTCTAAGGAGAGCCCGATTGTGTCCGTGGCCTCCACCAAGGCTGTCTCAGTACCATAAGATGCACCAAAATCTTACTGGGAGGAATCTAATAGGGACTGGTTCTCAAAAAAAAAGCCAAGTTGTTGATCGACCAAGGTCTCAGCGACCTTTCCAAGAAAGGGAAGCAGTGCTTAGGTCTATAATTGACTAAATCTGTAGGATGAGATACAGGTTTTTTAAGCATCGGTCTCACCCTAGCGGCTTTCCATTTAATTGGAAGAGCTTCCACTTTTAAAGACAGGTTGCATAGGTCTGTAACTTGAGCACAAAGTATTAGGGGAAAAGTAGTCATAATACGAGGAGGGCAGGATAATCTGGAGATCCAGAAATTACCATGTTAAGCAGGGCCAGCACTTGCTCAGGAGTGGCAGGATTAAAGGTATCAAAAGTTGTGGAAGGGTGAACTAGCCAAATGTTTTAATGGGGATTCACTTATTGATTCTGACTTTTTTTTTTAAAGGATTGGTAGTTCTCAATTTTTTGTACGAAATGAGCTGCAAGATTATCACAGAATGTCTGAAAAGCAGGAATAGTGGGTGAAGATATTGCCCGGTCGGTAAATTTCTCTAAGATTTTGTAGAGCTCTTTTGATAAATTTCCTAAATTTTTGATTATATCAACTATGTGAGTTTTTCTTGCCGCCTTAATTTTTTTATGATACTTTCCTAATGCAGATTTGTAGACTAGTTTGTGCTTAGCTTCGCTTTGCTTAACTTCGCACCCAGATTTCCACACCCACTATCCAAGGGCAATGCTGTATGGAAGATTTGGTCAGGAATAGTTGCATATGCTTTTCCCCCTCTCCCACTACTACTATTTGTGGTCATGAAGCTACGGCAAACTTCACTCACACTAATACTAGGCTCCCCAACCATGGCTCACCACCCTACTGGAGCTTTCTCAGGCACCACATGATAATTTTCCTCTTCTTCAGGACATTCTCATACAGAACCATGGAGAAATAAGAGATCCCAATCCCAAGGAAATTAACCTTGCAATATGGCTCCGAAAGTCATAGAATTTGGGTACCTTAACCTTCCACAATCTTGTATGGATATTCTAGAGGAAGCGCTTAAATCTACAACAAGAAAGTGTTACGCTGCTAAATGGACAAGGTTTGTTATTTATTGTCAAATAGAAGATTGCAATCCTTTTAATGTACAAGTACAAACAATTATTTGTTATCTTTTACATCTACAGATATCAGGTCTTGCGTATACATCTGTAAGAATACATTATGCTGCAATCGCAGCCTATCTACAAAACCGACACCGTCCATCTTTATTTAAGATACCCGTCATTAAGGCTTTCATGAGAGGATTAAAATAATCCTCCCAAACTACCACCAGCACCAGTTTGGAATTGTAGGGCCATATGCATCAAAAGAAAAACAGTTTGCAAACTGGCAGATTTTCAGAATCTGTCCCTTTGCGACCTTTATTTTTGCATTTGGGATGCATCATCCCAAATGCAAAAATAGCTATTTAAGGAATCACAAAATTTGCGATTACTTAAATTGCGATTGCATTTAAGGAATCGCAAATGCGATTCCTCAAATGCAATACATTAAACAATTATTTTTTAGCAATTTCGGTAATATTAATCACAAATTACCATCAATCTAAAATTGATGGTAATTGTCAATTTATTTGAAGAATACACTAAAGGGCATTTTTCAAAATCATATGTTGCGCACACACATGCCCCAAGGGCAAGTGTTAAATTGTAATTTCAGGGGTGCAGCACGGTATCCTTTCGGAACCCTTGCACCCTTGAAATTGCATGTGCAATATGCGAGTACCTCTCAAATTGCGCATGCAATTGCCATTCCTTCCTATGGGATTCTGGGCCCATAGGAATGAATTCCTTAATTGCGACTCACAATTTGCGACTCAATTAAATTAAATTAAATTAAGGAATTTGTAGGAATCACAACATTTTATGCAATTCCTACTTGCATAGGCAATAGCGATTCTTTAATTGGGATTACTTAATAATCGCAATTAAACAATTGCTATTGTCTATGTTGATGCATGTGCTCCTAAATGATGTATTAACACCGCTCATGGTGCTTCCATTTGAGCCAATGCATTCTTGTCAGCTCCAGTTCTTATCTTGAAAGGTTGCTTTTTCTAATAGCCATTACTTCACGTAAACGAGTTGCTGAGCTCCAGGCCTTAACCTTAAAAGAACCTTTCTTCCACCTGCATAAAAACAAGGGTCCGGGGAGGGGGCGTGGTCTCGCTACCGATGTGTGACGCACTCTGTGGGAGCCCCGGACTGCCGCCGGCGATTAAAGCATATTTACCTGTACTAAAACCTCGCAGGCGACTCTACCTGGGGCGCCTGTCCTGTGGAGGAGCTTGGGCGTCTATTTAGAGACCTTACAAAAATGATTGTACCTCGGCACTCTAAGATTTATATTTATGCAATTTGCAATTTAGTCAATACGTATATGCCAGATGGCCAAAATCATACAGCAAGAGTTTTGCTCATTCATGAAGAAACATCATGCTAATTACTCCAAGAAGAGAGAAGAGAACATCTTAAGATTTAAAAACTTGTCTTGTTCTATTTAATTTTTGTTTCAATTTACAAATTCTGTAAAATATCAAGGAACTCTTAGCATCAAGCTCCAAGAGATCCTAAGACAGTACATAGAATGTCAATAATGCATATAATACATAAGACGTGAAGTTCACATTTAAATGCACAATTTGCTAGGACTTCTAGCACTACAGAAAGACAAAAAGTGACAGCAACGTTTGGGGTCCTAGTCCTAGGGCCTTCCAGGTCGTGATGTTCAAAATACAGCCGATGACAGCAGACACATGTTTCATTACTTGTAAAGTAACTTTCTCAAGGCTGCAGAAACAAATAATGACATGTAGTGCTCATCATACACTTATTCCATTAGATGCAACACACAAAATGTATTCTGTGATGGTCCATCTAACAAGATACGAGACAAGAAAGAAGTAACTGCTGTGATGTTCTCTATAGTGCCCAGGAAGTGAGAACTATTATATGAAGGCCATAATCTTGCTGAAAGTATCACCCATTGTGAAATATTGCCAATAAGGGAGGGTGTTTAAAAGAAGGGCAAAAAGTAAAAAGAATAAGATTTAGGAATTGCTAGATCCCGTGCATAAGTAGACATGCTAGAGAAGTGAAATACATTTTATAAGAGAAGGATATAAGATATCTACCTTACTCTTGTGTATAATGTAGAAATTAATACGATAATACACCATGTGGGTATTTTCCTGTGTATGTGGAAGTTTCTGTAAGTTTAGATCTGAGAGAGAAGAATAAACATGTCATGAATATAGGCTTGCACTACGTAGTTGTCCATGTGATTTGTAAACCTAAACAAACAAGTCAAATCAATACCTAATACTCCGTGAATAATAAGTCTAACCCCTTCAGAAATATGGGGTACCGTGGATTATAGAGTGTTATTTGATGCGGTCCGTCATAAAAACCTAAAAGATATTATCGAAAAGAATTTAAGTCATAGACAGATGGGGCCCCCATATTTATTGGTCATATTTATTCTCAACATATTCTTCTATCATTGTAGTTCAAAATGGTCCCATCAGTATATTGCTTGCGAAATAACCGTGCTAGATATTGTGTGAAGTCACATATCAAGTTGGTACAATAATGTTTACCAGTGATTCTAAACGTCCTAAAACACAGTACGATTCCCAATGAAAAAAGTGTAAATGAAGGTGTGTACCTGACATCAGTGTTTCTGGCCTCGCCCTGGTCGGCTTCTCAACCCCAGTAAGGGTAATTTCTAATGGCCATACGTCTCTGTCGAAAGGAAACATATGTATAAGAGAATAGTAGACCACACAGTGACTCATGATTAGGAGCGCTCATTGAAACCGAGCAAAATTTCAATTGCAAAAAGTGTAAAAAAAATTCTGGTGTTAGCTAGAGTAAATAATCTTCAATTGTATTATTGAACTCGATTAGGTATGGGCACTCGACGATTTAATTAACAACATGTGCATGGACGTCAGAGTGAGCCAAAGGCACACCCCCATAGTTAGTAATATCAGTACCTTTGCCCGTATGTACTATTGTACATTATACTGTGGCAAAGCTGGGGCTCGAGATGTACTCCTTCCTCACTGACTTCTACGTAGTTGGCTCTGTAAAAGTCCCCTTTCTGTTTCTATTGATCAAACAATAAAAAAAGTGAAAACGGAGCGGAAAATGGCCGCTGCCGCCCACATTCGAAGGTTTGCCCCGGACGCGAGACACTTCGGTTCTTTTTCGCAAGTAATTGGGATAGATAACTTAAGCTCTAGAACTACGATTTACTAGACTAGGTTCCTAATCTGAGAGACACATACTTAGTTTTCCTTCGTGTTTTATTTTCTATTCTAGGGACATATCAAAGTCCTTGGTTGCTGTTTACTAAACGATTTCCATGTAAGTCAATGTTTTTAAAATACATTTTTTCCTTGATGTACCAGCTTTTAACCTGAGAGACACGGCGCATATTTATGCATCGCGTCATTGTGTCTCTGTGTCTTTAAGACATACTTTGATTACCTTCTCAAACTGAATGGCGAAAAGAAGGAAGTCCTGATTCTCGGTAAAAAGAAAGACCTGTGGGGCCCGTCACACTGGCCTGCCGAGATGAGCACCCTCCCGCTGCCCTGTCCGTAACCTGGGAGTTGCTATCGACGATTCCCTAACCATGCACCAACAGGCAGTCAAGGTCTCTGCCTTCTGTTTGACCATCTTGAAATGGCTTAGGAGAATAATCTGGATGCTGCCAGGCGACACCCAGAGATCAGTGGTCCATGCCCTTATAACATCTCGGCTGGATTACAGTAATGTCCTCTATCTGGGCTCTAACAAGGCAGTGATCAGACGTCTGCAGCTGGCTCAGAACTCTGCCGCAAGAGTACCGTGCAGGATTCCCAAAGCCTCTCCCATCTCCGACTACCTCCGCGACCTACATTGGCTCAGGGTTGAGAGTCGTATCAAATTCAAAACCCTGAGCTATATGTTTAAAATCAAAATGGGCACGGCTCCACAGTACTTACAATCCCTAGTCCGTCCCTATACTCCCACTCGCCATCTACGGTCTACAACTCATGGTAATTTCACTGTACCCAGAGTCAAACTCTCCAGGATGTGTGGGAGATCTTTTTCCTACCTCGGTCCAATGCTATGGAACTCTCCCCCCCGACATCCGCAATGAAACCATCTACACACTCTTCCGCATATCCTTTAAGACCTGGCTAATTAAGCAATAAGCTCTGTCTATCGGTATAAATAAGCTATTACCTGCACTTATCCGTCCAACGCCGGGAAACCCTTTTTGGGTAGCTGCCGCGCTTTAAAACTTAATAAATAAATAAAATAAATACTTTCCGACTTTGAATGAACTGATAAGATTCCCGTAGTTATTTCCACTTGAGATCTTACATTGATTGTTAAAAAAGCGATACTAGCTCTTTACAAATAGTTTTATGGGGTATTCGAGTACTCAATGGTTTGCCTTTGGCTCACTCTGATGTCCATGCACATGTTGTTAATTAAATCGTCGAGTGCCCATACCTAAACGAGTTCAATAAACAATTGCCAATTATTTACTCTCGCTAACACCAGAATTTTTTACACTTTTTGCATTTGAAATTTTGCTCTGATTCAATGAGCGCTCCCAATCATGAGTTACTGTGTGGTCTACTATTCTCTTATACATATGTTTCCTTTTGACAGAGACGTATGGCCATTAGGAATTACCCTTACTGGAGTTGAGAAGCCTAATGGGGCGAGGCCAGAAACACTGATGTCAGGTACATGCCTTCATTTACACATTTTTCATTGGGAATCCTACTGTGCTTTAGGACGTTTAGAATCACTGATTCACATATTATTTCACCAACTTGATATGTGACTTCACACAATATCTAGCACTGTTATTTCGCAAGCAATATACTCCTGATGGGACCATTTTAAACTACTTTGATAGAAGAATATGTTGAGAATAAATATGACCAATAAATATGAGGGCCCCATCTGTCTATGACTTAAATTCTTTTTGATATTATCTTTTAGGTTTTTATGATGGACCGCATCAAATTACACCCTATAATCCACGTACCCCATATTTCTGAAGGGGTTAGACTTATTATTCACGGAGTATTAGGTATTGATTTGACTTGTTTGTTTAAGTTTACAAATCGCATGGACAACTACGTAGTGCGAGCCTATATTCATGACATGTTTATTCTTCTCTCTCAGATCTAAACTTACAGCAACTTCTACATAGACATGAAAATACCCACATGGTGTATTATCGTATTCATTTCTACATTATACACAAGAGTAAGGTAGATATCTTATATCCTTCTCTTATAAAATGTATTTCACTTCTCTAGCATGTCTACTTTTGCACAGGATCTAGCAATTCCTAAATCTTATTCTCTTTTCTTTTTGCCCTTCTTTCAAACACTCTCCCTTATTGGCAATATTTCACAATGGGTGATACTTTCGGCAAGATTATGGCCTTCATATCATAGTTCTCCCTTCCTGGGCACTATAAGAGAACATCACTGCATGTTACTTCTTTCTTGTCTCGTATCTTGTTAGATGGAACATCACAGAATAAATGTTGTGTGTTGCACCTAATGGAATAAGTGTATTATGAGCACTACATGTCATTATTTGTTTCTGCAACCTTGAGAAAGTTACTTTACAAGTAATGAAACACGTGTCGGCTGTCATCAGCTGTATTTTGAACATCACGACCTGGAAGACCCTAGGACTAGGACCCCCCAACTTTGCCGCCAATTTTTGTCTTTCTGTAGTGCTATAAGTCCTAGCAAATTTTGCATTTAAATGTGAACTTCACGTCTTCTGTATTATATGCATTATTGACATTCTATGTACTGTCTTAGGATCTCTTGGAGCTTGATGCCCCGAGTTCCTTGATATTTTACAGAATTTGTAAATTGAAACAAAAATTAAATAGGACAAGACAAGTGTTTAAATCTTAAGATGTTCTCTTCTCTCTTCTTGGAGTAATTAGTATGATGTTTTTTCATGAGTGAGCAAAACTCTTGGTGTATGATTATTTTGGCCATCTGGCATATACGTATTGACTAAATTGCAAATTGCATAAATATAAATCTTAGAGTTCCGAGGTACAATCATTTTTGTAAGATATCTAACATCAGGTATTTTTACCTGTTGACTTGACATACTTGGTAGTGGGATGCCTTCTTTACCTTGAGTGGCATTGTAATATTCACATACCCTTTAATTGAGAACATGCCATTTGTGTACTTTTGGGAGAATTTGATGGGCGACTTGTCTAAACCATCACTATTCTGGTCCGGCATTCCTCCGGACCAGCCAGCAGCAGCGGGGGTTAAGCCGCAGAGGGACGCTCCGGCCTGCGGGAGCACAACCAACATTTTTAAGCCCTTATCCCTGTGCCCTGTGACCTCTAGGGTGGACTGGCCATTGTGCTGCTCTGCACCTCCTCGCCTGAGACCTACCGCGGATCTTCTGGAGACCCGGTATTCCTCTGAACTCAGTGGCGGAAGCGGAACCGCTGCGGGACACACTGGCCTCCAGGAGCGCGACTGCCATTTTGGAGCCCAGAGCCCCCCCTGCCCTGTGATCTCTGGGGCGCACTGACTATTGTGCTGCCCTGCACCTTCTTGCCTGGGACCCATGATGGAGGCAATCGGAACCCACAGTGAAGGTACGGGCGGGAACTCCCCGGCACTAATCTATGAAGGGGAAACTGCCCGCTGGAGGCCAGTCAGTCAAGATATCTTTATTCGATTTAGTTAAAAATCTTACAAAGAGCTAAAAACATTTTTATACAGATAAAAAAATCTATTGTGCAGTTTCACGCTAATCAAATACATGTGATAAAGTTCTTTTGTTCTTGCTGTATAAAATTAAAAAAAATTTTTTTTTAAATAAAGCTCATTGGGAAAAGCCCGATACTGTCTTACATGGTTTAGTTCTAGCCGCCGCAACTAAAAAGTTTGCCATGCAAAATGTGATACGAATGTTACTCAGTGATTGGAGGTAAAGCAAAGCTGGTCTCACCTGGGAGAAACCAGCCTCCCTTAAAACAGGTAACAGATGTTTTTTCCTAATCTCTGTAAAAAAAAACACAAAACATAACAAAATGCAAGGTGTCTTGAACAGAAAAGTTATCACAGGTGCAGGGGGGGCTGACTCTGGTTTATCCCATGTTTTAAAGCTACCCAAATAAAAATGTATCAGGTTAAATCTGAACTTAGTCAGAAGAAACCTGTGGAATGGCCTAGTGACAAAACTAAGGTAAGGTTCAAGTGCAATGGAGTTTACTAACAGATAATGTCTTCTCACAGCTGGCTTCTGCAGTTCCCTTTCCTCACGGCCCACTCTTGCCCTAATCATGAACTGCTTCTTAACTAAGTCTACATCCTGTTTCTTAATACCCGAAGGGGATGTAAAGAGTTCCGGTTAACCCAGTTCTACAAAAGACTTCTTCAGGTAGGCCATCGATGGTACCCTTTTGAAGTGGTCTAGGGACATGACATTGTTCATAATCATGTGGTTAAGGGTTAAATCCTTATTGAAATGAAATGAAAATTAGATTTGTAGAGCGCTGCAGTTGCCCTGAGGCGTCCAGGCGCTGGAGGTAAACAGAAACTGCCCTCTAAAGGTTACTATTTGTTGAACAGGAGGGGTTTAAGCTGTTTCCTGAAGCTAGTGAGGTTTACATTGTTTCGCATCTGCAGAGGGAGGGTGTTCCAAAGTTTGGATACATTGTATGAGAATGAACGTCCTCCTGCTCTGGTTCTGAATATTCTAGGGATTTTGGCTAGTGTAGCAGTTGAGGAGCGTAGAGTTTTATCGGGCAGGTATGGAGAGATCAGGGAGGAGTTGATTTCTGGGCCCGTTTTCCAGAAAGTCTGGTGGGCGATGCAGAGAGCCTTGAACTTCACTCTGTCCCTGACAGGCAGCCAGTGTAAAGTTTTTAGGCCAGATTTTATTGAGGTCCTCCGAGGGACTCCCAGAAGCGCCCGGGCAGCACAGTTTTGAGTGCGCTGAAGCTTTTGTAGGGTGTAGTCCGGGGCTCCAAGATAGAGGGCATTATTAAAATCCAGTCGTGATTGGATCAGGCCCTGTATAACAATTTGTCTGGCCTCGAACGGGAGGAGGGGAAGGACTTTTTTAATCACCCTGAGGAGGCCGAAACAGGTGGCTGACACCTTAGTGGCCTGTGTGTTAAGGCTCAGCGATTTATACTCCCAGGCTTTTGATGTTGTCCCTGGGGAGTGGGGGGGTACCCATGCTTGAGGGCCATATCAGCTCCAGTGTGGAGGGGGCCGCTGGGCCAAGGAGCATGAGCTCAGTTTTATCATCGTTGAGCTTCAAACATGAGCTCATCATCCAGCTTTTTACATCCTCCAGGCAAGCCGCTAGGTCAGGTGGAGACTGGAGACCGCTCTTCTGTGCAAGGGAGACCACCAGCTGGGTGTCGTCCGCATAGGAGATGATGTTGACACCATGCGGACGAACAATCCCAGCCAGCGGCCTCATGTATGCATTGAAGAGCGTAGGGCTTAGGGAAGAGCCCTGCGGAACTCCGCACCCTAGTGGCCTACTTGATGACAAAGATGTGCCGTCGAAAACCTGGAAGGTATTGAGCCACGTCTTTAGACCAAAAATTAAAGGTGCCATGTTAAGCCTATCGATGACATAATCCAAGCCCACCTCCGCATGTATGGAGAAAGTTGGTGTGGACTGTGGGACAGATAAAAGGGAACGTACAAATATATTTTCTGCCTTCTGTATTGGTTCAAGATGTGCATAACCCCAAAGGGAAGAGCCATAGATTGCCAGTGAGATACATTTACTATTATAGACCTTTAAGAGGGCTTCCATCGGTCTGGCGCCCAACCTATTTGCAAAGCCCATGAGAGCCGCTGATGACCTAGCCACCGCCAGGCTTTTTGCCCTGACCTGGGGGCCCCATGAGCCCCTTTTATCAAAAAGCACCCCCAGGTAAGGGAAAGCCGGGACTCTAGTAACGACTTCACCTTTGCACTTGAAAGTTTTAGATATACCCTTATTTCTGTGGCGCCCGACAACCATTGTGTGTGACTTATTCCTGTTTACCTTCAGGTCCAATTGGTCCATGAAGGTACTAAAGGCGTCCAGGAGCCGTTGGAGACAGACGCCAGTGCGGGCTATCAGCACCGCGTTGTCCGCGTTTAGGAGAGCGGGGATCTTAGCAACTCCTGCACACGGAACGTCTCCATCCACATCTTCCTGGTGGGTACCCAGGCCATTAATATAAATTGTAAAAAGCAGGGGAGCCAGTATGCAGCCCTGCCTAACCCCGCACAACTGCAAATAGCTCTTGATGAAGGGAGGCCATATACCTGACCAGTGCCTCGTCAATCCCAATCCTCAGAAGAATGACCCACAACTTAGACCTGTTCACCAAGTCGAAGGTCGAGGAGAGGTCCATAAACGCAAGGAATAATGACCCCTCCATGGCCACCGTATACTTAGAGATCAACAGGTGTAAGTTGGAGCACTGTTCCAATGTTCCTCTCTTCTCCCTAAACCCATACTGGATGTCTGTCAACCCCGCAACTCTCAATACTATCCCTCAACTTGACTAAAAGGACTCTACCTAAGATCTTGATTGCAGAGTCCAAAAGGGATATGGGCCTATAGCACCCTGGGTCATCACGGTGACCCTTCTTAAAAATGGGAACAATGGTGGAGGTTACCCAGGTAGCTGGTAAAGAGTTGCCATTAGCGGCGGTAAATACATGGCCAGGACTCCAGTCCATAGCTTCGGCGAGTGTATGTAAAAATCGGTTGGCACCCCGTCGGGGCCAGGGGCTTTATTCTTGGTGGTGGCCAGTATTGCTTTCTCGACCTCGACCCTATTGAAACATATGGGAGGAGCCTCAGGGACCGTCAAGTTGCTCACTTGACAGTCCGTGTCAGTATCTCCGTACACTGATCTAAAGTAAGCCAGCCATTTGTAGTCCGGAATGACGCAATCCATGACGGAATTGGTCGAATCGGAGAAGAAGGGCTGGTTGATTATGGCCCAGAATTGCCTGCTATCCCGCAGGACGTCCGTGCAGAGTAAATTCTCCCAGGCATCATTCTTGATTTTGTCCTGTCTAGCCTTAATTGCTCGCTTGTATTCCTTTCTCAATATGGCAATATCCGCCCTCACCCTAGATTTTACCTTGAGAGCTGCCATTAAAGATTTATGTGCTTTCGAGCATGTTGCGAAAAACCAGCGGCGCTGGTTGTTGACGCCCTGCCTTGATTTAACCGTGAGGTCCAGCGAGATTTGGCCACAAATAGCTTGGAAGGCCCCCATTATTTCGCTATCTAGGGCGCTTGGTAACTGACAAATCACCACGTCGTCCTCAATTTTCGGGAAGATTTCAGCGTAAAAATTATCCGGGACCACATTTGCCCACTTGAGCCTTCTTCCCTGGTCCACTGGATGTAAAATGTGCCCTGTTTTCACTTGCCCCGGCATCGGCCCCATGAAATACCCCCCAAGCAACCTAGAGTAGTACAGGATTATGGTCACTATGTAGAGAAGGGACTGTGCGATAAGAGATAACCCTGTTTAGAATACCTGGGGTCACAAATATATAGTCAATAATTGCTCCAGGGACTGTCCCCTTATAGGTAGATGTTCTAATCCCCCCTTCCGCGGACATAGGTTCCGAGAAATTGAAGTTGGCCAGTAAATCTTCCAACTCCTCACCCGGTGTAGTATGCTCAAAATGGGGTCCCTCTAATCCTACTACCCCCTTATGGTTGCTTGGGCCACACATGAGCTTACAGGGATGGATGTTAAAATCGCCCAATAGCACAAACTCAAAATTAGTATGTATGTTACGACTGACTGAGATTAAAAATGAGTTTAGGGTAGCGATATTGTTTTCACCAATATCCCTATTCCATGAATTGTAAAAATGTATATATAATGTACTTCTAGTGGGACTGATTTCCCTTCCAACAATTAAAATATTTGGGGATACATTTTTGATCTGTCTTAGAGACCCTTTGAGTTCTAATGAGAATAAGGTTAAAAGGCCTCCCCTAGCTCTACCAGCATTGCTGGGGGTGGCAGCCACAACACAACTAGTAAACCCACCCAACTAGAAGCTAGAGGCGGTGTCCCATGTTTCTTGTAGGGCAATAACATTATGCCCAGAGACAAATCTAGTCCATTCGTTATCACCTCTTTTAGAATTAATTCCTGCCACATTCCAACTGAGCATTTTACACACCGCGTCCTCATTTGGGTTGCCACCCCCCTCTATCGGGGGTGGTGTCTCAATTGATAGTCAGTCTGTGTCCTCCAAACCTGACAAAGGGGCAAAGCGATTACTCGTGACCAACCCCCGGCCCTCAGCTGCACTCTGGGGAGCCCGGGGAGGGGGTACTGGCGGGGCAATGGATCGCCTTAAGGGTTGTAAGTTTGAGGATCCATAGGCACTACCCTCTCCCTGTGGTGGCCTCCAGCCCAACCATCTCACTGGGTAGTGATTTGTCTGCTTAATACGGACTGAGGGTGGGTAGAAAAAGCCCAAGGGGACGGGTCTCAGATGGTGCCTTGGTGATATGGCGGAACCATCCCAGAATAATCTATCTGCCAGGTTGGCCCTGCTAAAATTGATTACCACGCAGTCCCCCTGAGTGTTTTTTAGTTGTTTACCGATCCAACCCACCCTCCCTGCATGGATAATCATGTCCGCAATGTTCTCCCCGCTACATGTATCTGAGTACCACCTGTTAGCCTTAACCATAAGGTCCGTGGTTGATTCCGCCTCACCTTCCATAAGTGGGGGTACCCCTATAAAAACTGCAACTAATGGGGCCGCTTCAGGTGGTAAATTAAGTTTGAATTCACTGGACATAACCTTCCTGTGAACAGGTAAACTTAGATGGTTCAGAGAGCGTGTCAGGTCCGCCATGTTTGGGGTGCTAGCCTCTTTACAAAGAAGTGGAGCTTTAGTGGCCCGTGAACTATTCTCAACAGGTAACACCCCACTAGCTGCCTGTACAGTTGCCCTATTACCATACACCTCCATGCTCCCGTCTCCCTGCATGAACAACCCCCTATCGTGCTTATGTATGTGGCGGGGTTGGATATTTACAAGTCTATCTATTAAGGAACATTTCTTTAAAAGTCCTTCTAGACAGGTATTTAGCGTGTCCACAATGTCCTTCGCGATGCCAATGAGTAGAGGTTCGATCCTAGCAAAAAAGAGCGCCTCCAGTTTATCTCCCAGGAGGTCAGGTGATGTGCTAGGTGTGCCCATCATGTTAGCGTTCTTCCCCTTCTTCCGCCTTACTGTTTGGGTAATTGACTGAGGGTTCTGCCTAGTAGGCTTACTAGCCGGTGTTGGGGCGATATCGTTGATTATGGGGCAAGGATGGGGGGGGGATTTGCAATAGTCACCACTGGTTCCAGAGGTAAGGGTGGAATATCAGTTGGTACTGTGTCATCTAACTCCAGAGGATTAGGTGTAATAGTGTTTGTGGGGGAAGTGTTTGACAAGCCCAGTTCAAGCTCAGCGTTTGCGATCTCCTTTGACAGGGCCCCCACAGCCGAAGAAAGGTATGACATGATGGAATTTGAGTGTCTTGGAACTTTGGCATTTTTTTCCACCCTCCTCCGTAGTCAGTTCTTTCTTTCGCTTGCCCATTTTTAGCTGCAGATGTTAAGGGTATGGCCCTGCCCTGCCTCCTCCTGCCCCGGACGGCCACAGACGGCCCGCCCTCTGCCCAGGCTCCGTCCGGTGCCGTCCGCGGGCGTCGGCGACGCGGAGGAAGCTGTCGGGATGTAAGCGCCTCCAGGCGCGCTGTGCAGGAAGTGGGCGGTGCAGTCCTCCCAAGGCAGGCTGGGAGCTGTAGTTTACCCCACTCCGCGGCCGGGCGATGTCACCAGCTCGGCGGCGGGGGCAACCACAGCGTCAGGGCCCCAGCGATGTTGTGCTGCCTTGCGAGAAATCAGATGAGCAGGTGAGCCTTGGAGCCCCCCTCTGTGTGCCTTCTTGAGTGCAAATCGGTCGCTGGAGGCTCTTATAGCTGCCATCTTAGGTACCGGCCGCCTTAGTCCCCATTGGGGTCTGGACTCCATTGCCACTACTTCAGCGGGGACGTCCGACACACGACTGGTCCCCATGAACTCTTGCTGCCTTTGCCGGAGGCGCTGGACCTTATGCGGCAGAGCGCTGGGAGCGGGTGCCCCTGCGGATCCCAGGAGGACCCTGGGGTGTCCCGGAGTGGAATGCTCCTGCCCGCAGTTTTTGCTATTCTGGACCCGATGCTAGCGAACTTTGCCTGTTATCTGCTGCACTGCCCTCCAGCATATGATCTGAGCTTAATGCAGATTTCTCAAGTAAAGGCCAAATGGAACTTAATAATCTTTCGATACAAACAAAATATTCCGAAGGCACACCATCCCTCTCATTACCCAGCTTCGGTTGTGAACAAGGCAGGAATACGTCAAGAATATTCTGAGCATCATAAACAGACTTCAAAGAATTACCAATCAAGTGACTTGTACTGCAATATAAAAGAGGCAACGAGACGCCTAGGGGTGGAGCTTACGATTGGAGGGTTCTTCTCCCTGTATCTACTCATTGGATAACCGTCCTTATCAGCATGATCGCGAGGGGCTCCCCAGACCTTTTTTTGAGCTTCAATATCAATGTCTAGGAGTGTAAAGTCTTCCCTTAGATTACATTTTTCACAAACTGTTGCCTTCTCCACCATCGCAGAGACACCCTCCCGGCATCCTTCCGAAATCCTCTGGCACACCCTAGTGCGCCATCATCACTGGTTCCCTTGTCGGTGCCCCCCTCCTCCTTAGGGGCAACAGATGCAGCCACTGTCTTACAGTTTGGTTTTTCCTATTCAAGGAAATGATTTGCTGACTCTGCTAGTTAAGGAGATGTTCTGGCCCCAACTTTGGATACAAGGCAACACCCGTGTACCACCAGGTGGGCTCTCTATTTTTAATTGGTTCTAGGGGATGTGTTGTAAACTCTGCTGGCTCTGTTGGATCGGATGGTTAACACATAAGCCAGGATCCAGATTTGCACGTAAGGAGGTGTCAGGTGAATGTTCACTTAGGCTTAGGCCATCCTCTGCACCTAATTTTGTCTGGGCCCTGGCTCTTTCACAGAACATTATCTGGCTCCCCGCAGTTTCCCCGTGCTTCCCCGTAGACAGTGGGGGAGGTGTTACTAAGATGGACTTGGAAAACAAACCTTCTTGACCCAATATTGCCTCCACAGGAGCAGTCCAGGGAATTATCAGAAAGAAGCTGTAGGAGAGTAGGATCTGCTTACTATGGTTACCCCAACTTTTTGCTGTGTTTCACTGATTTATCGACTTTAGTATGGCTGGGACCCTGCTAACCAGGACCCCAGCCTAGCTGTTTCCTCTCTAAATTGATTGCATACATATTAGGTACACTCCAGATTGGTTACTGGTTTACCCTTGTGAGTCCCTAGTATATGGTACCGTAGGTACCACGGGCATAGGTACCCCAGAGGCCTACCAGGGGCTGAAGCATGTATTATGCCACCCCAGGGAAGCCTTCCAAAATGGCACCACAGGTCTGCTACTGCAGCCTGGGTAAGGTGGTACTTGTATTCCTTACTTAGATAAAGTATACCTATATCTACCTATATAGACAGACACATATAACCTATAAGTCACTCCTATGGCAGGCCTTGACAATCCTGAAGGCAGAGTGCCTGGTTTTGTGTGAGAGGGTGGCCAAGCATGAGCTGAGCCCCTCTGCAGCTTTCGGAATCCCTTCCTTATAGCTGTTCTGTGATACAGCCATACCATATACTCTTAAGTGCGTTATAACCTCGTGGTTAATGCCAACTTTAGAATGGCTGCATCAAAACATGTCATGTTTGGTGTAAAACACTTTGGAATACTACCCCACCCTGCCAGTTCTGGTGGCGGGGGTAGCATTCCACCCTTCTAGAGGGAGAAGACATGTACACCGGTAATAGTTAGAAAGAGCCCTAGCATCACACAATGGATGCTGCTGCCACAGACACGAGTCTGACCTACTGCTGCTGGACGAAACTCCGGCTGGGAAGGCCTGGACAGTAGGTTTCCTGTCCAGGGAGGTGTAACCACCTCCCCAGATAGGCTTTAGTGTATTGGGGCAGGGTTCAGTGAATGCTTTTCAGACGGTGCCTGGGGCACACAGGGTGTCCCTATGCAGGATTTATGATATTACAACGCGGTTTCTACACCGCGGTACCATTACAACGCGTCAATCACAACGCAAGTCGTTACAACGACTTGCGCTGGAGGCGCTGGATTTTGGAATAGTATGATTTACTATTCCAACTCCAGCCTACGTTACAGTAGGGAAGGCGTTGGAATTGTAAATCATGCAATTCCTTAGTACATAGCGCTATCTAGCGCAAGTAGTTGTAACGTCTTGCGTTGTGATTGACGCGTTGTAATGGTGCTGCGGTGTAAAAACCGCATGGTAATGGCTGTCTCCCCCCTATGCATACCCCAGTTCAAACCGGTTGCAGGGGTGCTCAGCCCGTGCTCCGACGCAAAACTGGACAAAGGGGAAGGGGTGTAACCACCCCCTCCTCAGGTTCTCCAATAGGTGGGACCTTAGAGTTAGTCCAACCCGTAAACTTAGTATAAGTATAGCAACCCAGTCCGTAGGACTTTAGATTATCCTCTGCAACATATATCCTGGAACTTTGACATTCTATTTCTACTAGAAGATGAAAGGATCTCCTTTGGGGTCAAGGAGTGACCCCCCTTTTCAAACAGGCACCAAAGAAGCATCTTGCCGGTCTGCATTTTCGAGGCTCCCGCCGGATCCTGAAGAATCTGCGACACAGGACACGGACTTCCAGACATCTCCGAGGCCGACACGAGATCTCAGCAGAGCTGAGACCTGTAGCCATCATGAGAGACGTGGGACCGGAACTCCTGGACATCCAGCAAATTTTGCTAGTGCATCGACTTCCCGAGGTTTCCCGAAGTTGTACATTGGGCTACTTGTAGTACAAGCCCTGAGCACCTTTTGCACCGAAGCTTGCGGGCCTACACTCCAAGAGTGTTCTGTGGGCCCGCTTCTGGCATTTCTGCTCAAAGCCCCTTCGCGATCCCTGGTCCGTCGACTGGTGGGTCCCCACAAAGGTAACTCTTTTGTTTCTTGGGCTTCCCTGGTTGCTCCAGACGTGCCCTAACTTCCTCCATTGGGTGAGTCCCTCAGACCTTGCTGGTCTGCTCCAAAGCCAATCTTTGTATTCTGCGTAGGTTGCTGTTGCCAAGGCTTGTTGGGTCTAATCCAGATACCGACTCTGCAGCACTCTACATCCGACGTGGGACTGTTTGAATCCAGCTCCTGGTTGTCGTTGACGCCTCTTGGACTTCGTGGCTGAAGAGTGAAGCTTCACCTCCTGCACCTGAAATCACCTGACATCGGTGGGCATCTTCTTGTTGCCTCCCTGGTCACTGGTAAGTGACCTAGTCTCTGTCCACTCTGCTTTCAGGTTCTTCAGATCTTCGATCCATCCTTGGATCCATCCTGCAGCACTTCTTTGCAGCTCTCCATAGGAAACGACAACGAAACCCGACACGAAAAGACACCTATGCACCCGGCTTCCCTGGGTGAGGTAACACGAGTACATCGGTGCTCCCCTGGGTCTTGACTCTTGAACTGTCCAGTACTGAAGGGTTTGTTCCTAGTCCACTCCTAAGTGTCCTTAATCCTTAAAAGTCTAATTGAAACTTTCTCCATAGAAGCCAATGGTGATTTGCGGCTGTGTTTAGACACTGCACGTGTCCCCCGTGGGTCTCCTGCGTCCCTACCTTGGGTGGTTCCTGGTTGCCCTAGCGGTTTTACAGGCCCTATGCCTTGTCTCTTTGTTCACAGCAGTACTTATACCACTTTCTTAGTATATGGTTTCTGAGGCCTGTAGGGCAAAACGTATACTGTGCCAATTTACTGTATGCTACTTAAGTTTAACTTGTGTACTTTTACCTCTAGCCTCATAAAGAGACTAGAGGGATGTGTTTATAATAAATACATATTTATTTTATATATATCTGGTGTGGTTCTTCTTTCATTTGGTCATTCATTAAATTATAGAGTGGTAAAACAAGCTGCTTTACATTCCTTTAAGACTTAGCCTGAAGGCTGCTCTCCACAGCTACCACTAGGATAGCTTTCTATAAAAGTTGTGTTTAAACCTACCATCAATAGGGGTCGTTTGGACTGGTGCAAGGTGCCCACTAGAATAGTGGCCAGCATATGCCAGGCCAACTTCTCACATTGGTGTGCAGTGTGTGGGATTCCAGCTTGCATTATTTTACCAGATAATCTCAAGTGTTGATCATTTTGAAAAACCACTAAAGGTACCATAGGTACATATAATACAAGCTTAAAATATAGTAAGTTCTACTGAACTTAAAGTTGTGTCTCAAGGGCTTAGCACATCCTCAAGAGAGGTTTAGTAGGTAAACAAATAGTGCAGGTAGTGCATACACCACACCTCACTAGACATGTCTTCAAAGCCAGGACCTAGTGGGTCTCTGCCAGATGTCAGTCAAGTACAGACATCTAAATATGATACATTCTCTTTCCAAGAGTTAAGGGCTCTGTGTGCCATGAGTAAATTGAAGACAAGACAGAATCCCAATACCCAACGCCTCAAATAGGCATTGCCGCTTGATGACTTTAGGCAGGCTTCAGAGCCTGAAAGGGTAGGCAGTGGGTTGGGTACAGCAGAGGAGGAGACTCCCAGTTGGTCACCCCCTAGGACTCAGACTCTGATGCTGGCCAGGCAGGTAACAATGACCTAGACCTGGAGAATACAGCTCCAACTGATCCTCCAGGCAATGCAGAAGAGGGTCAGCCCTCAGCAGAAAATTCCCCTGATCACAATCAAATTGAGGATAGTGAAGTGGATAAGGATGATGATGGCCAGGTCCAAGTGGGAATACTTAGCCAGGCCAACCTAAGCCTACATGGGGCTGGAGGGGGTATAGCCCCATACAGACCCCAAGCAGGCTTAACACTGAGCACAGAAGGAGGAGGTCCCTTTCCAGGGACTCTCATCACTCTGATGCCTCAAAAGGTTCAGAAGCCCTCAGGAGAATGACTTTCCCTGAGAGACTAGAGCATCAAGCAAGGATGAGAGAAGTCCAGCTTAGGATCCAGAGGCAAGACTTGTCCTGGCCAAAGAGACCCTGGCTTTCGCAAGAGAGCAACAGTTAAGTGGGTTAGAACCCACTGGTGGCAGCAATACCCCTAGGAATAGGGAAGGGTCACATGACCATAGAAACCTAAGTAAGTTTGTCCCTCCCTACAAGAGTGGGGATGACATCCACAAATTGATAACTGCTTTGGAGAGGGCGTGCAAAGTACGGCAGGTACCCCAAAGTCAGTGGGCTCTCCTTTTCTGATAAAGGCAGAGATAAGCTCCTCACAGTTAGTGATGAGGATGCTAATAACTACAAAGCACTGAAGAGTGCTCTGATTGATGGGTTTGGCTTAACCACTGAGCAATATAGGTTGTTGTTCAGGGATACCCAGAAGACACAGACTCAGGACTGGACTGATTTTGTAGATTGTGCTACTAAGGCTCTGGAGGGCTGGTTATTGGGCAGCAAAGTACATGACTATACAGGATTGTATAATTTGATTATGAGGGAGCAGATCCTTAGTAATTGTCAAAACCAGCTTCTACACCAGCACCTGGTGGACTCTGATCTGAACTCTCCCCAAGAATGGGGTAAGAAGGCAGACAAATGGGTCAGAACCAGGTTTAGGCCTAAAAATCAGGGTGGTGACCAGAAGAAAGATTCTATCAAGCCTCAAAAGAAAGGTGGGGATAAATCTAAGCACAAGTCCCCTACAGGGCCCTAAAACTCCACTAGGGGCGGGGGGTCCCAAAACACTTCCTCTAACCCCAACAAACCGTATTGCCATGTCTGTAAACAGCCTGGCCACTGGAAGACTGACAGTAGTTGCCCAAAGGCCAACAATAAGGAGAACATTCCTCCAAGTAACACTCCAAGACCTCCTGTTACTATTAGTAGTAATCCCCCAGATGGTGGGAGTACACCCAAAACTGTGGCTGGGTATACTTGGGGAACTCAGGTGGACTCTGGCGTAACCAGGTCCCCTAACACAGAAACTCTAGTCTGTGAGGATGGCATGGGGTTTGCCAACTTCACTGCTTGTTCCAACACTTTGGGCAGGTACAGACAGGAGCCCCTTATCAATGGCCAGAAAGTTGAAGCCTACAGAGACACAGGGGCTAGCATCACTATGGTGACTGAGAGTCTAGTCCCCTCAGGACAACATTTACCTGGGTTCACCTACCAGGTGATCAATATTGATGGAGTGAAGAAAGATCATCCCATGGCAGTAGTAAATCTCAGCTAGGGAGGTGTCACTGGCCCAAAGAGAGTAGCAGTGTCTACAAACTTGCCTGTAGATTGTCTTCTGGGAAATGATCTAGAGATCTCAACCTGGGCTGGGGTAGAACAAGAAACCCATTCCAAAATGGTAGGCCTTCCAGAAAAGGTTAGTGGGGCTGTGTTGGTCGCAGACCCAGCTCACGCAGAATTCCTCCCTGAAAAGGCTGGAAGGGCTGTGATGGTCACAGCCCAAGCTCAAGCAGACTTTAGTGTTGTGAAGCCTGAAACTATGGATCACGCCACTCAGACAGAGTATTGGGGAGGAAGAAAAGTTTCCCTCCAACCAGACATTAGGTGAGAGTCAGCCTCCTCAGGGAACCGACTCTACCCCTTGTGATGGAACTGTCCAAGAGGTAGTCAGGCCTATCCTGACAGAGCCCCTGATGTCAGTGGACCCTTCCAAGGGGGGACCCAGTCTGGAGCAGGTAACCTGCCCCTCTCTACCCTTCCTCAGTCAGCCCAGGGCTGTAGAGGTCAGGGAGGCCAGTGGGTCCCAAAGGGCCCCCTGTCCACAGGAACACCCCCATCAGCAGATTAGGGGTACCAAAGCTAGCAGCCCTAGCAAGGTGAAAATTCCCAAAACTTCTGAGGGATCTCCCTTACACCTAGTTAGGAACCTCCCCCAGATGGACTCTGTTGGGCACAGCCAAACCTGGGACCCAAGGGCCCCAAATCTGACCTGTCCCTCCAGTTAGCCAACAAAAGGGACCCAGCCTCCAGCTGTAGGTAGCCAGAGATTGACCCTGAGAGCACAGTGCAACTCAGTCATGGAAAGAAAGGCATACATGGTGGAACGTGATTGGAGGAAGCTGAGCCCTACATTAGAGGAGCCTCACTTCAGTGCTCCATCTCAACACCAGCCTTTTACTTTGCCAAAACACACCACAGGTAGAGATTTCCTATGGTGGAGACCCTTAGGGCAAGGGATTGCTTAGTGGACCATGAGACAGGGGGTAACCATGCTAGTGCAGGTACTTCCTTATATGACCACTTAGGCAATATAGGCTTACCTGGTCAAGGATAGCCATATCTCCTTTCGTTGGGGGGCGGGGGGGGGGGCTGTGTAGGAAGGTGGATATCGGACTATATGGTTACCCCAACTTTTTGCCTAGTGTTTAGCTGGTTTTCGACTTAGTTGGCTTGGGATCCTGCTATCCTGCTATCTGCTCTCACTGTAAAATGGACTGGACTCCATGTACTTTACGTACATCTCCAATTGGATCTTGGGTCACCTTATGAGCCCCTGTATAGTGTACCATAGGTACCCAGGGCATAGGTGTATCCAAGGCCTACCAGGGACTGCAGCATGTATTATGCCACCCCTAGCTGGCCATCCAAACTGACACCACTGGCTGATCACTCAGCTGGGGCAAGGTCTTGTAATCACCCCTTGCTTAGGTACAGTATTCCTATATCTACCCTTATATATAGACACATATATACCTATAAGTCACTCCTATGGCAGGCCTTAACAATCCTGAAGGCAGAGTGCTTGGTTTTATGTGAGATGGTGCTCTAGCATGAGCTGAGCATGTCTTCAGCTTTCAGAACCATGTCCTTTTAGCTGTTCTATGATATAGCCATACCATATACTCTTAAGTGCATTATAATCCTCGCGGTTAATGCCAACTTTGGTTTGTCTTTATTAAAACATGTCGTGTCAGGTGTCATACGCTTTGGAATACTACCCCCGCCAGTCATGGCGGCGGGGATAGCATTCCACCCTTCTAGAGGGAGAAGACATGTAGTTATAGCTTTACCCTGTTAAAGTTAAACAGAGCCTCAGCATCACAAAATGGATGCTGCTGCCACAGACACAAGTCTGACCTCCTGCTGCTGGACGAAACTCCGGCAGGGGAGGCCTGGACAATAGGTTTCCTGCCTTGGGAGGTGCGAGCACCTCCCCAGACAGGCTATAGTGTATTGGGGCAGGGTGGGTTAAAGAAATGAGACACTGCATGGGGCACACAAGGTGCTCCATGCATAGCCCGGTTCAAACCAGTTGCTGGGGCACTCCAGCCCCAGCTCTGGCACGAAACTGGACAAAGGGAAAGGGGTGTAACCACCCCCTTCCCAGGTTCCATCCATAGGAGCGACCTAGCAGGTAATCCAACCCCTTAGATCAGTATAAAGTTGGGAGCTGTGTCTAGAGACATTAGATTATCCTGTAAAGAAACTCTGAAACAAACTCGTGGACCTTCGACGTTCCATTTCGACTGGAAGACTGAAGACATCTCCCTTGTGGGCAAGGAGTGACCGACCACCCTGTGCAAACAGGCACCACCAGTAACTTGCCGGTTTGCTTTGTTGACGCTCCCGCAGGAACCCAAAGACTTAGCGACGCAGCCTCTAGACTTCCAGACTTCTCTGACTCCGACCCACATCCACAGCAAAGCTGAGACCCGTGGCGGACACGAGAGACGTGGGACCGGACTACCAGCAGTACCTGCTTTTTGCTAACTGTGCTGCTTCTGAGGCGTCCTCGAAGTTGTGCATTGGGGTTTGAGAAGCCCCAACCCCGAGCAGTAAGTACACTGAAGCTCAGCCCTCCACGGGTGCCGCGTGGGGCCTGCACCTGCATTTCTCCTTGACACGTCTTTGGGGTCGCTAGCCCGTTGGCTAGTGACCCTCCTGAAGACATCCTATTGAAACAACACTGGCTGCCTGGTTGCTCTGGGCTTGCTCCTGCTTTCCTGTAAAGGGGAAGCTCCCCAGACCTTGCTGGTCTGAACATAAGTCAATCTTCCCTTCCTGCGTGGATTGCCTTTGCCAAGGCTTGTTGACTCCGATCCGGAAGCCGACACAGCCAACAGCTAGATCCTTTGTGGGACCGTCCGTATCCAGCTCCTGGTCGTCGTTGACGCCTCCTGGTCCACGTGGATGCAGAGACAAGCTTCACTTCCTCACCGGATTGCATCTCGACATTGCCTGGTTCCTTCCCGGTCACTGGCTAGTGACCTAGACTCTGTCCCCTCTGCTTTCAGGTTCTTCACTGCTCCGATCCACCCCTGGATCCATCAGGACATCTTCCTCCTGGTCGCCTGCAGCATTTTCTTGCAGCTCTCCATAGGATTGATCGGCGAAACCCGATACAAAAGAACACCTATGCACCCGGCTTCCCTTGGTGAGGTAACTCGAGTACTCCGGTGCTCCAGTGGGTAACAACTATCCTAATTTAACTGGGTTTTCCCGTAATCCACCCGGAAGTGTCCGAAATCAACTACTTTGTAACTTTTAGGTTACCATTAAAAGTCCATGGTAACTCACGTGTGTGTTTAGTTACTGCACACTCATCCTGTGGGACTCCTACTTCCTAACCTTTGGTTGTTCAGTGTAGCCCCAGCGATTTCCTAGGCCTACTCACTTTTCCTGAAGTGGTTCTTATACCACTTACTTAGTATATGGTTCGTGAGGCCCCTCGGGCAGAATTGTATTTGTGCAACTTATAGTATGCTTATTGAGTAACTTGTGCTGTATCTCGAACTCTGACCTCATAAAGAGTGCAGAGGGGTTGTGTTAGTAATAAATACATATATATTTGATATATACCTTGTGTGGTGTCCTTTCATTTGGTATTCTAGGGATTATAATTCGTAAAACAATTGGCTTCACATGCTCTCTGAAGTATTAGCCTAAGACTGCTTTGTCCATGCTACCACTAGGCTAGCTGGTCTATAAGGTTGACTTTACAACCATCACCATAAGGGTTGTTTGGACTGATACAGGGTGCCCACTAGCATAGTGGACATCACATATCAGGCCAACTTCTCACAGTTCGGACCACCCATGCCCTGGCAGTTGTTAATTTCTCGTGGGCAGGGGTAACTGTCCTCAAGAAGGTTGTGGTAAGTGCAGACCTCCCTGTTGAATGCTTGCTTGGAAATAACCTTGAGACTTCAGCCTGGTATGGAGTGGAGTTTAAGACCCATGCAGAAATGTTAGGTATCTCAGCACATGTCCCTGCAGTGACTAGGTCACAGGTCAAAAGGTCTAACCCTGGACAGGCCCTGGATTCTGGAATAATGCCCAGGTGCCTTCCAAGAAAAGGAGCAGTAGGGTTAAGGCGGTGCATTCCCCCCTGACTCAGAGTGGTGATCAGTCTCTTGAGCGAGATGATTGTGAGCTGAAGAAGCAACTGTGTCCCAGAGGAGCTTGAGCCTGTTGAGTTCCTGGGGACAGGGGGCCCTTCCAGGGCAGATCTGAGTCAGGAGCAGCTGAGCTGCCCTTTTCTTGAACCCCTCAGACAGCAAGCTGCTGCTGAGTCTGCTGGGAATGCTAGTGGCACCCATAAGATTTATTAGGATGATGGACTCCTGTACTCAGAGAGTAGAGACCCCAAGCCTGGTAGAGCCAGGAGGTTGGTTATACCTCTGAAGTTCAGGGGCTTCCTATTGACACTGCCCATGATATTACTTTAGCAGGACACCTGGGCCAGAACAAGACTTGGGACAGTAATTACATACAATGTTGGTAACCTTGCCGGTAAGGGCGCTCAATGTGTTACCAGAGTTAAGTAAATGGTGAAGAATTCAGTGGTGCTGCAGGTGAGAAAGAGGGTGTTTACCAACTACCCTCAACAAACCACACTTGGTGTGGAGCTTATCTATACAATGAGTGATCTCTCCTGCGCTCCAATTATCTAAATTAAAGTATACTTGTAATAAGTTCTAGACTAAATAAGTTAGTAATCACAAAACTGTAACATAAGGTTCTTATATTAAACAGTTTAACTATGACCAAAAAGTAACTCAGTCAAAATTGGACAGTAATCATTCCTCCAATTCATTTCCAAACAATCATTATATCCAAAATACAAAAATAATGTCCACAGCTTTGCAGTATTCTTCTTTATTCTTAAGGCTTGTGTTGATTGGTGTATCACTTCAATACAGAAACTCTCACAGCCTACACGTGTTTCGTCTGACCCAATGTGATGGTCTATGACTTCATCAGGGCTGTATAATAAACATCAAATAAATGTATATCAGTAAAATCCCAGTATTAATGTACTAACCGAAATTAGGTTAGAAAGTTACGATATACCTGATAGACACCAGTGTCATCAGAGGAAAAAAATATAAAGTAAAAACGCCACCAAGGACATAGGGTCACCCTTGTGCACACCAATGTATCCCAAGTCTGTTGTAAATAATGGTATAATCACCTCAAAATTATAAGTAGCGTTTATAGAAGTTACTTCTCGTCTTCTTTGCCAATGATACTGCCATCCTATTATGTAAATAGTGGGATATTTTAAGGTCAATATTTATTGAATACAACTACAGTACCTAACATCATAACCACGCCACATTAATGATCTAATATAACGATCATATCCACTCACCAATAATATTCGTATTCACGTCTTCTTATTAGTCAGATATCTCAAAGTAGTACAAATACTCTGGCTGCACGTAAAATAATAGTAACCTGCAGCAAAGAATTGGATAGATCACTACTGGTTTAAGAATAAACCATGGAAATATTAATCAAATACTCCCCATAAATCACCTTACCAAATCAAGTCCTTGTATTATTATACATATCCTAATATTGTAAAAGTAAGGAGTTTTGTAGTCTTCACTCGATCTGCATGAGAGAAATTAATTAACATTATATTGGGATCAAATTAATAATACCCTGTAAGTGAACAAGCAATACGAGATAAAGTGCCGACGTCATGTAATATATTATTTAATATATAAATTTGAACCATGAAATTTAGTTAAAGTTTTGTGCATCATCCTGGAAACTATCTAAAGCTATTCCGAATCTATAGTAACCTCGATGATTGCGGGGAATCGTAAATACATACATGAAACGGACAAGGGTTAACGGGACACCTCGTATATCTAATCCGTTCATGTAACGTTAATGTTCAACTCTAGTATGGCACAAAGTTACTTTAGGTTAATTATAAACTCTCCCCTGGCGATTTCACTCACCCGAGTATTCTGGAACACTTCCGTATCAAGTTCTGGCGTGCAGCACGGCCGCCATGTCTGTATGCCAATTTATACCGCGGTGTCCGTAGCCGCCATATTGTAGTATGCAATCAACTAAAACTCTATTTATTATCGTCGAATATAAGTTTCTACACAGCGAATATCTATTCTGATGCTTAAATAAATATATTACAATATTCAAAATAAGTAAGTCGGGTTTGGACTGTAACTCATACGGTTCTATTATCCGGTACACGTTTATATGTGCTGTGGGTTCGTCTAACGAATATTATGTTTTTTACGACTAGTAACACCCGAAATTCGTTAAGGGTGAATTATAATCAAATGTCATATATTTGTACACTCCATTGAGTCCTCGGGGATTAGGAGTAAAAAATTTTTGATCAAAATTCAAAAACGTCCTGCAGCAGTATCAAACCCATTATAGCTATGCATATCTCGTATCCTCCTATGTTTTGTGCCACTGGTGAGTCTAATGGGCAATTATATGTGCTGTGGGTTCGTCTAACGAATATTATGTTTTTTACGACAAGTAACACCCGAAATTCGTTAAGGGTGAATTATAATCAAATGTCATATATTTGTACACTCCATTGAGTCCTCGGGGATTAGGAGTAAAACATTTTTTTTTTTTTTAAATTTTATTTTTGGTGCAAAACAAAGATAATATGTACAGCTTCATCCATCGCGTTATCACACATTAAGTACTGGGCGAATGAAGTAATACAGTATACAGTAATGACAAAACGTATATCATCCACGTTAGTGCATAGCATTTCAGGACTTATCGGCGATGTGATGAATAGGGATCTACATGTGTCGTAGAAATACAGTTTGCGATTTTGTGTTTTGTTGGCTACTATTCGTCCGAGTCTTGCCTTTTTTATCTTACAACAAACATAAAACAGGAAAAAACAGCACACTTAGTCCGGCACGTACTTGAAGTAGTAGCTTTCGGCACTCGTAGCACAGTCCATCTGCAAGAGAGCAGTGCATTGTATCAAAGCCCCCTAATTCCCACACCCACCCTTACTACCTCCCAAGGCAGGTCCCACCCAATTCCATTGCACACGCCCTATATACATTTATACACCCCATCAATGCTCCTCGTCACTCTCAGATCCTTCAATGTCATCCTCTTCCAGTGGTTCGCAGATATCCCCCCTATAGGAGTTCCAGGGTTTCCACACCCCATTCCATTTACGTGGGTTACCCCTCAATTTGTACACCGCCCTTTCAATCAACATAAGCATGTCCATGTTGCGGAGCCATTGGGGCAGCGTGGGGAGATCAGCCGATCCCCACTTCTGTGCTATGTCCCGTTTCGCTGTTACCATCCCCACTGTGACCCAGGTCCTTGCATAAAAGGTGAGGTCAGTCGGCTCCCAGATGTTTAGCAGGCAGAGCCGTGAGTCTAGAGTGAGGGTGGTGTGAAGTGTCTGAGCCATTGTGCGCACTACCCGTTGCCAGTAACCGACAATCAGTGGACATTCCCACACCGTGTGAATGAAGGTCCCTTCTGCCCCGCAGCCCCTAAGGCAATATGGATGATCCGCCCTGTGCAGTTTATGAAGCAGTGTACGGGTGTAGTAGATTCTGTGTAGGATTTTCAGCTGCACTAGGCGAAATTTAGACGATATGCCTGCTTCACGTGGGGATGCCATGGCTGTGTTCCAGTCAGTTTCATCCAGGTCACCCACTTCCACCATCCATTTGTCCTTCAGTTTCCCCAGTGGTTCAGGCATATTGTTAATCAGTTTGCGGTATGTCAGCGATGTCGCCCCCTCTTGCATGAAGTCAGTAAGAAGACGATCCTCCAGAGGGGAGGATTCGGGCAGGGATGTGTCGGGTGGGATCGCTGCCTGCAGTGCGTGTCGGACCTGGATGTATCTATAGAGTTCTGTGTTCCCCAACTCGTATTGTTCTTGCAGAGTGGCAAAGGAGATCACTCCTTCCCTCGTCCACATGTCCCCCACCGTGGAGATACCGATGCTGTCCCATTGTGTGAAGCCCTTAGAGCGCCGCAAATGGCCCAACGCCTTCGCGTCCCACAGGGGCGTAAGTTTCGTAATGATGCCATCCTACTTCAACTTTGCCTGCGCCTTGTACCATATGCGGACTGTATGTTTCGTAGGCCCATTAAGTTTTGCCGCCACTCCACGGTGGTACAGTGGGGCCAGTAAACTGTTCGCACCCAGTTGCGCCCTGTCAGCCTTGAACGCTGGGTCGTCCTGCGGGGCATGTATCCACTGGTTAAGGATTTTGAGCTGGGCCGCCCAGTAGTACAGCTGCACGTTTGGGAGGGCGATTCCCCCGTCGTACCATCCCCTGTTCAGTTTGGCGTGAGAAATGCGGGCTGGCTGGTTGCCCCATAACAGGCCCGAAATCTGCGCCGTTATTTTCTGGAGGAAGCTATCCGGCACCAAGTACGGGGCGTTCTCCAGCACATATAGGAAACGTGGCAGAGCCATCATTTTAAATAGCGCTGCACGGCCAAGGAGCGTTAGGGGGAGATCCTTCCAATGGCGCACGTCTCCTCGGAGCCGGGCCAAGGGAGGTTGCAGGTTGAGCCGTGCGAAATCCGCCTCATTCCGGGTGATATGAATCCCCAGGTATTTGAATGACGTATGCGCCAGTTCCAGTGGGCAGGAGTCCGGGAGAGGTGGGAGCGGCCCCCGCAGTTCAAAAATGATGGATTTGGCCCAGTTAATGGTGTAACCCGAGATTCGCCCATGAGCTGTACAGAGAGCCAGGAGGTTAGGGAGACTCTCTTCCAGGTCCGTAAGATAGATCAGCATGTCGTCTGCATAGAGGGATACTCTGTCCTCCCATAACGGGGTCCATTGTATTCCTTTCAGGAGTTGGGTGGTGCGTATCGTAACCGCCAGTGGTTCTAAAACTAATGCGAAGAGTAGGGGCGAAAGCGGGCAGCCCTGTCGTGTACCTCTGCCTAGGGAAAAGGTTCTTGAAATGTGGCCATTGGCCGTCACCTGCGCCACTGGGTCTCTGTACAGCATTCGTATCCAGGAAAGGAACACCGGGCCAAAACCCATACGTGCGAGCACTGCAAAAAGATAGCTCCATTCCACCATGTCGAACGCCATCTTGGCGTCTAGGGAGAGGATGGCAGCCGGTTCTTGCAGTAGTGGAACTCGCGCCAACACTCCATGTACCCTGCGGAGATTTAAGGCAGTGCTGCGGTGTGGCATGAATCCGGATTGGTCCGGGTGGATCAGGTGGGACAGAGTCGGCAAGATCCTGTTCGCCAACACCTTGGCAATAATTTTGGCCTCCGGGTTCAAAAGGGAGATCGGTCTATACGATGAGCATTCGTTGGGGGGCTTACCTGGTTTCGGTATCGCCACAATAGTAGCCATCCGCTGATCTGGCGGCAGTGTACCCTGTGTTCTAGATTCCTCGTACATATTGAGTAGGGGCGTGCTTAAGGATTCGGCCATGACTTTCAACCATTCAATGGGAATCCCGTTAGGGCCCATCGCCTTGCCTGGATGAAGGGCGCCTATAGCCAGCTGGATCTCCTCCACCGTAAGAGGCGCGTCTATATCCTCGGACATCTCTGGTGTCAGTTCTGGCAAGGGAACGTGCGCAAGAGCCGTCTGTACCTCCCCCTCCCCCACCACCATTTCTGGGTTGTAAACTGAGGCGAAATAATCGGCGAGGACTTCTACTATCTCGTCGGGGCGGGTGTGGTTGTTGCCCTGTGGGTCCGTAAGTTGTAGGATATTCTTCCCCCCCCCCTGTCTCTTGTCCAACCACGCCAGCAATTTACTGGCCTTGTCCCCAATATCATATACCCTGTGTTGTGTGGCCGCAATGTCCGACATCGTGACCTTGCGCATGTGATCTGTAAGGCGGTGCTGGTGAATCTGGAGTTCATGGAGCGTGTCGTCTGTGGGGGTTGCCATATGGGCTGTGTTGGCCCTCTCGAGGCCTAACTCTATCCCAAGGGCCTCTTGCCTGTGCTCCTTTTTGTGATTTGCGATCACAGCTATGGCCTGACCCCTGAACACTGTCTTATACGCCTCCCACAGTATAGAGGGGGAGCCCACCGAAGATTGGTTTTCTTCGAAATATAGCCGTGTTGCTCTCTTCAAGTCCTTATTAATCCGAGGTACTTTGAGGTAGCCAGGGAAAATCGGGAATAATCTGCGCCGTGCCATGGTCGTAGTGGTGAGTGTCAATGTGAGTGGTCGGAGACCCCCCGTGGTTGTATGTCCGCTTCCGCTACAGTAAGGTGACCATTAATCAAAGTAAAAAAGTAATCTATCCTGGACAGACTATTGTGCGTGGCCGAGTAGTATGTGTATTGTTGCTGAGTAGGGTGTAGAGCGCGCCATATGTCCACCAACCCCTGCGCAGTCAGGAATGTCTGGAGCCTGTTGAGCCCTTCTGCGTGCGTACGTGGGGGGAAGCGGTCCTCGTGTTTGAAAGTGTCATGTTGAAGTCCCCACCTATGAGCAGTTCCCCATCAGGGAGTGTCAGCAGGAATTTGCCCAAATCCGGCAAGGCCTCAGAGTGTAGTGCTGGTGGAATGTAGACAGAGACTACGTTAAAAAGCCTCCCCTCCCACTGGCCATGAACCGCCGCGAACCTGCCATGGTCATCCGCTGCAGTAGACTTGACAATAAATTTGGAAGATTTTTTCTGCAGAATGCCGGTGCCACGGGACCCCGAAGTGAACTCTGCATGTACTATCGTATGATAGCCTCTCCTATCTAGGGCCTTCGTGGCCGCTCCCGACAAGTGTGTCTCCTGTAGGAGAATGAGAGCCGGCCCCCGTCTCCTTATCCCCTGCAACACCAGCCCTCGCTTAATCTTATCCCCCAGGCCCCTCACGTTCCAGGACATGACAATTAGCGAGTTTTTCGTGGTTGGACTATCCGTTGCAGCCATAGCGAGACTCCCAATCAGACCTCCCTGCGCCCCGAGTGGACCAGAAGTTTTGAGTTACATAAGACATGCCTAGATACATAAGTGTGCATAGAACATAAACTTGCAGGACCGAAAAGTCCCATAGAATAAACTTACTCAACTCACCCCCCCTCCCTGCCCCCCTGCTATACGGACTCAAAACTGCCCGCCCCCCCAACTTAGCAGAGTGCATACCCCATCCCCACAACAGTGTACTTGCGCGTCGGGGTGAGGGACTCTCCTCAGCCGGCAGTCTCTCATTCACACCCCCGGAGGCCCTTCACCCAGTGTCCAATGGCGGGAAGCGCTTCACAGCTTAAAAGTCTCAATACAGTAGCAAAAATGAAGTGTTCCCAAGTGGTCATTGTTCCTCAACCTCTTCCCCGCCGCCTTCAGCTCCCAAAGAGTCACTGTTGTCCGGTCCCCCTCCGGAGGCCTGTGAATCCCGGCGATGGCCTTCAGCCCGATCTTTTCTGGAGCGATTCGTCCGTCTGTGGTTCTGACCCGGTCTCCATCCCTCGAGCCATTCTTGCACGTTTTCCGGGCTGTCGAAGAACCAGGTTTTGTTCTTCGCTACCACCCGTAGTCTTGCGGGGAATAGCATTGAGTACGGCAGTTCTCTGGACCTCAGTTCCTTTTTCACGTCGAAAAATGTGCGTCGCCGACGGGCGACTTCCGCGGTGTAGTCGGGGAAGATGGCAACGGTGGCGTTCTGGATCTTGAGGGGAGGGGAGGACCTGGCTGCCTGCAGGATTGCGTCCCGGTCACGGAAGTTAAACAAACGTGCCACTATGGGTCGCGGGGTAGCCCCCGGTTTCGGTTGGCCACCCGGGACTCGATGGGCCCTCTCCACCGAAAAGAAGTTGGACAGTCCCTTCGGCTTTAGTTCGTTAGTTATCAGGTTCTCTACGAAGAGATCCATCGCCTTCACGCCTTCCGTCTCCGGTACCCCTATAAGACGGATGTTATTGCGCCTAGAACGCCCCTCCTGCTCATCCAGTTTCTCCCGGAGCATTCTATTGTCCTGCGCCATCTTCCCCATTTCACGCTGGAGTTCTGCGACGTCTTCCACCAGTGATTTCGTGATCACCTCCATACTCTTGACCTTTTCCGACATTTTGTGGAGGTCCGCTCTAAGTAGGGTGACGTCCGTGGAGATTCCGCCAACGGTTGTTTGTAGCTGTGCCAATGCGACCATGACGTCGTCCAGTGTGGCCTTTTTCCCCCCTGGGGAGTCGGCCGTCTTGCCAATCTGTTCCTTCCCTGCCGGGGATCCGGTGGGCTTGTCGGAGGTGAATCGATCTATACGAGTCTGTGTGACGCCACCCTTAGGGCCTTTCCCCGCCATGCCGCCGAGTGTCGTGCTCCTCGTGCCCCTACGCGCCAGGATGTGAGGGTCAGTGTGGACCTCCTAGCCAGGCCGGTTCAGCAACGACCAGGTCGGGCGTGCTTCTCCAGGGCGCGAGGTGCTCCGTTAGTCGCCGAGTGTGTAGCGACTGTTCAGGTCACAAGATGGCGGGCGCCCACTCCGTTGTCGATGCCCAGGCTCTCGGCACTTTAGGTGACGACCTTCGAGACTTTCAGGACTCCAATGGCCCCTCCTGTAAGCACCGCTTCCTCGAGTCGTATGAGCCGCCTTCCCCGACTCCCCAAGGTGCAGTCGATCTATTGAGTCCACCGCCACACGGGCACTTCCGGTCCAAGTTCTCCGGTCAGGACGCACTTCCGGCGGGGTGAAGATCCAGGGAAGGTCCCGGCTCTGGAGGTGTTAGCAGGCCGGTCGGAGGCTTCGACGGATCTCAGGCTACGAACGTCGGATTTTCTCGCTGCTTGTCGCTGCTCACTCCGCCCGGTCCTGGGATCCGGTACCTGCCTTGGGGCTTGCAGTTGTGACGGATTTTTGTGTCGGATCGACGAAGAGGCCGCTTCAGCCGCGGAGCTCGTCCCTTATGCTGCCGCCATGATCGGCTGCTAGCCACGCCCCCCAGGAGTAAAACATTTTTGATAAAAATTCAAAAACGTCCTGCAGCAGTATCGAACCCATTATAGCTATGCATATCTCGTATCCTCCTCTGTTTTGTGCCACTGGTGAGTCTAATGGGCGGGGAAGGGTTAGTATCATGCAATGTGTGTGTTTGAGTGGAGTAGGGTTAGGTAGAGTAGATGAAATTATAAAGAGTAAAAGGTAAAGAAAAGTCTAGTTAGTATTATACAAAGGCCAGAAATAGAGGAAATTCTGACAAATTGAGAATAAATTATACAGGACTATAACAAAGGGTTACATGTATATCTATATAAATTGTACATTTCCAATTCATACATTATAACATAAGATATCAGTTACAATTGGACTCAAGTAATTGAGTTCTCATTCAAATCACAGAAATACATAGTAAGGTTATGGCACATCTCCACTTATCATATGAACACAGTAAATTCAAGGTATACAGTACTGATTCACTGACCCAAAAAATATTGTAGTTCAGAATCTAAATTCAAACCTTCTTCTACGGCCCTAAGTTTCATAATCCACATGCATTCTCTACGTCTCAAACGCAGGGTTCTGTCTCCTCCTCTCTTGTCTGCATTAACTACATCAATACCATGGTAATGAAATTGGTGTTTCACCCTGTCGTTCTGAGTTTGAATGAAATGTGCTGCTATACGGTATCTAGTATCCCCATTTTTTAGGGCTCTAAAGTGTTCGGTCATCCTGTCGCGTAGTCTCCTTATGGTACTTCCAACATAAATTTTGGTACATGTACATATAATTACATATACTACATATGTAGTATCGCATGTAATAAAGGAATTAATTTTGAATGGTCCCATTTGATTATAATTAAATTCCTTTATATTATTAACAGCCCATCTACAGGAATTACAACTACCGCAATGGTAAAAACCTTGCGGTTGACGTCTTAACCAAGATGATTTATCTGGTGCACTGTGGTAACTAGGGCACAATTTACTGGAAAGTGTCTTCCTCTTCCTATATGTGATATTGGGTCTGTTATTCAGTACTCCCTTGATATCAGGATCACTCATTAACACGTGCCAATATTTCTTCAAAATCCCATATAACTGGAAACTTCCTTCTCCATAATTGGTTACTAATCTTATTAATTCCTTGTCCTCATTGGACTTACTGTGACTCGGTTTAGGTTTCAGTGTGTCTAATCTTGTCACATTTTTAGCTCTTTTTACAGCTTTGTCTATGACCCTTTCAGAGTAGCCTCGGGCTCTAAACCTTTTATTCATATCTGTCAGATTAGTTTCAAAATCTACATCTTCTGAGCAATTTCTACGTGCTCGCAACATCTCTCCATATGGAATGGAATTAATTTGACATGAGGGATGACAACTTTCTGCTGATAATATAGCATTACAACTCGTAGTTTTTCGATACATCCTACTGCATAATCTGTCATTCTTAATAAATAGTTCCACATCAAGGAAAGTTAACTTTTCAAGACTATATTCGGTAGTGAAAGTCATATGTACATCATTGTTATTTAGATGATTAAAGAATTCATGTAATTCATCTATAGTACCCCTCCAAATCATAAGGCAATCATCTATGAATCGGCCCCAATAGTACAGGTGGTCGATCCATCTACTGCCTTTAGGGCCCCAGATCCACTCCGCCTCAAACCATCCCATAAATAGGTTAGCAAAAGACGGAGCAAATCTGGAACCCATCGCTGTTCCGTGTCTCTGTTTGTACCACTTATCCTTAAAAAGAAAATAATTATTCTCAAGAACCAGTCTTGTCATCTCAATTAACATCATAGTATGGTCATAATGTTCAGCTGGTCGTTTTCTAAGGAAAGTTTCTATAGCTGCTATTCCCAAATCATGATCAACATTACTATATAAAGAGACAACATCAAGTGTCACAAGAACCATATCACTCTCCCACGTTATGTCATTCATGAGATTGAGTACGTGTCTGTTGTCTTCTATATGTGAAGGCAAATTATAGACAAATGGCCTCAGGTACATATCTATATATTGGAAAATTCTTTCAGTTGGTCCATTAATACCTGAGATAATTGGTCTCCCAGGTGGTCGGTCTCTGTTTTTATGGATTTTAGGTAGGCAGTACAAACAGGGGGAACGTGGTGTTGTAATTTTCAAATACATGTATTCATCAAAGTCCAACAAAGATTTGTCATACCAAGTTTTCAATTTCACATTAATCAAGGATATAACAGCAGGTAGCGGGTTAGAAGTCACCTTCTCATAGTAATGGATATTATCAAGTTGCGAGAAAACCTCATTTTCATAATCCAATGTATTCAGAATAACTATATTCCCCCCCTTATCTGCCATTTTAATGACTATATTGGGGTCTGAGGTTAAAGTCTTCAACGCTAAGCGTTCTTTGGATGTCAAGTTATTCTGTTTGGGGTACCTGTAATTTTTTCTGATGTCTTTTTGAATTAGCCTGTCAATCTTCAAATTGACCGCCTTAGAAAAGGCGTCAATAACATTGCCCGAAGATAACTGCGGGGTCCAGCGTGATCTATTTTTTAAACCACTCTCTGATGTGATCTGGTTAATTTCTAAATCTATTAGTAATTGTGTCATAGTTAAAGGGTCTTCTTCATTCTCTGTTAATTACAATAAAAGTTTTGTGTCTTGTACCTCTTGAATTGACACATTTCTCAAAGTGGGTTTGTTCACAATATTTGATGATTTAGGATGGTTTATAAAGTGTTTCTTTATTTTCAACATCCTTGCAAATTTATACAAATCAATTTTTGCTAGATTCCAGTCAATTTTATTTGAAGGACAAAAATTCAGACCTTTTTTAAGCAAGGAGATCATATCAGTTGTCAAATTAAGCGAAGACAAGTTAACAATCTCAATTGCATTAGTGTCAATTACATTCTCTACTGATTCTTCCATGACCGAGTCCTCATGCCTTGTCTTATTCTTGTTTCTCCCTTTGCCTCTGTTTCCTCTCCTGGTCTTGCGTTCCCTGGGTCTCGTCTGTTCCCTATCCTGATACGACGTACTTCTTGAAAAAAATTATTATTACCTCCTACTGTCGCACCTGTAGTATCAACTAAGTCCTCATTTTCACTTGTGGAAATATTACTAGAAGAGGAATAGGGGTCACTAGTGCTAGAGGCCTCTCCCTTCTTTTTAGGTTGTGAGGTCTTGTTCATCAAATGGTCAAATCGCCGTGCAAATGTAAAGATACGGCCTGTACGATAGTCATTCTCATCTCTTTTCAGTTTCTTGGCTTTCCTTCTCTTAATGTCTGTTTGTAACTCAGCCAGAATCTCATCCAAAACTGCATAGTTTTTCATTGTAGCTTCTGGGGAATTGAGTGCCTTAATCTCATCTTCTATGGTTTCTATCTCTGCAAGTCATTTCTTAATTTTTCTTTCTGCGTTCTTTATTAAGATATTAATGAGATTCCTCGAGCTACTAGTTAGCTCCTTTTCCCATGTATCTAGTAGGTCTGGATCAAGATCTTCATAGGTGGGCTTAATCTGTGACCGTAAGCCCCTAGGGATTCTATTCAAAGTTAAGTACTGTTTAAGGGTGGCGGCATCACACCATTTGTTCAGTTCTGCTCTTTTGAGCCATTCTAATTTAATGAACTTGGCTCTTAAACCTCCCTGTTTTAGACTTTTCTTTACCTTTTACTCTTTATAATTTCATCTACTCTACCTAACCCTACTCCACGCAAACACACACATTGCATGATACTAACTCTTCCCCGCCCATTAGACTCACCAGTGGCACAAAACAGTGGAGGATACGAGATATGCATAGCTATAATGGGTTCGATACTGCTGCAGGACGTTTTTGAATTTTGATCAACATTTTTTTACTCCTAATCCCCGAGGACTCAATGGAGTGTACAAATATATGACATTTGATTATAATTCACCCTTAACGAATTTCGGGTGTTACTTGTCGTAAAAAACATAATATTCGTTAGACGAACCCACAGCACATATAATTGCCCATTAGACTCACCAGTGGCACAAAACATAGGAGGATACGAGATATGCATAGCTATAATGGGTTCGATACTGCTGCAGGACGTTTTTGAATTTTGATCAAAAGTTTTTTACTCCTAATCCCCGAGGACTCAATGGAGTGTACAAATATATGACATTTGATTATAATTCACCCGTAACGAATTTCGGGTGTTACTAGTCGTAAAAAACATAATATTCGTTAGACGAACCCACAGCACATATAAACGTGTACCGGATAATAGAACCGTATGAGTTACAGTCCAAACCCGACTTACTTATTTTGAATATTGTAATATATTTATTTAAGCATCAGAATAGATATTCGCTGTGTAGAAACTTATATTCGACGATAATAAATAGAGTCTTAGTTGATTGCATACTACAATATGGCGGCTACGGACACCGCGGTATAAATTGGCATACAGACATGGCGGCCGTGCTGCACGCCAGAACTTGATACGGAAGTGTTCCAGAATATTCGGGTGAGTGAAATCGCCAGGGGAGAGTTTATAATTAACCTAAAGTAACTTTGTGCCATACTAGAGTTGAACATTAACGTTACATGAACGGATTAGATATACGAGGTGTCCCGTTAACCCTTGTCCGTTTCATGTATGTATTTACGATTCCCCGCAATCATCGAGGTTACTATAGATTCGGAATAGCTTTAGATAGTTTCCAGGATGATGCACAAAACTTTAGCTAAATTTCATGGTTCAAATTTATATATTAAATAATATATTACATGAGTCCGGCACTTTATCTCGTATTGCTTGTTCACTTACAGGGTATTATTAATTTGATCCCAATATAATGTTAATTAATTTCTCTCATGCAGATCGAGTGAAGACTACAAAACTCCTTACTTTTACAATATTAGGATAGGTATAATAATACAAGGACTTGATTTGGTAAGGTGATTTATGGGGAGTATTTGATTAATATTTCCATGGTTTATTCTTAAACCAGTAGTGATCTATCCAATTCTTTGCTGCAGGTTACTATTATTTTACGTGCAGCCAGAGTATTTGTACTACTTTGAGATATCTGACTAATAAGAAGACGTGAATACAAATATTATTGGTGAATGGATATGATCGTTATATTAGATCATTAATGTGGCGTGGTTATGATGTTAGGTACTGTAGTTGTATTCAATAAATATTGACCTTAAAATATCCCACTATTTACATAATAGGATGGCAGTATCATTGGCAAAGAAGACGAGAAGTATCTTCTATAAACGCTACTTATAATTTTGAGGTGATTATACCATTATTTACAACAGACTTGGGATACATTGGTGTGCACAAGGGTGACCCTATGTCCTTGGTGGCGTTTTTACTTTATATTTTTTTCCTCTGATGACACTGGTGTCTATCAGGTATATCGTAACTTTCTAACCTAATTTTGGTTAGTACATTAATACTGGGATTTTACTGATATACATTTATTTGATGTTTATTATACAGCCCTGATGAAGTCATAGACCATCACATTGGGTCAGACGAAACACGTGTAGGCTGTGAGAGTTTCTGTATTGAAGTGATACACCAATCAACACAAGCCTTAAGAATAAAGAAGAATACTGCAAAGTTGTGGACATTATTTTTGTATTTTGGATATAATGATTGTTTGGAAATGAATTGGAGGAATGATTACTGTCCAATTTTGACTGAGTTACTTTTTGGTCATAGTTAAACTGTTTAATATAAGAACCTTATGTTACAGTTTTGTGATTACTAACTTATTTAGTCTAGAACTTATTACAAGTATACTTTAATTTAGATAATTGGAGCGCAGGAGAGATCACTCATTGAATAGATAAGCTCCACACCAAGTGTGGTTTGATGAGGGTAGTTGGTAACCACCCTCTTTCTCACCTGCAGCACCACTGAATATTCTTCACCATTTACTTAACTCTGGTAACACATTGAGCGCCCTTACCGGCAAGGTTACCAACATTGTATGTAATTATTTTCCTAGCACGAGGGCTGCCACAGAGTTGATTTCTAACATTTGTCTATTTACGATCATCATGAACAGAGATAAGGAAGCACAGGATTTATTTTCTAATCTGAATGCAGGCTCCTCCATAGGTACAGCTGTGGGAGCAAGTAAGGAGCAAAAACAGGAAGTTTTAAGAGCCAAGTTCATTAAATTAGAACGGCTCAAAAGAGCAGAACTGAACAAATGGTGGGATGCCGCCACCCTTAAACAGTACTTAACTTTGAATAGAATCCCTAGGGGCTTACGGTCACAGATTATGCCCACCTATGAAGATCTTGATCCAGACCTACTAGATACATGGGAAAAGGAGCTAACTAGTAGCTCGAGGAATCTAATTAATATCTTAATAGAGAACGCAGATAGAAAAATTAAGAAATTACTTGCAGAGATAGAAACCATAGAAGATGAGATTAAGGCACTCAATTCCCCAGAAGCTACAATGAAAAACTATGCAGTTTTGGATGAGATTCTGGCTGAGTTACAAACAGACATTAAGAGAAGGAAAGCCAAGAAACTGAAAAGAGATGAGAATGACTATCGTACAGGCCGTATCTTTACATTTGCACGGCGATTTGATCATTTGATGAACAAGACCTCACAACCTAAAAAGAAGGGAGAGGCCTCTAGCACTAGTGACCCCTATTCCTCTTCTAGTAATATTTCCACAAGTGAAAATGAGGACTTAGTTGATACTACAAGTGCGACAGTAGGAGGTAATAATAATTTTTTTCAAGAAGTACGTCGTATCAGGATAGGGAACAGATGAGACCCAGGGAACGCAAGACCAGGAGAGGAAACAGAGGCAAAGGGAGAAACAAGAATAAGACCAGGCATGAGGACTCGGTCATGGAAGAATCAGTAGAGAATGTAATTGACACTAATGCAATTGAGATTGTTAACTTGTCTTCGCTTAATTTGACAACTGATATGATCTCCTTGCTTAAAGGTCTGAATTTTTGTCCTTCAAATAAAATTGACTGGAATCTAGCAAAAATTGATTTGTATAAATTTGCAAGGATGTTGAAAATAAAGAAACACTTTATAAACCATCCTAAATCATCGAATATTGTGAACAAACCCACTTTGAGAAATGTGTCAATTCAAGAGGTACAAGACACGAAACTTTTATTGTCATTAACAGAGAATGAAGGAGACCCTTTAACTATGACACAATTACTAATAGATTTAGAAATTAACCAGATCACATCAGAGAGTGGTTTAAAAAATAGATCACGCTGGACCCCGCAGTTATCTTCGGGCAATGTTATTGACGCCTTTTCTAAGGCGGTCAATTTGGAGATTGACAGGCTAATTCAAAAAGACATCAGAAAAAATTACAGGTACCCCAAACAGAATAACTTGACATCCAAAGAACGCTTAGCGTTGAAGACTTTAACCTCAGACCCCAATATAGTCATTAAAATGGCAGATAAGGGGGGGAATATAGTTATTCTGAATACATTGGATTATGAAAATGAGGTTTTCTCGCAACTTGATAATATCCATTACTATGAGAAGGTGACTTCTAACCCGCTACCTGCTGTTATATCCTTGATTAATGTGAAATTGAAAACTTGGTATGACAAATCTTTGTTGGACTTTGATGAATACATGTATTTGAAAATTACAACACCACGTTCCCCCTGTTTGTACTGCCTACCTAAAATCCATAAAAACAGAGACCGACCACCTGGGAGACCAATTATCTCAGGTATTAATGGACCAACTGAAAGAATTTCCTAATATATAAATATGTACCTGAGACCATTTGTCTATAATTTGCCTTCACATATAGAAGACACCAGACACGTACTCAATCTCATGAATGACATAACGTGGGAGAGTGATATGGTTCTTGTAACACTTGATGTTGTCTCTTTATATAGTAATATTGATCATGATTTGGGAATAGCAGCTATAGAAACTTTCCTTAGAAAACGGCCAGCTGAACATTATGACCATACTATGATGTTAATTGAGATGACAAGACTGGTCCTCGAGAATAATTATTTTCTTTTTAAGGATAAGTGGTACAAACAGAGACACGGAACAGCGATGGGTTCCAGATTTGCTCCGTCTTTTGCTAACCTATTTATGGGATGGTTTGAGGCGGAGCGGATCTGGGGCCCTAAAGGCAGTAGATGGATCGACCACCTGTACTATTGGGGCCGATTCATAGATGATTGCCTTATGATTTGGAGGGGTACTATAGATGAATTACATGAATTCTTTAATCATCTAAATAACAATGATGTACATATGACTTTCACTACCGAATATAGTCTTGAAAAGTTAACTTTCCTTGATGTGGAACTATTTATTAAGAATGACAGATTATGCAGTAGGATGTATCGAAAAACTACAAGTTGTAATGCTATATTATCAGCAGAAAGTTGTCATCCCTCATGTCAAATTAATTCCATTCCATATGGAGAGATGTTGCGAGCACGTAGAAATTGCTCAGAAGATGTAGATTTTGAAACTAATCTGACAGATATGAATAAAAGGTTTAGAGCCCGAGGCTACTCTGAAAGGGTCATAGACAAAGCTGTAAAAAGAGCTAAAAATGTGACCAGATTAGACACACTGAAACCTAAACCGAGTCACAGTAAGTCCAATGAGGACAAGGAATTAATAAGATTAGTAACCAATTATGGAGAAGGAAGTTTCCAGTTATATGGGATTTTGAAGAAATATTGGCACGTGTTAATGAGTGATCCTGATATCAAGGGAGTACTTAATAACAGACCCAATATCACATATAGGAAGGGGAAGACACTTTCCAGTAGATTGTGCCCTAGTTACCACAGTGCACCAGATAAATCATCTTGGTTAAGACGTCAACCGCAAGGTTTTTACCATTGCGGTAGTTGTAATTCCTGTAGATGGGCTGTTAATAAGATAAAGGAATTTAATTATAATCAAATGGGACCATTCAAAATTAATTCCTTTATTACATGCGATACTACATATGTAGTATATGTAATTATATGTACATGTACCAAAATTTATGTTGGAAGTACCATAAAGAGACTACGCGACAGGATGACCGAACACTTTAGAGCCCTAAAAAATGGGGATACTAGATACCCTATAGCAGCACATTTCATTCAAACTCAGAACGACAGGGTGAAACACCAATTTCATTACCATGGTATTGATGTAGTTAATGCAGACAAGAGAGGAGGAGACAGAACCCTGCGTTTGAGACGTAGAGAATGCATGTGGATTATGAAATTTAGGGCCGTAGAAGGTTTGAATTTAGATTCTGAACTACAATATTTTTTGGGTCAGTGAATCAGTACTGTATACCTTGAATGTACTGTGTTCATATGATAAGTGGAGATGTGCCATAACCTTACTCTGTATTTCTGTGATTTGAATGAGATCTCAATTACTTGAGTCCAATTGTAACTGCTATCTTATGTTATAATGTATGAATTGGAAATGTACAATTTATATAGATATACATGTAACCCTTTGTTATAGTCCTGTATAATTTATTCTCAGTTTGTCAGAATTTCCTCTATTTCTGGCCTTTGTATAATACTAACTAGACTTTTCTTTACCTTTTACTCTTTATAATTTCATCTACTCTACCTAACCCTACTCCACGCAAACACACACATTGCATGATACTAACCCTTCCCCGCCCATTAGACTCACCAGTGGCACAAAACAGAGGAGGATACGAGATATGCATAGCTATAATGGGTTCGATACTGCTGCGGGACGTTTTTGAATTTTGATCAAAAAATGTTTACTCCTAATCCCCGAGGACTCAATGGAGTGTACAAATATATGACATTTGATTATAATTCACCCTTAACGAATTTCGGGTGTTACTAGTCGTAAAAAACATAATATTCGTTAGACGAACCCACAGCACATATAAACGTGTACCGGATAATAGAACCGTATGAGTTACAGTCCAAACCCGACTTACTTATTTTGAATATTGTAATATATTTATTTAAGCATCAGAATAGATATTCGCTGTGTAGAAACTTATATTCGACGATAATAAATAGAGTTTTAGTTGATTGCATACTACAATATGGCGGCTACGGACACCGCGGTATAAATTGGCATACAGACATGGCGGCCGTGCTGCACGCCAGAACTTGATACGGAAGTGTTCCAGAATACTTGGGTGAGTGAAATCGCCAGGGGAGAGTTTATAATTAACCTAAAGTAACTTTGTGCCATACTAGAGTTGAACATTAACGTTACATGAACGGATTAGATATACGAGGTGTCCTGTTAACCCTTGTCCGTTTCATGCATGTATTTACGATTCCCCGCAATCATCGAGGTTACTATAGATTCGGAATAGCTTTAGATAGTTTCCAGGATGATGCACAAAACTTTAACTAAATTTCATGGTTCAAATTTATATATTAAATAATATATTACATGACGTCGGCACTTTATCTCGTATTGCGTGTTCACTTACAGGGTATTATTAATTTGATCCCAATATAATGTTAATTAATTTCTCTCATGCAGATCGAGTGAAGACTACAAAACTCCTTACTTTTACAATATTAGGATATGTATAATAATTCAAGGACTTGATTTGGTAAGGTGATTTATGGGGAGTATTTGATTAATATTTCCATGGTTTATTCTTAAACCAGTAGTGATCTATCCAATTCTTTGCTGCAGGTTACTATTATTTTACGTGCAGCCAGAGTATTTGTACTACTTTGAGATATCTGACTAATAAGAAGACGTGAATATGAATATTATTGGTGAGTGGATATGATCGTTATATTAGATCATTAATGTGGCGTGGTTATGATGTTAGGTACTGTAGTTGTATTCAATAAATATTGACCTTAAAATATCCCACTATTTTCATAATAGGATGGCAGTATCATTGGCAAAGAAGACGAGAAGTATCTTCTATAAACGCTACTTATAATTTTGAGGTGATTATACCATTATTTACAACAGACTTGGGATACATTGGTGTGCACAAGTGTGACCCTATGTCCTTGGTGGCGTTTTTACTTTATATTTTTTTCCTCTGATGACACTGGTGTCTATCAGGTATATCGTAACTTTCTAACCTAATTTCGGTTAGTACATTAATACTGGGATTTTACTGATATACATTTATTTGATGTTTATTATACAGCCCTGATGAAGTCATAGACCATCACATTGGGTCAGACGAAACACGTGTAGGCTGTGAGAGTTTCTGTATTGAAGTGATACACCAATCAACACAAGCCTTAAGAATAAAGAAGAATACTGCAAAGCTGTGGACATTATTTTTGTATTTTGGATATAATGATTGTTTGGAAATGAATTGGAGGAATGATTACTGTCCAATTTTGACTGAGTTACTTTTTGGTCATAGTTAAACTGTTTAATATAAGAACCTTATGTTACAGTTTTGTGATTACTAACTTACTTAGTCTAGAACTTATTACAAGTATACTTTAATTTAGATAATTGGAGCGCAGGAGATATCACTCATTGTAAAGACTTGGGACAGAATTGTCCCTCACTTTCACTGGCCCCACATGTCTGAAGACACAAATGAGTTTTGTCGCTCCTGTGTAACCTGTCAAGCCAGTGGTAAGGCAGGTGGCACTACAAAGGCTCCCCTGATGCCACTACCTGTGGTGGGGGTTCCCTTTGAAAGAATGGGGATTGACATTGTTGGACCAATGGATCCTCAGACAGCATCTGGGCACAGGTTTAGTGGCGGTGGACCATGCCACTAAGTACCCAGAAGCTATTCCCCTTAGGACCACTACAGCACCTGTTGTGGCAAGAGCCCTCTTGGGAGTGTTCTCAAGAGTGGGGTTTCCCGAGGAGGTAGTATCTGACAGAGGTGCAAACTTTATATCTAGCTACTTGACTGCAATGTGGAAGGGATGTGGAGTGAAATATAAATTCACCACACCTTATCATCCACAGTGCAATGGTTTAGTTAAAAGATTCAACAAAACCTTAAAGGGTATGATTAAGGGTCTCCCAGAAAAGCTTAGGCGGAGATGGGACATCCTGCTACCCTGCCTTTTGATTGCATACAGGGAGGTTCCTCAGAAGGGGGTTGGCTACAGCCCATTTGAACTTCTGTTTGGACACCCTGTCAGAGGACCACTTTGTCTGGTGAAGGAGGGATGGGAGTAACTTCTCAAACCCACTGAACAGGATATTGTGGACTATGTACTTGGTCTCCGCTCCAGGAAGGCTGAGTACATGAAAAAGGCAACTTAAAATCTTGTGGCTAGCCAGGAATTGCAGAAAGCCTGGCATGACAAAAAGACTGTACTGACTGTTTACCAGTCAGGACAGAAATTGTGTGCGTTGGAGCCTGTGGCCCCAGCAGCTCTCCAAGACAAGTGGAGTGGACCCCACACTATTGTTGAACAAAAGGGAGAGGTTACCTATTTGGTAGATCTTAGAACTCCCTGGAGCCCCCATTTGGTGCCTCATGTCTACAGATTGAAACCATATGCTGATAGGGCAGACATGGGCTTACTCATGGCTACTGATGAAGGAAAGGAGGAAGACAGGGACCCTCTCCCGGACCTGCTCCCTCAGAACCCTGATGATGGATCAGTTGATGGAGTAGCCTTGGCAGGCAGCCTCACTGATCAGCAGCAAACTGATTGCAGACAAGTTCTAAATCAGTTTAGACATATGTTTTCAATGACTCCAAGTCAGACTACCTGGTGCACTCATGAAGTGGACACTGGAGACAGGCTGCCTATTAACGATAAAATATACAGGCAACCTGATCATGTCAGGGACTGTATCAGGACTGAAGTCCAGAAAAGGTTGGATTTGGGAGTGATTGAACCCTCATATAGCCCTTGGGCTAGTCTAGTAGTCTTGGTACCCAAACCTCACTCCCAGGGTGGTAAGAGAGAGATGAGGTTTTGTGTAGACTACAGGGGTCTCCATGCAGTCACTAGGACTGATGCCCATCCAATTCCCAGAGCAGACGAGTTCATAGATATGTAGGCCTCAGATACATTTCTGAACACATTTGATCTAACAGCTGGCTACTGGCAGATCAGACTAGCTGATGATGCAAAGTCAAAAACAGCATTCTCAACCCCTAGTGGACATTACCAATTTGTGGTAATGCCTTTTGGTCTGAAGAATGCACCTGCCACATTTCAAAGGTTGGTGAATAAAGTCCTAACAGGCCTGGAAGACTATAGTGCAGCTTATCTGGATGATACTGCTGTCTTTAGCTACACCTGGGAGGATCACCTGGTCCACCCAAGAAATGTTTTGGAGGCCCTGCAAAAAGCAGGCCTAACCACCAAGGCTACTAAGTGCCAGATAGGGCAGAGTCATGTTGTGTACCTGGGCCACCTTGTAGGTGGAGGCCAAGTTCAACCATTGCAGAGCAAAATCCAAACCATCATGGACTGGGTTTGATACTCCTTAGCACACGTTTTGTATTACAGTTTCATCAATATAAATGTGTTTCCACCATACATCAGTCATGCATTCAAAATAATTTCAGTTCCTTTTTATTCAGGGTTGTCGTTGGTGTTTTATTTCTGGAGACGTCACAGCAGACACGTGTTTCGTCGTTTAGGGAATGTAACCCACAACTTTCTCAAGGCTATTCTCCGAAATGTTGTTCTCTATTTCTTGAGGTGATAATTCTAACCCTCAAAGGAGTTCTGTATGGGGATGATGCACGTATTTAGGTCCATTCATCCGTGTTGTAACCGGAGTATCGGTTATTATTATAGCAGCTTTTTGCTGCAGTATTCGAAATGAAGCTTCCGTCCCCGCTGCCGCTTCTATGGTCACGACAAAAAGCTGCTATACTAATAACCGATACTCCGGTTACAACACGGATAAACGGCCCTAAATACGTGCATCATCCCCATACAGAACCCCTTTGAGGGTTGGAATTATCACCTCAAGAAATAGAGAACAACATTTCGAGGAATAGCCTTGAGAAAGTTGTGGGTTACATTCCCTAAACGACGAAACACGTGTCGGCTGTGACGTCTCCAGAAATAAAACACCAACGACAACCCTGAATAAAAAGGAACTGAAATTATTTTGAATGCATGACTGATGTATGGTGGAAACACATGTATATTGATGAAACTGTAATACAAAACGTGTGCTAAGGAGTATCAAGCATTTTGTGGCTCTTGCCGAACTAGAAGAGGGAAAGTGGTTCTCTTCTCCTTGTAGGACCCTAATTACTTAAGCAAATCCGTTACCTAGAATTAGGAAAGGTCAACTTTCCCTTGTGGCGCCAGAACCTAGTCAAGTACCACTAACCCAGCTTTCAAAAACAAAAAAAACATCATGGACTGGGTTGCTCCCACTACCCAGACTCTGGTCAGAGCTTTCTTGGGCCCGACTGGGTATTATAGAAGATTTGTCAAGTGTATGGATCCATTGTGACACCCCTGAATGACTTAACTTCTAAGAGAATGCCTAAGAAAGTCTAGTGGACAGTAAACTGTCAAAAGGCATTTGATGACCTGAAGCAGGCCATGTGCACTGCGCCAATTCTGCAAAGTCCTAACTACTCCTGAGAATTAATTGTCCAAACAGATGCATCGGAGTTGCGGGTAGGGGCTGTGCTGTCCCAATTGAATGAAGGTCAGGACTAGCCAGTAGCTTTTATTAGCAGATGGCTGACCCCTAGAGAGAAACGTTGGTCAGCTATTGAGAGGGAGGCCTTTGCTGTGGTTTGGGCTCTGAAAAAGCTGAGGCCATACTTGTTTGGCACTCACTTCACTGTTTAGACTGACCATAAGCCCCTCTAATGGCTAAAACAGATGAAGGGTGAAAATCCCAAACTTTTTAGGTGGTCCATTTCCCTACAGGGGTTGGACTATGCAGTGGAACATAGACCTGGGAGTAACCATGCCAATACAGATGGACTCTCCAGATATTTCCACTTAGAACATGAAGACTCAACTGGTCAAGGTTAGTTTAATGTCCCTGCGGGTGGGGGGAGGGGGGTAGGAGAGTAGGTTCTGCTTACTATGGTTACCCCCACTTTTTGCTGTGTTTCACTGATTTATCGAATTTAGTCTGGCTGGGACCCTGCTAACCAGTGTAGTGTATTTCCTATATTCCCAATAGGCTCTGCACATTGGAATAATATACACTATAGATTTGACATAGGACTGAGGTCATTATGTCTCCATCGAGTATATTAAACTTAATTGTGTGTGCCGACTAACTCAGAGGTTACTAGAAACGTTCTCGAATAAACAAGAAGGGATTAGTTTCTGACAACCGCATAAACATGACAACTTTGTTTCCCTAGGACTGGAACAAATATCTTCAGAGTTGTGGAAATAATAGATAACTATTTTACTCAGTCAATCGTGCTTGCTTCGTTTCTACAGAGTTTGCAGAGAAATAGTGAGACGGGCGTTTTCAATAAAAGGATTTATTGAAAAGTCTTCTTTCTCATGCAAGAGAGGTGAACTGCTGCAATCGTTAGACAGAATGCAATGTATAACATGTACAGCGAGAATAGTATTATAATACTGTAATAGCATTGTCTGTTGCTATGAAATATATAAAAATACATACATAAATAACACAGGCTAAAATACTCAACTGGTGCTTCTAAAATACGCCTACCCCAATGTACCTAATCTAGGTCTAATACAAGGGACGAAGTAGGTGCTGCTTAGCATAAGTTTTAGTTCTGCCAAGAATTGCCAAATGTTTCTCTAGGTTCTAATCAGCTCCATACCTTTAGAATGAAAGAGGTTGGTATTTCTGTTTTGGGACTCAATTTCCCAACACCCCGCAAGGTGAGTCAGAAACACTGGAGCTGGATTCTCGGCAGGAGGATGACCGCTTCTTTGTCAGTGCGTCAGCTGGAGAGTCGGCTTCCTTTGGCACTTGCTGTAGCGAGCTGCGTCAGGCACGTAGGTAGTGGAACTGCTCCGAACCACACCGTGCTTTGCTATAGCAAGTGAAGGCATATTTATAATTTGAAGGTGTTTAGGAATGCCAGCTTTGACGTAAAGTCGGGCATATGAACGTCATGGATGAACCCCTAAGGAATAGTTGTTCATGCATAATAATGAGTTTCTTGGAGAAATCAATATCCAGGCTAGGGGAAGCCCCTTCTGCTTAAGAGTCTGGTTTTCCAAGAAATCGTTGTGACGTAGATGAACGTATGGAAGTAGGCATGCCTGTATTTGGGTAGCATGGGCTATGCCTAAATAAGAGCTGGATTTCTATGCCTATATAAGGGCAATGCAAATTGTACCTATAGAAGGGCATGAATCGGGAAAATTCATTCGGAATCTAAAACGCCACACACCTACTCCACTCTCTTATGTACGACATTACTAAAATGCTAAAGAAGAAAAAGGCCAAAACTATTTCATTTCAGATTACATAAAACTGTTTGTATGTGGACAAGGTCAAATATTGCCTCTGGAAGTATTTAAAGAATTATTGTTCTCTATGAATAGTTCTACTTTAAGAAGATTACTCTGTGCCAAAAAATGAAAAATACAAATTTGTACACATATAGAGATACTTTTGGCCGTAACTACCCTCATAGTATCTCGCCACACTTTTTTAATATTGTCCAGTTGCCTGTAAATAAAATTTATCTCCCCACTAAGTTAAACCAGGACAATTTTTAACACACTTTTTCTGCACTTACACTCACAACCTGCTCCACTGTATTTCAGGTGTTGTAGCCCACCGTGGTTTCTAGGCCGCCAGGGTGGACCCCAATGATGAAGCATGTCACCAATAGGCTGGTGAGTGAGGTATTTTTAACAAAAGGATAAATTCTTTCCTTTTGTCAGTCCCCCACCCCATTAGGAATTCTCTTGATTCTCTATGGTGGTACTCCTCTCTTTGTTTATTTAGTCCTTCAGGGGAACAGGAGTACTCTCCATTCACTTAAGGTGAACACAATCCCTTGCTCTCCCTTTTGTTAGTCGATATACAAACCAAACCATATCACCCCCGGGGCAGCTGTCTAGGCGCACAGCCGACAAACAGAGGCCGCTAAAACTGAATAGATGTAGAGCCCGTACGGTTGGCGGACAAACCGCAGAGGGCAAAACTCGGGAGATTTAGGATATTAGAGGGCCCCAGTGCATTGTAAAGTCTTCAGAATCAGCCTGGAAAATGTCCACCAAACGTTCCATGGACAGGATCCGCCATAGATGAGCGTGCCATAAAGAGATCGCCGGTGCCTCTGTTTTTTTCCATGCAGCCGCCAAAGTAAGCTTGGCCGCCCCTAAACAAGTCCACATAATCGCCTTGTCCGCCTTAGTTTGTCTCACCAAGAGAGGGTCTCGGAGGCCTAGAAGGGCAAAATCTATGGAGGTGGGAATGGGATAACCCAGAATATCTTTGATGTGAGAAAGGATTTCATCCCAGAATGGACGGATCCTAGGACAGTCCCACCATATATGCCGGAAATCCCCCTGTGAACCGCATCCCCGCCAACATAAGTCTGATGTGTCTGGAAAGATTCGCTGAAGCTTGGTAGGGTAGAGGTACCAGTCGTAAAGGGGTTTATAATGAGCTTCCCGAAGTGCTGGGGATTTATTATGCGCCCATTCCGTATCCTCTGTCCCTCCCCAAAACCCGCTCCCAAAAGTGCATATATCTCGCCCGGGGGGTTAATATGGAGGAAAGTAGCAATTTGTAGAGCGCCAAAATCGCCCCCTTCATGGACTCTGCCCGCAGGGCCACAAATTTCTCCATGTCTGTATAGTCTCGAACAGCCGCCTCCCGGAAAGGCGGCATCAGGACCCAATGTCTGAGTTGCATGTAATGGTAATGTTCACTCAAGGAAGGGCGAACTCTTTCCTGCATTCCTCAAATGTCAGAACCTCCCCATCCCGAAACATATCTGCTATTTTGAGACAATCGCCCCTTCGCCAACAATCAAAAGGTTGGCGGGGACCGGGGGGAAATCGGGATTATAATGGATAGGAGTGTACGGGGAAGGGAAAGACGTCCAGCCCAACCTCTTGGTAACCTTATCTCAGATAGTGAGAGTCGTACGGGTGGGAGTGCTAATATATGCATTGGTAGAGCGATGCTGTTTAGGCTTCCACAGCGCAGCCCAAATATACCTCCCCACCACAACGCGGTCCATGTGAAGCCAATGCTTCTCAGATTCCCTAGCCAACCCCTCGGTCACTACCCGGAGTTGGGCAGCCTGATAATATAAGGCGAAGTCAGGTAAGGCCAACTACCCTTGAACACGCGGACGACGAAGCACGTGAAGAGGAAGGTGCGCCCTTCCCCTTGCCAGAGGAATTAGTGACCAACGAACGGAGAGTCGGAAGGAACGAACCCTCTAGCGCTATGGGGAGTGCTTGAAACATGTATAAAAATTTAGGTAAGACCGTCATTTTAATAGCGTTAATCCGCCCCAGCCAGGAAATATAAAGAGGTGACCAACACTTGGAATCTTGCTGGAACTGGGCTAGCAGGGGCGGGTAGTTTACATTATAAAGATCACGCAATTTGGCCGTGAGACGTACCCCTAAGTAAAGTAAGGAGTGTTTCGCCCACAGAAAAGGCGTTGTAAGTTTCAAGCGAGCCACCTCCGTAGAAGGAAGAGTAAGGTTAAGTATGAACGATTTGGTATATTTGACCTTAAATCCAGCCACCTGCTCGAACCTACGCAATTCCTCCTGCACCACGCGTAGAGACTGAGCCGGACTCGTAAGGGAGAGGAGGATGTCATCGGCGAAAAACGAAGCCTTTATGCTCAGTCCCACCAAAAGGAATGCCCCGAACCTAGTCATTAGCGCAGAGTTTAATCGCCAGGGGTTCTATGCCTAAAGCAAAAAGAAGGGGCGAGAGGGGGCACCCTTGTCGTGTGCCCCTACTCAGAGCAAAGGGGGAGGAGAAACAGCTATTAACCAACACATGCGAAGTAGACCGGTAGTAATTGGCCATCACCATATTAATAAAAAGGTCACCAAACCCGAATTTCCTCATAGTTAAAAAAAGAAAGGCCCAATCGACCCGATCATAGGCCTTTTCCGGATCAAGACCCACTAGAACTGCAGGAATCCGGAATTTCGAGGCCTTCTCAATCAAATGGACCGTGCGCCGAATGTTCTCATGAGTTGGCCTGCCCGTGATAAACCCCAACTGGTCGGGATGAATCAGCGCAGGCATCAACGATTCCAACTGTGCTGCTAAAACTGCAGAGTAAAGCTTGGCATCCAGATTGAGAAGCGCAATGGGCCGATAAGAACCGCATAGATGGGGATCCTTACCAGGTTTGGGGATGACGGAGATCACTGCCTCCGCCATCGACTGAGAGACCTGCTCATCAGTAGCGACAGCCTGGAATAAAGCCGTGAGATGAGGAAGGAGCTCTGTGGAAAAAGACCTGTAAAAGTGGGCCGTGAGGCCATCAGGACCCGGGGCTTTATGCGGCTTAAGTCTCGAGATAGCCGCACTAATCTCGTCCTGAGTAATAGGGGCATCCAGGGCCACAGCCGACATCGGCGATAAGTGCGGAATATCCAGGCTATCTAGGAACTGTTGCTGCCATAGCGTGTCCGGTGCCGTGCCCTGGTATAATTCTCTATAAAAATCCCCAAACACGTCTGCCTTATTAGTATCTGAGTGGATGAGATGACCCTGGCGATCTAAGATCCCCCCAATGAAGTTCTTTTCCCTGTGTACTCGGAGCTGGCGAGCCAAGTGGGGACCCACCTTATTGCCCCGCAGAAACGACGACCGACGAATCTTCAGTAGGGTGAACTCCGCCCGGTTGGAATAAATAGAGCGTAATTTACCGCTGAGAGCGGTACGCTGCCTCTGCAAGGCGTGCGTAGGATTAGCTTTATGCGCCCGTTCAACTAGCCCTAATTCTTCCTCTAATGCCTCCCGTTCCTGCGCCCTCTGTTTAAGTTTGAGTTAAGTTGTATATACTTGCCACTAATTACTGCCTGTAGGAGAGTAGGGTCTGCTATCCTATGGTCACCCCAAATGTTTGCTTTTTGCTTCACTGGTTTTCGACTTAATGTGGCTGTGGGCCTGCTAATCAGACCCACAGCCTGCTGTTCTCTCTCTAAATTCACATACATGTACTATAGGTAAATAACCCAATTGGAACTGGACACCTTGTCAGCCCCTGTACCATGCACTATAGGTGCTCAGGGCATAGGTGCCAACAAGGCCTACCAGGGGCTGCAGCATATCTTTTGCCACCCCTGGCTGGTACTTAAATCGACACAACTGGCTGATCACTCAGCTGGGGTAAGGTGGAGTAATCACCCCTTGCTTAGATATAGTATACCTGTATCTAAACCTATAACTGGACATCTATATATACCTATAAGTCACTCCTATGGCAGGCCTTAACAATCCTGGAGACAGAGTACTTAGTTTTATGTGAGATGGTGCTCTAGTATGAGCTGAGCCTGTCTACAGCTGTCAGGACCAATTCCCTATGCTGTTCCGGGATAATGCCATACCATATACTATTAAGTGCATTATAATCCATCGCGGTTATGTGCTAACTTTGGTTTGACATTATCAAAAACATGTCGTGTTTGGTGTCCTACGTTTTGGAATACTACCCTCTCGCCAGTCCTGGCGAGGGGGGTAGCATTCCACCCTTCTAGAGGGAGAAGACATGTTACTTTACTGAAACGCGGTTGATTTTTAAAAGAGCCTCAGCATCACAAAATGGACGATTCTGCCACAGACACGAGTCTGACCTCCTGCTGCTGACCAAAACTTGGCGGAGGAGGCCTGGACAAAGGGTTTCCTGTCGCGGGGAGGTGTTACACCACCCCAGACAGGAGATAGTGGATTGTAGCAGGGAGGTTTGAAAGAAACCAGACAGTGCCTGGGGAGCAGAAGGCTTCCCGAAAACAACAGATGAGGGGGGTCGAAGGGGAATATTTAACGACCACGGTAGCTCAAACCCCTATGCCTATTGAAAAAACAAACAAGAGTTACCTGGTCCACATGATTGCTTGTGTGTTGTGTCGCGCAAAAAAGACCGTTAGACCAACATGTCACCACTATGATAACGCTGGGTTGGAAAAAATTCCCATCAGCCCACCATTATGGTGGAGTATCGTCATGTGGGATACATATCATAAACCCAAATCTCTCCCAGAGCACCTGGTAATGATGCGGAGATGGATTTTGAAAATACTTTTCCAAACCACAGTATTTCAAGAGTAGGACTGATGGAGTGCAGTGCTAGTGAAAAAAGAAAAAGAAAGTGAAGTGTAAATAAAATTGGCTCCTGAGACAAAAAATATGTTTATTAGATATTATCCCAGGGTCAAGGGTTAAAAACAACGCCTAATAGTCTTAAAGAATGACTATATAACGGCGCAGTGCATTAGGGTCGACATGTTTCAGCTTATGTGGACAGTGAGTCCAAGCTTTCTTCAGGACCAGATGATATAAAGCGACTGCAATTTGTGAAAACTAAGTGCATCGACAAATATGGATTAATCCTACCAGAAACTTTGAGCCCAAATGTTCTCTGGTGTTTATCCAACTAATCATTATTCTCCTAAAGAAAAAGGACAACAAAGTGTGAGAGGCGCATGGTATTATGGTAATTAAAACACAACACAACAGGACAAACTTGGCGACAAGAAAATTTTCTTCGCCCTTCAGAAGCTGTATAGTTCTCCTGATTATAATCCTTTTAATTTCAGAATTTTTGAAACAATAGGCTGTAGATTGTCACTCACCCAGCATTCTGTGGGAGATCGCCTCACCTCACCCGGCACCCACTCGGGAAGAAGGAGGCCCCGCTCTGTTAAAATGGAAAAGTGTGAAGCACCTCAAAGTACAATTTCAAGGTACACAGTGTATAGAATCAACTAATCCCAAACATATACTAACAAACACCAGTTGATTTAAAAAGAGACTCAGCCCCAGAGAAAACATGGTAGTGACCATGCATGGAGTGGCAGTAATTGTAATTGGATGCAAGATGCAGCTTGGCAAAAAACTTGGCAGAAAAACATTCCATGGATGTCGCCAAGGAACATATTAATTAAGAACAAAGGGACTCCATAACAAGCTTGGTAAGCTCATGTGGGCTAGTTTCTAAAGACCAGCTAAGTTCTAGGTTTCTAAGTTAAGGCAACACAAAAGAATCACAAAAGAGAAGGACTAAATGCAGAAGTCCCATGTTGTAAGGTCCTAAATGCTACAGGGACCCTACCTGTCCGTCGGTACCTCTTTGGCCAGCGTCCGAGCAGGAGTGGAGGTAGCTTGGACTGCGCTCGCCTTGCCGTTATATACCCGATCTGATTGGGTAATCGGGAGCAGCTGGCCGGGTACGTTAATACGGCGCTTCATAAAGGAAGATGATTGTGGGCTTCCTAATGCGCGTGCGCCGGTATTGTGACCCATTGCAGACGAGGCTAGAGAAATAGTGAATGAAACCTACGCATGCGCGGAAGCTATCCTGGTCGTAGTGTTCGAATTGCGCATGCGCGAAGGAGCTACAATGCTCGCGCATGCGTATTCGAAATGCGGGCGGGACTAGTGTTTGTAAGATGACGAGTGCCGCGCACAGCATGTTCTGCATGACTCCGAATATAGTTTGACATTAAATAGGAAGTCATGCAGATCGGGTATTAAGAAGGAGGCTGGGTTACCTCGACTGTAGTCTCTACTCAAGAAATTCATGGTATGAGAGATTGAGTGAGAGCTCATGTTATAGATGTTGATTGGAGCCCTGACTACACTATAAGAAATTAAATGGGGACTCATGTGTTAGATGTGGATAAGAGCCCTGACTTCGCTATGGACGGCTGTATATAATAAACATAATGTTCTCTAAATGTGAAAACATAGTTAATGATATTATACATTAAGTGTTGGAAATTCAGATAAGCCGTCTAACTGCCCATAGGAAGAATACACCAGAGATTGGGGAAAGGTTGCACAGTAACCTAAAAAGCGGTTAAGAGCGTATTAGAGTAATCATAGTGACGCCCATAGGAGGGACCTAGCAGGTAATGCAGCCCACCAGATTGGTATAAGAGTGGGAGCAGTGCCAAAGCATTCAGATTATCCTTACTGAAACTTATGAAACAAAACTCTGGACCCTTCGACATCCTACTCGACGTAGAAGACTGAAAAATCTCCCTTGTGGTCAAGGAGTGACCACCCTGTGCAAACAGGTACCATCCAGCACCTCAATGTTTGCTTTGTTGCAGTTAGCGCCGGAACTCGAGCGACAGAGATCGACAAGACCCAGCGTTCCTGCCTTCTAACAATCCGATCCACAGTCCCTGCAAAGCTGAGACCCGTGGAGGCGACCTGAAGCGTGGGGCCGGCCATCTTGGAAAGACCACGAGGCGCTGACTTTGCAGCTCCTGAGGCACCCTCGAAGCTGTGCATTGAGGTTTGAGAAGCCCCAGCCCTGAGCCACTCCTGCACCGAAGCTCACCCCTCTACACTCACCGAGTGCTGCGTGGGGCCCTTCTGCACTTTTTGTCTCAACGGGTTGGTCCGGTCACTTGCCCGTTGGCTTGTGGCCCCAGTACCGACGAACCTTCGAATTTACACTGCCAGTCCGGTTGCTCTGGACTGGCCCTCGCTCCCCTGAAAAGGAGCACCCTCTCTGACTTTCCTAGTCCAAGAAAGAAGCGATCGTCCAATCCTGCGTGGGTTGCACTTGCCAAGGTTTGTTTGCTCCAATCCAGAAGCCGACACCGCCAAAAGCGAGAGCCTTCGCGGGACAGCTCGTGATCCATTCCTGGACTCTTCGGTGCCCCAGAGTCCACGTGGCAGCGGAGACAAGCTTCTCGACAACCACCTGATTGCGCCCGACATTGCCTGGTTCCTTCCTGGTTCCCCCCTGGTCACTGCTGAGTGACCCAGACTCTGTCCCCTCTGCTTTCAGGTACTCTACATCTTCTATCCACCCTTGGATCACACCGGACACTTCTCCTCTCGACGCCTGCAGCATCTTCATCTTCAGGCACCATCGACCTGCGTGACGAAACCCGACACTACTTTGCACCTGTGCACCCGCTTCCTGTGGGTGAGGTAACTCAGCAACGCCGGTGTTCCTACACTGGTACACACCTCTAGTGTATGTGTCTAAAGCTTTGTCCTTCTAGGTCAGTCGAAAGGTTCCTTAAACAGTAACTTTGTAACTTTTACGCACCATTGACATTGCATTGGTGCATGCGTGTGCTTTAAGCGCTGCACCCGATTCCCAAGGGCTTTTCCTGACTTCAGCATTGCTAGTCCCGATTGGTCCCAGCGATTCCCTAGGCCCTAGGTCTAACCACTGTTCGATTGGTAGTTCTTATACCACTTTTTTAATATATGGTTTGCGTGGCCCCCCGGCCTCATCCATAATTGTGCAACTTTCATATGTTATACTGTGCATTTGCTTAAACGCTTGTGCTTCTAGACTCATAAAGAGTATAGAGGATTATTCTAGTAATAAATACATATATTTTTATAATATATAACTTGTGTGGTGTCCTTTCATTTGATATTACAGGATTGTGATTGGTAAAACAGCTCGCTTAACACGACCTCTTGACAACATTTACAAGAGACACTTGATGCTACTAGGCCTTACCACTGCTAAGAGAGACATAGCTAAAGGGTGGAACAAACCCCCGTGCCCCTAAGATGACAGTCTGGAAGAGGGGTCTGGATTTTTACATGGTCCTGGAGCGCCCGATGTTTGTAGCCAGGGGCTGCCCGTGGAAGCATTTTAAAATCTGGAAACGCTGGGCGGATTATAGGGGGGTGTGGCTGGAGCCCCCGACAGAGCAGGATGAGCTCCCTCAGGATGGGTGAGAGGGGAGATGTGGGAGAGTCTGGAGCATGGAATGGACGGGACCTCCATCCTTTTATGAGGGTGGTGTAGTACATACTGGAGTGGTTTTTGGACCTATTGTGAGCTGTGCGACCGTTTGGGGGGGTGGTGTTGGGGGGTGGCGGGGGGTAGGGGGAGATGGGAGGGTGGTTGGAGGGGGAGAGTAGGGTAGGTGGGGGGTGGTTCTTAGTCCCTTTTTGTAATGTTTGTTGATACCATGAAAATGTCAATTGCAATTGATATTGTGATAATTATTGTTGCAGGCTCCCCTGGGCGACAGGGTCCTGTATTTCTTATGCAAATATGACAATAAAAATTTGTAAAAAAAAAAAAAGAAATCACAAATGACAGCATGAGGTGATGACAACTCCCCTGCCCTTGCCCAATGGCAGTCCATGATTCACGAATGCTTGCATCTTTTGAGGGTGGGACATGAAGAATTAAAAGATATAATTCGAGTGACTTAAGATTAAGAGAGTTGTTGAGTTGAGACGACGATGCTGAGTGAGGAGTGGGCGAGAGCTGCGGCTGAAGGAGAATAGATGGGAAGATTTAATACTGAAAGACAGCCTGAATAGATTGAAGAATTGCAGAAGAATATCGAGGAGGGAGAGGGTGTAAGAGAGGGATGCGCTTCGGTGCGTCGGGTTCTATAAAAGTGTAGTGAGTATAATCCTACCCTGCACTTATCCTTATATTCTTTGTCTCCTTAATCTTTATCAGGTGACCTCCACCAATCCTTTAGGCCAGGGGTTGGGTTTCCTCATTTCACCACTCGGTAATTACGTTTCTGTTTTAAATTTATATAACTTTTTGCAAATGTATGATATATTATGTTTTTGTCTCCCCATCTATCCACTCCTAATACGTTTCATTGTTGAATAGATCTGTTAATTTAATGTATTTGATAAATGAGTTTTCTCTCCCATGAAAGTTGATGGAGTTTGCACTGTGAATCTGTATAAATGAGCGTTCATTTTGAATGAGTGATTAGATAAAATATGTTAAATCTTACCCGGAGTCTGTGATTATTTTATTGAAAGGTAGAAGTTAAATTAGTTAAAATTGTTAATATCAACATCAACTACTCGACTAATGGTCCATTGACCAAAGGAAGAGTGTTGATCTGTAAAGATTAGTTAGGCATTGACTAATTCAGATCAAAGTGAAATAAAACTTGACCCCCAGCAAAACAGTCAGGAAATTTGAATGTTTATGGGCGCATTTTGAGTAATTTGTTGATTGTGAAAAGTTCATCCTGGCCTTTCAATGGATCAGTATCACGTAGGAAAAACTGAATAAAAGCCCAGAGACAGGACAATATTTCCCAGTTCATGTTGGAAGTCTCTTGGCAAGTTTTATGTTTGTTATCGCTATTGATTTAAATTAAATGTTATTTTTTGTAGTTGAATACATCATCTAATCAAGTATACAAAGTAAGCATCTTAATTGCACTTAAAACACAGTAAACTGGTGAGCTTGCTCAACTGTACATGTAGCAGCCAAATGGTTGGTCGAACATTTGAAATGCCTTCTGTTTTACTCTTCTTATCATATGTACTCTCCTAGCACTATGGAAATTTTCTTGCTTGTAAAACACTAACACCCCTCTTCTCTCTTTAAAATTAAACAATGTGAAAGGGAAGCATAAGCATCTCTCAATAACTTTCATATAATAAACGAAAGCCTGCAATAACCACATATGCCACTTACCACCATGTCTCTACCTTAAAAATGGCATTGCCATTTACCAATAGCCCTATCTTTCACAAATGCAAGACCGATTGCATTGCAAATGCTTGTTTGTATGCCCTTTGGCAGCATGTAAATGTAGACAGCCTGGAAACGTGGCAAATAAACAAAGTCCCCCTTGCAGACTATCTTCATTTCCAAATCTCTACTGTGACATATGCCCTAGGATTGCAGCCCCCCCAGCCAGTCCCTCTCCCCTGTTTGTGGACTTCTCATCCAGAGGGAACTTTGGTAACAGCATTGGTCGCAAATACTCATGGCTCTAATGCTTCTTTAAAACACTTGTGACAAATTAGCAAGTGCTTATTTTATAGTTTGCAGCTGTTACCATCTGCTTCCGCTTGCTCCAAATTTGTGAGCACACCTGTTTGTTCTTGCGACTGTTTGGGGTTTGTGAATGGTTAGTATGTACAAGTCAATATTTTAAAATATTTTTTGGGTGACTGCTATAGCCACACAGTATTAAACAATGTGGTGGAGGCAGTTTGAGCAACTAAGCATGTATTTACAAAAAACACGCAACACAAGTAGAGATGTGGTCATTAGATCCACTTCTGAATCCTTTGTATTGTTCAAAAGTATTAGATGTAGTACAAATCAAAGCACGTAACAATATGAGTCTCATATATGCTCATAAGAACAAGAATGCAAAAGATCCTTTTGTATATACAGTGCTCAAGGTGACATGGAAAGAAAGGAAGATGGGGATAAAGTGTTCATGTGTGGGTAGGGGACAAGGAAAAGTAGTGGTGACATATATACATCAGTATGATTCGCTGTATATGTTTCCATACATGATCAAAATGTTCCCATTATAATACATAACTCTGCAGGACCCTGAATTTATCTTGTTTGGTGTCACTAGAGTTTGGATTCAGATAGTAGTCGACGTTTCGACCCCTTATTACAGGATAAGTAGTGGTCCTTGTGGTGGGGTCGTCATCAGGACTAAGGGAGCACCTGTGGGAGACAAACGTTGTGTGAGGGGATATATTTACAATGGTGTGTGTGTTTAAATCACTCAATGGGGTATAAATACCTACGTGTGGTTAAAAATGGGGGACCAAATCCGCCGTATTCAGTATTGATGTAGGGCTGTGCCGAAAAGCTCCTAACGAGAGACAAGGAAACAAATAGGCCTTGAGTAGGATATGAAATGAATCCTCATTGGCTCAGAAAATATATGTTTGGGCAAACTTCGATTCTTACTTCAATCAAATTGAAGTGGCTAGTAAATATGTATCAGGATATAAATCTCCTGGGAATGGAGAGTCCTGTGGCGTGGTTAGCTCGCAGGTCCTGGGAAAAATCCCTATTGCGCTGGAATGAAATCTAATTCTACACAGAACTGTTGTGGAAGGTGGTTATCCACAGTGTTAAAGAGGTACACATCTACAAGTCTTAAGGGTAAGCATCTGGGCAAAGTCATCAGGGACGAGCTCATAATCTGAGGTTGTTTGGTGACCGACATTCAGGTGAATTGGATAGGTAACAGGCCAACAAAGCTCAAAGAATGTGGTGGAAGATCACATAATGATTGGGCCAGTGTAGGGCTTGCATGTACATCTTAAAACAATATCACCACCCTCTGTAGGCCAGCCAGAGCGGGCAGGGCAATATAATGAATAAAAGAGTGACAAATAGTCATACGGGTCAGGTGCTGGGCCATATTAGTCATGTAAAACAGGCAGACATGTTAACTTTAGTGGAGTGGTGTGGCTCACTGGTTAGAGGTGGCAGACCCGGGAGCAGAGGACGGCCCGGGACCAGGGTTCAATTCCCAACGCGGCAGGGTCGTGGACCAGGGTCAGCGGACTCGATAATTCTCACCTCGGTGCCTACTCTAACCAGGGATGACACTCGGCAACTCTGGACATTAGCTTGCCTCATCTCCACAACGGCCCCCCACATACGCCGCGGATGCCTTGTTTCACCTTGGAGATACCCAGTAGGGACCATTGTAATGATGTCACTTGTTTCCTTGCTGGAATCTTCAGCATGGAACCATGCTCTTTCTATGTTCTGTTCTCCTGTGTTCTTTGTGTGACAGTTGGAGATACTTTGGCTGTTGGATGAGGTTGTATTAAATACCTCTTGCCTAAACTACATCCTGTGTCCTTCCACTTTATTACACTGGCGACGTTTGGATGGGATGAGGAAAAGGATACGTGGATAGAGGTTACAACCTCAACAGCAACAACGAAGGACGAAAAACTTTAAAAGAAGTGCAAGAAGAATACTGCGGGAAAACTCACTGTTTGCAGAGGAGCCCTGTGCTTGCTGGATTGTGCCTTGTCGGGTTCGTGGTGGCTTCCGGTGACAGTACGAGGCGCTGAATTGGAAGCAGAGCGAGTCAGGCGTTTCTTCTGTGAGGTGGTGGTAAGGCCTTTGTGTCTTTCTACGAGCAGCATGACGTCATTGGAGAAAGGAGGAAAAGGTGCCCTTTCTCCTAAAGAAAACGATTTGTTTGGGTGGTAGCGGCCATTTTGGATGAGTGTGGAATACGAAGGTGGGGAAGAAGCACTATTTCCTGAAGAAAGAAGCCTGAGCGTTTTGTGGCGGCCATCTTAGGCCGGGCTCGCAGTCACTTGCTGAGAACAAGCCCAAATTTCCAAAGAAAAAAGGAGGACAGCGTGTGACGTCAGACAGCGGCCATTTTAGGTGTAAAAAAAAAACATTGTTTTTTTGTTTTGAGGTGAAACCTGATTTTGTTTCTGGTTTCCTACACTGCGTAAAGGAAAAAAAAAATTCTTTGAAAAGGGGGTCTGTTTACGTGGAGACAGACACACCAGGTACAACGTGTTTGTCAGGTTTGTGAGGTAAATGGTGTGAGGTATATGAAATTTTGGGAATTTTTTGGGGAAAACTGTGACGAATATTGCTCCAGGAGGTCAAATTATATTTAAAAGTTGAAATTTGTGTGCTTCTATCATGCAAAATGTTACATCACCACCGTTTTTCTTATCAGATCCAGGAGAGCCTTCTGTAAAGTGGAAGAAGTGGAAAAAAAATTAGAGAACTATGCAAGGGTTTGTGGTGCTAACTTGAGTGGGGAAAGAAAACATGCTTTATTGTTGCATTGTTTAGGCGGAGAAGGACAGGAAGTGTTGGAAAACTTACCGTTACTTTCGCAAGCTGATCAGAGGGGATTGAATGAGTATGAAATATGTGCAAGACAGTTAGATTTACACTACCTACCTAAGGTAAGCACAATTATGGAGAGGTATTATTTTGGTCTAAGAGAACAAGGGAAGGAGGAAAGTGTTGAGGAATTCATAACTTCATTGAGGAAATTAGCGTCTAGTTGTAAATTTGGTGGGTTGGTGGAAGAAAGAGTTAGAGATCAATTTGTTTTGAGGTGTGGAAGCGATAAGATCAGGGAGGAGCTCTGGCTTAAGGATGAGCCACCTTTGGATGAAGTAATTAGTATTGCCAAAAGAGTTGAGCACATGTTAAAGTGTGTTGAGGAACTGAGCAAAGTGAGTAAAGATGATTCTACCAGTAGTAAGGTGCAAGAAGTAGAGTGTCAGGTAGTACAGAAAGATGTGAGTAAAAGAAGTGAAGAACCTGTGCGTGGGAATAGGACTGAGGAAGAGAATAGTACTGCAAAGTTACAGTCCGCAAGGAAATTTACAACACCTTTCCAAGGTAATTGTTATAGGTGTGGAAGATTTGGACACATGGCCAATGCAAAAGAGTGTCCTGCAAATAGGTTTAGTTGCAATGTTTGTGGCAAAAAGGGTCACATTGGGAAAAATTGTAGATTAACGAACAGGAGAGATTCTAGGACAGAAACTAAGTTGGTTAGCTTTCAAGTAAGTGAAAATGATGTGGAGCATCCTACGGATTGGGTTTTAGTGGGTGATGTAAGAGTCAAGATGAAATTTGATTCGTGTTCTCACATCACTTTTGTTGCAAAGGATGTTTACATAAAAAACTTTAAAGAGAGAAAATTTCTTGTGAATCCAGATATTAACCCCAGAGGTTACAATGAGTTACCAATCAAGCTGTTGGGTTACTTTGAAGATTGTATTGAGTTTAAAAGGAGATTTACTGACGCAAAAATCTATGTGGCTGAACGTGGTGACAGTTTGTTAAGTTGGTCACATCAGGCACGTTTAGGTGTCATTCTCAATCCAAATGCTCATCCATGTGTGCAGGTTCAATCCATTGAAGGAGATGAAAACAAGTTTGTAAAAGAATTTGGTGAGTTGTTTTCTGACAAGTTGGGATGTTTGAAAGGTTATAATCACCATATAAAGTTGAGGCTTGGTGCAACTCCTGTTGCGGCATGGGTCAGACGTATTCCAATTTGTGTGCAAGAAGCTGTAAAAAAGGAAATTGAAAAATTGTTGTCCACAGGTGTAATTCAATCTGTTGAAGCGACAGAGTGTTATTGAAAGGGAAGGGTTCCCAGCAAAGAAACATGTATATTAACCAAAATTAGTTAAAAATAGTACACATCATTTGTCTACAATGTTTTAATCACAAAGTAGATAGAACAGGGATATAGTATCCAACATTATTCATTTTTATAAAGGTTGAACAGTGCCCCTGGGAGAACGGAAGGAGTGATAGGGTGGGGATAGTGAAGGTGGGGATGGTGACATTAAAAGCAAGCAAAAGTCTCGAACAATTATGATTCAATTGTAGTATAAGGACAAAGATAAATCCAAATGGTCCGCTTTAAACAAACACATGCCCCATGTAATGCACAATTAACAAAGTCTCAAGCGTGGGGCTGGGGTGTAGTGGAAGGTTGTCGACGTTTCGACCCACTGAATGGTGTGCGAGTCAAACCGGCGAGATGCCAGCCGACTTCGGCTGGGATCTCGCCGGTTTGACTCGCACACCGGTCCGTCTTCACTATCCTCACCCTATCACTCCTTCCTTTCTCCCAGGGGCACTGTTCAACCTTTATAAAATGAATAATGTTGGATACTATATCCCTGTTATATCTACTTTGTGATTAAAACATTGTAGACAAATGATGTGTACTATTTTTAACTAATTTTGGTTAATATACATGTTTCTTTGCTGGGACCCCTTCCCTTTCAATAACATTGCAACCCAGGACCCAGTGACTTCCTTTGGGTAAACCCCCCTCATACTTTACTTGAAGCGACAGAGTGGCTCGCTCCAATTGTGATTGCTCGCAAACCCAATAATGAGATTTGTTTATGTGTGGACCTTCGTGCACTGAATAAAGAGGTAATAATTGATAAATTTCCTCTTCCAAACATAGAAGAATTGGTTTCTACACTTGATGGGCTTGCTACTTCACCACCTTGGACATGGCCTCGGCTTATCACCAGGTTCCGTTTAGTGAGGAGTGTCAAGAGTTGACATCTTTCATTACTCCTATGGGGGCATTTAAGTTTCTGAGAATGCCATTCGGTCTGGTGTCAGCGGCATCAGTTTTTTAGAGGATCATAGAAGACTTATTTAAAGGGATACCTGGGGTTAGGTGTTACCAAGATGATGTGTTGATTTGTGGGAAGGATGTAATTGAACATGATGGGAGAGTTCATGCTGTAATAAAAAGAATGTTGGATGCAGGGTTGTCTTTACGTAGAAGCAAATGTAAATTTGGTGTCACAGAACTTGATTACCTAGGTCATCATATTTCAAGACTAGGTATCAGACCCAAGAAGGAGTTAGTTGACACAATTGAGATGCTAAAGGAACCTTCCTCAAAAGAAGAAGTCTCCTCATTTTTGGGAATGGCGGAGTTCTATAATAAATTTGTAAGAAACTTTGCTGATAAAACTGTACATTTGAGGAAACTTATGTGCAAAAATGTGGAGTTTGTGTGGTTCGAACAATGCTTTGTGGAGTTCAAACAAGTGAAGTCAGATCTTAGAAATGCACAAAACTTACAGGCATTTGTACCTGGGGATCCCACTTTCATTGTGACAGATGCGAGTAACAAAGGTCTGGGTTCTCTGTTAATTCAGATGAGGAAGGTCGTGAAGAATTGATTGCTTGTGCTTCAAGGTGCTTGAAAGGGGCTGAGCTGAGTTATTCAGTCATTGAAAAAGAGGCATTGGCGATATTCTGGTCTATAAATAAATTTAGAAAGTTTGTGTGGGGTTCATCATTTACAGTCAGATCTGATCATAAACCTCTTAAGGAAATATTTGAAAGGAAAGGTTTGGATTCTATATCTTCAAGGATAAGAAGGTGGGTCATCTCCTTGCAAGAGTATGACTTTAAGCTTGTGTATATTCCAGGGAAAGCCAATGTTTCGGCGGATTGTTTGTCTAGGCTGGTGAATGTCGTAGACGAGGTTGGTAGTCAAGATGTTGGTGACCTAGAAGTTCTTGAATCTGATTTAAGTGTTTGTGATGTCACTCTGGGAGCTGTGAAGGAAGATGAGTGGAAGGATGAGTTGGTGAAGGATAATGAGATGATGGGTGTTATCAGTCTTTTACATCAGAACAAGTCTACCTCTCTTAACAAACCATGGTCTTTGGTGGCAAATTAATTAGCTGTTGTTGATGGCTTACTTATGAGAGGAACCAGATTGATTCCGTCTTTGAGTCTTAGGAGTGTTATTGTGAACATGGCCCATGAAGGGCATATGGGAATTTCTAAGATAAAAGAACGCATCCGTCAGAATTTTTGGTGGCCGGGTTTGGACATAATGGTGGAGCGTTTAGTAAGAGAGTGTACTCCTTGCCAGATTAGTGACAAGGTGCTCAAAACAAGAAGCCCTCCCATGGTTTGTAGAAAATTGCCTAGGTCTCCCTGGGATGAACTTGCAATTGATATAGTGGGTCCTTTACATGGTGAAAGACAGACTCCGTACATGTTGGTTTTGTTAGATCTGTATTCTCGTTGGGTGGAGGTAAGTTTGGTAAGGGAGGTCACTAGTCAGTCCGTGATTTCTTTCTTGGATTCTGTGTTCAAAAGGGAGAGTTTCCCTAACTCAATTCTTTCAGACAATGGTCCTCAATTTTGTTCAGGTGTCATGGTGGACTATCCTGCCAAGTGTGGGGTTGTTCATAAAAAGATTTCTTTATATCACCCTGAGGCAAATGGTGCTTTGGAGAGGTTTAACAGGACACTAAAGGAGTGTATTCAGTTGGCAAAGGTAAATTGTTTGGATTGGAGGAGGGAGTTACAGAACCGGATTACTGCCTACAGGTTCACCCCGCATTCATCTACGGGTAAAACTCAGTTTGAGCTTTTCAAGGGTAGAGCTCCCAATACGTGTTTGTGCCCTGCTTGGATGGTGTCTGACAAAGGTGTAAAGAACAATGAAATTGCAGATTGGAGGGATAAAGAATTATCTCTGCAAATGAAAAGGAAAGTCTATGTTGACAAGAAAAGGTCTGCTAAGGTTTTGAATTTTAAAGTTGGGGAGAAAATTAAGATAAAAGCTCCTGTTGGATGTCAAAACTGGTCTAAGTTTTCTGCTCCCAGAACCATTGTGAAACTTTTTAAAAATGCTGTTAAGACAGAGGATGGTCGTATATGGAACCTCAATCGACTTTCTCACTTCGTTGGACCTGTTTCTTCTATTCATGACAGGTCTTCTTCTGGAGCTCCTTCTTCTATTCCTGTTCTGGAGCCTGCTGGTTCTCGCATGAATGTGAGAGTTCGCAGGTTGCCTTCGCACCTGCGTGATTATGTTTAGTTGTGTTCTTAAGCTATGTTGTTACTTATTTAATTGTCAAGAGGAAGAAGTATAATGATGTCACTTGTTTCCTTGCTGGAATCTTCAGCATGGAACCATGCTCTTTCTATGTTCTGTTCCACTGTGTTCTTTGTGTGACAGTTGAAGATACTTTGGCTGTTGGATGAGGTTGTATTAAATACCTCTTGCCTAAACTACATCCTGTGCCCTTCCACTTTATTACAACCATCTCACAGGGAAAGCCAGGACGGGTTCCCCCGCGGTCTATGGCGCAGAGATACTCCTTCGGGAGTCGATTCTAGCGCGTTAGAAACCCGCAATTAATTAAATTAATTAACTTTGAAGCGCTGTATCCGCGCTGTGCCTAACTGTACTGTGATTGACAGGCACTCCTAGGGTCCGTGAGGGCCATGTCGGAAGCCAGTAGATTACTCAGCAGAATATGCTCGCGTTGTTTAGAACCTCATATATACCTTAATGCGACATAAAATCGTGCTGTGAGTGAATCATAAATTCAAGTAAATGAGGCCATGGTTCAAACAACGATAGAAAAGACTGGAATGACGGCCTATGCGTGCAAAGGGCGAGTCAGGGGTGCTATCATCACAATACTAAGACGCATTTGTGTCTCTAGTCTCTTACCTCTCCCGGCGGCTTCACTGCAAGTCTGGTGAAACGGAACCGAGCGGGCAAGCCTCTTTTAATGAACCAGGAAGGAGCGCGTGAGGACGTTACTGCGCGTTGCATTATTGCATTGTGCCGTGGTAGCCTCCGAGTGAGGTCGGGGCTTCCTACGTGATGAGCGTCAGCGGCAGTACTAGTACAAGTTGGGTGGCATGAATTCAGTGTGTGGATGAAGACACAAATCTTTAAGCAGACATATGGAGGTGATATTGACAAATCCCAACTGCTTGTGTAGAGCGCTAATGTGTTTCTTGGTGTTAGATTACGTGGGTGCTACAGCGGGCATAATTACGGGATGATCATACATCTTGAATATGTGTAATTGGCACACATATCTTCCTGTGAAATTGCAAGGTTTGTCAGAAATGTCATGCATAAATGGTAAATACTCCTAACACCATACATTTGTTGAAATGTAGGTAGGCCATGTTGAAAACACACTATGGAAGCCTTCAATTTGAGTTATAGAATTGCCCCTCATAGTTATTAACAATTATTGCAATAGACCCACAACAGTATGTTCTGCACAAATAATTATGACATATTAAATAGATCTTAAAAACCCATATATTGGGCACATGTTAAAGACGCAATATAGAAAACTTCAATTGGGGTTACCACATTTTGGGCATATGTTAAAAACGCGCTATAGATGCCTTCAATTGGAGTTATAGCATTGCCCCTCATCGTTATTGATAATTATTGCAATAGAACTGCAACAATATGTTAGGTACAAATAATGACATATTAAATGAATCACTAAATTGATACAAAAAAAGGCATATATATGGGACACGTTGTGGACGCGATATAGAAAATTTCAATTGGGGTTATCACATCTCATATTTGTAACAGATCTGCGTGAATGATGTCTCACTCCCTTGTTAGACCCGCCAACTGCACATTAGTGCCTTCCAATTCATTGAGTCCATTATTAACAGTGTCAAGTAAGAACATCATCTAGCATTCCCTTACATTGACATTGACCCTATGTCACCCCCCCGGTCCCAGCAATACTTTCTCTAAGACTAACCATTTCATGGAGTCTGGAGGGTGAGACTGTTCTTGAAAGTGTTCTACAAGGGGTGCACCTGGGGTACCACATCGAATACAGCTGCAGTGCTGCAGTATTCTGCTTTTTACTTTCTGTTGAGTTCGTCCCACATATACTAGATTGCAGGGACACAGAATCGTGTATATGACGTCCTTAGAATTACAGTTGCTATGTGATTTGATTTGGATGTCATGGTTTCTGTATGTGAATCGCTTGGTTTCTATTCTCATTTCGCAGGCCTTGCAATGTGAACATTTGAAATGGCCCACTATATTTGGAAGATTACACATCGATTGGATCGTAGGATTTGGTGGGGTAGCCAGTAAGGAGCGTACAACATGGTCTTGTATATTTATCGCTTTTTTAAAGGCATGCATCGGTGGGTCTGGTATGCCTAATTCATCAGATATCAGATTCCAATGGCCATTGATGATTTTTTTGAATTTGTTACTTTGTGTACAGTATGTTGTAACACAGATCATTCTGTTGATATTTTGTTTTGCTGGTTTAGGCGTTAGTAACATCTCACGGTTCTGGTACCAGGCTCTTTTTCTAGGTCGGGTGACAGGTCTCTTGGGATATCCTCTTTCGAGCAAACGATTTATTAGGGCGTCTGACTCCCTAAAGTAATCTTCTTGCCAGGAGCAGTTCCTGCGGATGCGCAGGAACTGCCCAAACGGAAGATTGTCTCTGAGGCTCCTGTTGAGGTGACTGGTGTATTTCAGTTGGGAGTTCCTGTCTGCGGGTTCCTATACAGAGTGGTGTACAGGTGGTCCTCAGATGCCCTTATCGAAATATCTAAGAAATCTGTGGCATCTCTGTTTGAAGTGATCGTGAATTTGATGTCTTCAGAGCATGTATTCAACCACTCAAAGAAAGCCCTCAGATCTGCATCATCCCCTGTCCATATCAGGAGGATATCGTCTATGTACCATTTGGTAACGTTCATCTTGTATGGGTTCCTATCAGATAGAATGTGATGTTCCTCGAAGTCGATCGTATAGAGAATGGCTAGATCGGGATCGAAGGCTGCCCCCATCGCTACACCTTTAGGGTGGATATGGAACTTATTCTGGAAGGTAAAGAAATTGTGCATCATTGCCACCTCAATAAGTTTCACTATAAGCTCTGTGGTACCTCAGTTGGTTGAGGTCTAGTATCAAGGGCTTTCTTGATGGCCACCAAAGCCTGTTGCTGTGGTATACTTGTGTATAAAGACGTGATGTCAAGGGTGGCCAGTATTTTGATTAAAGTCCATACCATCCACCAAATTAATGACTTCCATTGTGTCACGAAGATAGGTTGTTGCTCCTTGTACCAGAGGTTTTAAGAAAAAATCAACGTACTTACACACGGGTTCCAGGAGGGAGCCACATCCGGAAATGATTGGTCTCCCTGGCTTTTTCTCCATGTTTTTGTGCACCTTTGGAAGTGTGTAGATAGTAGGGGTGCGTGGTTGGGCATTATTCAGATAGTAGTTCTCATGTTCGGATATGAAACCTGCTTCTTTGCCTTCCGTGGTTATGTTGTATATGAGTCTTCTTATTTCTTGGGTTGGATCATTGGGGATAGCTTTGTAGATGATGCCATCGCGAAGTTGTGAGTAAATCTCATCTTTATAGTTATCAATGTTCTGAATCACAATGGCTCCCCCCTTGTCTGCCGGTTTTATAACTATGGTCTTATTCTCCTTTAGTGTGTTATCGGCAGCACGTTCTCCCTTGGATATGTTCTGTTGAACATAGGACTGGGATATACAGGCCTTGAGGATATCTCGAGCTACTACACTCTCAAATGCCCAGATCTTGTGTGACATCTTGTAGCTGGGTGGCATGAACGTAGATGGTGGTCTTAGTACTGTGATAGATGCTGGTAGCTGTGAGGGAGAGTCCTTGTAAAAGTGTTGTAGGCGTACTTTGCGGAAAAATCTATGTAGCTCCGCTTTCACTTTGAAGCGATTAGGGAATGAAGTTGGTACGAATGATAATCCCTTTGATAAGATCTAGTTTCATCCTCCGTAAGAGTATGGTTCGAAAGTGTTGATAATGGGACTTTTTTCTGGGCCTACCATCTGTAGGTTGTTCGTCTGGTACTGATCTTGCCGTGGTTCTCTGTTTGGAACCAGACTTGTTTCATGTTCTGACCCCGGAATTGTCCCATGCCTGTTGCTGTGGATTCGGTCCTCGTCTGGGTCCTCTGTTCCAGTTGCGTCCCCTGCCTCTGGGCGGTATCCACTGAGTGTCCTCTAAAAAAAGAAAGCCAGGGGGATATTGTCCTTGTGGTTGGTACCATGGTTCCTGTGGTTGGTATCTGGTACTGGGTCCCACCTGTTCGTTTTCACTTCCTGTGCTACATGATGAGTCTGAAAAATTGGTTGGACGTTTGTAGCCCCAGTATCCTCCTCTACCTCTGTTGAAAAAACGGCCTTGTGTGTCTTGCTTGAAGTAATCTTCCTAGAGGTAGGTGACCTGAATGTCGTTCACCAAACGGCCTCAGATTATGAGCTCGTCCCTGATGACTTTGCCCAGATGCTTATCCTTAAGACTTGTAGATGTGTACCTCTTTAACACTGTGGATAACCACCTTCCACAACAGTTCTGTGTAGAATTAGACTTTGTTTTTCATTCCAGCTCAATCGGGATTATTCCCAGGACCTGCGAGCTAACCACGCCACAGGACCCTTCATTCCCAGGAGATTTATATCCTGATACATATTTACTAGCCACTTCAATTTGTTCGAAGTAAGTATTGAAGTTTGCCCAAACGTATATTTTCTGAGCCAATGATGATTTATTTCATATCCTACTCAAGGCCCATTTGTTTCCCTGTCTCTCGTTAGGAGCTTTTCGGCACAGCCCTACATCAATACTGAATACGGCGGATTGGGTCCCCCGTTTTAAACCACACGTAGGTATTTATAGCCCATTGAGGGATTTAAACACACACACCATTGTAAATATATCCCCTCACACACCGTATGTCTCCCACAGGTGCTCCCTTAGTCCTGATGACGACCCCACCACAAGGACCACTACTTATCCTGTAATAAGGGGTCGAAACGTCGACTACTATCTGAATACAAACTCTAGTGACACCAAAAAATATAAATTCAGGGTCCTGCAGAGTTATGTATTATAATGGGAACATTTTGATCATGTATGGAAAGTATACAGCGAATCATACTGATGTATATATGTCACCACTACTTTTCCTTGTCCCCTACCCACACATGAACACTTTATCCCCATCTTCCTTTCTTTCCATATCACCTTGGGCACTGTATATACAAAAGGATCTTTTGCGTTCTTGTTCTAATGAGCATATGTAAGACTCATATTGTTAGATGCTTTGATTTGTACTACATCTGATACTTTTGAACAATACAAAGGACTCAGAAGTGGATCTAATGACCACATCTCTACTCGTGTTGTGTGTTTTTTGTAAATACATGCTTAGTTGCTCAAACTGCTGCGACCACATTGTTTAATACTGTATTTGCCTAACCCAGGTCAGGTAGTTTAAATGGGTTACCCCCCTTTGTATTCTATAGCCACACAACTGTTTTTTAGGTCTCGCATTTTCCATTCCGCAGGAATGGGAAATGGGGAGAATTCAAGTGCTCAAAATACTCGTCAAACTACTGCTTTATCCGTGCGGTTTTCTTCGAGTTCACGAGGGTACAGGCACGCGCTTTTGTGCCATAAACTTTTTTTTCCGAGCCTTTGTTGTTTTTTCATTGGCTCTTCACTTTGTCCACGCCTCATTGAAGCTGCTTCCTCCGCCCACCTTCTCTCTGTCCTGCGCGTGCTTCTTTCTTATCTCACCGTAGCTTGACAACATTCAGACGTGCACTTTTTTTTTTAAAAAAGCATATCACCCTGTCTTTCACTTGCTGAAACACATACACCAAAAAAACATCTCTCTGTTCGTGGCTCTTGGTTATCCTATCCCAATCACGCCCGCCAACACGCACAAACAGCCCACAGACTTTCTCTATTTTCCATTCACGCACGGAAACACGCACACGTTTACCACATTAAGACGTGCATCTTGCAAGCAAACCCCCCCTGCCTTGTGTCTCATTCATTCATCTGCACGTTGCTGCCTTTCACATTCAGACGTGCACTTTTTTTTAATTTAACACATTTAGACATTCAGACGTGCCCTTTTTTTTTAAAAGCATAACACCCTGTATTTCACTTGCTGAAACACAAAACATCTCTCTGTTCGTGCCTCTTGGTTCGTGCCCTTTTTTTTGAATGCATAACACCCTGTCTTTCACTTGCTGAAACACAAAACATCTCTCTGTTCGTGCCTCTTGGTTATCCTATCCCAATCACGCCCGGCAACACGCACAACACGCACAAACAGCCCACAGACTTTCTCTCTTTTCCATTCACGCACGGAAACACGCACACGTTTACCACATTTAGACGTGCATCTTGCAAGCAAACCCCCCTGCCTTGTGTCTCATTCATTCATCTGCACGTTTCAGGGTTTCCTGTCAGGGGCGGTGCTAGCACCGTCCCAGACATGGTTTTGTGTATCCTGGGTAGGCAGGGCTTTACAGGAAGGTGACTGCTGAGTGGCACCCCGGTGCTCACTACGCATAGGCCGGTCTGAACCAGTTCCAGGGGCACACCAGCCCCTGGCCTGGGGAAGTCCGGCATGGCTGAGGGGTGTAACCACCCCCCACCTAGTCCCACCCATAGGCAGGACCTAGTCACCGGGTCAGCCCCCTTTTTTAGTATAAAGAGGGGAGCGGGCCCCCTGTTAAAATTAGATCATCTTTGGAATCAAGATACCACTTTCTTCGAAAGGACTTCACGATTTCTTCTTCAAGATTCTCCCTTGTGGCTAAGGAGTAGTCACCCTGCATCCGCAGGCACCATCCTAAAGAACACTGCGGTCTGCTGCAAGTCCTTCATCACGAATCCGACGACCCAGCTCGACGAGACCCGGCTTCCCTGGCCCCTCTGACCTCTACTCACCTCTACAGCCCAGCTGAGAACCGTGAGTGCGACGAGACCTCAAGGGACCGACGATCGCCAAGACTGCACGACATCTTTACTGCAAGCCCACCGTGTCCTCCACTGGTGAGTGCTTTGGGGTCCGAGAAGCCCCGACCCTGCGCAGCTCCAGCACCCAAGATCAGCCCCCCTGCATCTCCACGATCTGCGTGGGGCCCTTCTGCTGTTTGCTGTGCACCGCGTTGTTTGGCTACTAGCCGGCTGGCTTGTGGCCCTCTGAACGACGCCCAACGACTTCACGACTGCTGGTCTGGTTGCTCCAGGCTGGCCTTTGCTTCCTTCTTCAAGAGAGGCACCCCGGACCCTCCTGGTCCACTCCAGACGCCATTTTAGGTCCACCGCGTGGGCTTGAATTTGCCAAGGCTTTGTTGCCCAATCCTGGGTCCAGCGACGCCGACAGCTTCTATCTTCGTGGGACAGCTCGATCCTCCATCCTGGTCGCCGACAACGCCTCCTGGTCCGTGAGATCTTCGAGTCAAGCGTCACCCACTCACCTAGTCGAGGTGGCTACCATCCGGTGCCCTCCTGGTGCCCACTGACTACTGGCTAGTAGTCTCGAACTTGGTCCCCTCTGCTTTCAGGTGTCATCTATCTTCAAGATCCAGGCTTGGATCCGACTGAACTTTCTTCACTGGTCACCGGCCAGCATCTTTTCTTCCGGCTCCTGGTCCGTCTACGAGGATTCCCGACGTCTTTTCAGACCTATGCAGCTGCAGCCCCTGGGCTAGGTAACTTCGGCATTTCGGTGCCCCAGCATAGCCTCACTATCCAAGGGTCAGAATCTACTTTCGTTTTCTCCCTACCAGGTCGGGTTCGCCCGAGAACACTAACTTTCTAATTCCTAGCTACCATAGACTTTTGTCCCGCATCTCGCGTGAGAGTGCACACACTGCACCCGAGTCCCCTAGGCCTCCTAGACATAATCTAACGATTCCCTAGTCAAGTCCTAGCGATTCCAAAAGCTATTAGTACTGTACTTACCTGCTAGGAATTTCGCATTCCACTTTCAGAGTATATGGTTTTCCGTGCCCCTCGGGCATTTGTATATACTGTGCTAACTTAAGTATTTTTGCAAGAGTTTTGGTTTGTGCTTAGTACCCTGTCCTCATAAAGAGTACAGGGCTGTTGTGATCTTTAAATAAATAACTGTTTATTTTCATAACACTTGTGTGGTGTCCTTTCACTTGGTATTCAAGGGGTATATGTGTGGTAAACAGCTGGCTTAACACGCCCTCTCGAGTCTTTAGCCTTAGACTGCTCGTATCCATGCTACTAGGATAGCTGGTCTATAAGGTTGACTTACAACCAATCATCAATAAGGGTTGCTGGACTGATACAGTTTGGGGTTTTCACCCTTCATCTGATTTAGCCACAAGAGGGGCTTATGGTCGGTCTGAATCTTGAAGTGAGTGCCAAACAAGTATGGCCTCAGCTTCTTCAGGGCCCAAACCACAGCAAAGGCCTCCCTCTCAATAGCTGACCAATTCTTCTCTCTGGGGGTCAGCCTTCTGCTTATAAAAGCAATGGGCTGATCCTGACCATCAAAATTCAGTTGAGAAAGAACAGCTCCCACACCCAACTCAGAAGCATCTGTTTGGACAATGAATGGTTTGGAGTAGTCTGGACTCTTAAGGATAGGTGCTGTGCACATGGCCTGCTTTAGGTCATTGAATGCTTTTTGACAGCCTGCTGTCCACTGAACCTTTTTTGGCATTTTTTTACTTGTCAGTTCATTTAATGGTGTCACAATGGAACCATAGTTCCTGACAAATTTTCTGTAGTATCCAGTCAGGCCCAAGAAAGCTCGAACCTGAGTCTGGGTGGTTGGAGGAGCCCAGTCCCTGATTGACTGTATTTTGCTCTCCAGTGGCTGAACCTGGCCTCCACCTACAAGGTGGCCCAGGTATACAACCTGTGTCTGCCCTATCTGGCACTTGGTGGCCTTGATAGTGAGGCCTGCTGCTTGCAGAGCCTCTAACACTTTCCTCAGGTGGACCAGGTGATCCTCCCAGGTGGAGCTAAAGACAGCAATATCATCTAGATATGCTGCACAGAAGTCATCCAGCCCAGTAAGGACTTGATTCACCAACCTTTGGAAGGTGGCAGGTGCATTTTTCAGACCAAAGGGCATTACCACAAATTGATAATGCCCACCAGGGGTTGAAAATGCTGTTTTGGGCTTGGCATCCTCAGCTAACCTGATTTGCCAATACCCAGCTGTTAAGTCAAATGTACTTAAGTAGTTGGCAGAAGCCAATCTATCTATAAGTTCATCTGCCCTTGGTATTGGATGGGCATCAGTCTTAGTGACTGCATTGAGACCCCTGTAGTCTACGCAAAACCTCATCTCTCTCTTACCATCTTGGGTGTGAGGCTTTGGCACTAGAACTACTGGACTAGCCCAAGGGCTATCTGAGGGTTCAATGACTCCCAATTCCAACATTTTCTGCACTTCAGTTTTTATGCAGTCTCTAACATGATCAGGCTGCCTGTAGATTTTACTCTTGACTGGCAGGCTGTCACCAGTGTCAACCTCATGGGTGCACCAATTGGTCTGACTGGGTGTCAGAGAGAACATACGTCTGAAAGACTGAAGAACCTGTTTACAGTCTTTCTGCTGATGTTCAGAGAGGCTGCCACAAAAGACAACACCATCTACTGACCCATCATCAGGATTCTGAGTGAGCAGGTCTGGGAGAGGGTCACTCTCTTCCTCCTGTCCCTCATCTATGGCCATGAGCAAGCTCATGTCCTTCCTGTCGACATATGCTTTGAGCCTGTTGACATGGAGTACCCTATGGGGACTCCTGGGAGTTCCAAGGTCCACCAGGTAGGTGACCTCTCCCTTTTGCTCAAGGATTGTGTGGGGCCCAGACCATTTGTCTTTGAGTGCTGCTGGGGCCACTGGCTCCAGCACCCACACCTTCTGTCCAGGCTGATAAACAGTCAGGACAGCCTTTTGGTCATGCCAAGCTTTTTGAAGTTCTTGACTGGCCTTAAGGTTTTCTGATGCCTTCTCCATATACTCAGCCATCCTGGAGCGGAGACCAAGTACATAGTCCATTATGTTGGTTGCAGGCTTTTTGAGAGGTCTCTCCCATCCTTCCTTCACCAAACACAAGGGGCCTCTCACAGGATGCCCATACAAAAGTTCAAAAGGGCTGTAGCCAACCCCCTTTTGTGGGACCTCTCTGTAAGCAAACAGAAGGCAGGGCATCAGGACATCCCATCTACGCCTGAGTGTTTCAGGTAGTCCATGAATCATCCCTTTTAGGGTCCTGTTGAACCTTTCAACAAGCCCATTGCATTGTGGGTGATAGGGTGTAGTGAATTTGTAATTGACACCACACTCCTTCCACATAGCAGTTAAATAGCTTGACATGAAGTTTGCACCTCTGTCAGAGACAACCTCCTTAGGGAAGCCCACTCTGGAGAACACTCCAACTAGGGCCCTTGCCACCACAGGGGCTGTGGTGGTCCTAAGTGGAATAGCTTCAGGATACCTGGTGGCATGATCCACTACCACCAGTATAAACTTGTGCCCTGATGCTGTCTGGGGTTCCATTGGACCAACAATGTCAATCCCCACTCTTTCAAAGGGCACCCCCACCACAGGCATTGGTATAAGGGGGGCCTTTGTTGTGCCACCTGACTTACCACTGGCTTGGCAAGTGACACAGGAGCGACAAAACTCCTTGGTATCCTCATTCATGTGAGGCCAGTGAAAGTGTGAGACAAGCCTGTCCCAAGTCTTTGTCTGGCCTAAGTGTCCTGCTAAGGGAATCTCATGGGCCAAGGTAAGTAGGAAACCTCTCTGAGACAAGGGTACAACCAGCCTCCTGGTCATGCCAGGCTTGGGGTCTCTTGACTCAGTGTACAGGAGTCCATCTTCCCAGTATACCTTGTGGGTACCTGTGGCGTTCCCAGCAGCCTCAGCAGCAGCCTGCTGTCTGAGGGGTTCAAGAGAAGGGCAGCCTAACTGGTCCTTCCCCAGGTCTTCCCTTGAGGGTCCCCCTGAACCCAAGAATTCAACTTGATCAAGTTCAAACTCTCTAGGCTCAGTTTCCCTCAATTCCTGCAGGTCAGCCTCCTCTGAGACTTGATCCACAACCTGGGGCAAGGGGGAAGGCACAGCCTTAACCCTACTGCTCTTTTTCTTGGAAGGTGTCTGGTCCATTGTTCCAGGATCCAGCACCTGTTCAGTGGGGCATCTTCTGGCCTGTGACCTAGTCACAGCAAACACATGTGCTGGCAAACCTAACATTTCCAGATGAGTCCTCTGCTCCACTTCTGACCATTGTGATGACTCCAAATCATTGCCCAACAAACAATCCACTGGGAGGTCTGAACTAACTACAACCTTCTTTTGGCCAGTTACCCCTCCCCAGGAGAAAGCTACAATTGCCATACTATGATTGGTAGTGACATTGCTTGCATTGGTCACCAGGAATTCTGTACCTGGCATGATCTGTCCAGGGTCCACAAAGCTAGGTGTCACCATTGTGACACTGGCACAAGTGTCCCTATAGGCCTGAGCCATTTTTCCATTAATAAAAGGTGTCTGTCTGTATTTGCCCAAAGTATTGGGACTTATGTCAGGGGACATATCCATATCCCCTGTACTGACAAGGACAGCCTGAGTGAGGGTGCCAACTAAGTTGTCACTCCCCTCAGAACCCAGGGTTAACCCTACTAAACCCTTGGGAGGTGCACTACCACTGCTGGCTGTACTAGGGGGCACAGGTGCCTTAGGGGCTGCAGTGGCAGGAGTCTGCCCTCCTCCTTTCTTGGTGCACTCACTAAACCAGTGAGTTTTACTTTTGCAGTATTGGCACCACCTTTTAGATTGGCCTTCTTTCTTCTTTTGGGGAGCCTGACCCCCACCCTCTTTGGGTTGTTGGGGACCTGTCGAAGACTTCTGGTCATTTTGTTCCCCTTTCGAATCCTTACCCTTCTGGTCTGCTTTCTTCTGACCACCTTGATTCTGGCCCTGGTTCTGTTTAACTCTTGTTCTAACCCATCTGTCTGCCTTCTTTCCCAATTCTTGGGGAGAGGTCAGATCTGAGTCAACAAGATGCTGATGCAACAACTGGTTCTGACAATTGTTTAAAATTTGCTCTCTCATCATCAAATTGTACAATCCTTTATAATCAGTAACCTTACTGCCCAGCAACCAGCCCTCAAAAGCCTTAGTGGCACAATCTACAAAGTCAGCCCAATCTTGAGACTGAGTTTTCTGGGTATCCCTGAACAGCACCCTGTACTGCTCAGTGGTTAGGCCAAACCCATCAACCAGTGCATTTTTCAAGACTTGGTAATCATTAGCATCCTCCACCCTTGTGGTGAGGAGCTTGTCTCTTCCTTTACCCTCAAAGGAGAGCCACAAGATAGCTGCCCACTGACTTGGGGGAACACCTTGCACAGTGCAGGCCCTCTCCAAAGCAGTAATCCATTTGTGGATGTCATCCCCTTGTTTAAAGGGGGGCACTATCTTACCAAGGTGTTTTGTATCAAAACTCCTTTCCCTATTGCTAGGTACAATGCTGCCACCAGTGGGGACTGTCCCACTCAATTGTTGCTCTCTAGCAAAGGCAAGCCTCTCTTTGGCCAGGGCAAGTTCTTCCCTTTCAATCCTCAGATTGGCTGCCTTTTCCTTAGCTTCATACATTCTCCTCTGGGGAGATGTCATTCCCCTTTGAGAGGAACGTTGAGAGCCATTGGTATGAAGGGATCTGATAGAGCCTCTTGATAGAGATCTATCTCGTCCATTCCCAATGTTAAGCTGACCTGAGAGTGGCCCCAAGGGTCCCCTAGTGCCCATCTCATGTCTGCTTAAGTTGGACCTGGTTAGTCTGCTGACTTCTACCTGTTCCTTTTCTGCCTCATCCCCTGATACCAAATCATCATCCTCATCATCAGCATCATCTGCTTCCTGAAGAGGATGGTCCTGGGCATCAAAGGGACCCTGTAAGGAGGGCATGTTGCCATCTGAATTAGAAGGGTCTGGGTTACCAGCCCTCCTTGCATCATGAGTCTCTAAGAGACCAATCAGAAAGGCAGTTGTGGGGTTAGACCCCTGCTTAATCTTCCTAGAGGTACACACTTGTCGTAACTCATGGAAGCTAAGCGCAGTATATCTTGAAGGGATGACCTGTGGAGGGTCAACTGACACAAGGGGAACCTCAGTGTTTCCTCCTTTGTCCGACATACTGTTTCTAGTGTGGTGTAAGTGATGCACCTACCTACACTATGTGTTTACCTACTGATCCCTTGCTAAGAGTTGCAGCCAAGGTGTGCTAAGCCTTGAGGAGCTACAACAGCTGGTTCAGTAGAACTCAGAGTATTCTAAGCTTTAGTTATGTGTACCTAACAGTACTTATGTGATCTTTCAACAAGATATTCTTAGGATACGTGTGGTAAAACAACAGCAAGCTCAAATCCCAACCGCTGCTCACCAATGTGAGAAGGTGGCCTGATATGCAGTGCTCACTATTCTAGTGAACACTATGTATCAGTCCAGCAACCCTTATTGATGATTGGTTGTAAGTCAACCTTATAGACCAGCTATCCTAGTAGCATGGATACGAGCAGTCTAAGGCTAAAGACTCGAGAGGGCGTGTTAAGCCAGCTGTTTACCACACATATACCCCTTGAATACCAAGTGAAAGGACACCACACAAGTGTTATGAAAATAAACAGTTATTTATTTAAAGATCACAACAGCCCTGTACTCTTTATGAGGACAGGGTACTAAGCACAAACCAAAACTCTTGCAAAAATACTTAAGTTAGCACAGTATATACAAATGCCCGAGGGGCACGGAAAACCATATACTCTGAAAGTGGAATGCGAAATTCCTAGCAGGTAAGTACAGTACTAATAGCTTTTGGAATCGCTAGGACTTGACTAGGGAATCGTTAGATTATGTCTAGGAGGCCTAGGGGACTCGGGTGCAGTGTGTGCACTCTCACGCGAGATGCGGGACAAAAGTCTATGGTAGCTAGGAATTAGAAAGTTAGTGTTCTCGGGCGAACCCGACCTGGTAGGGAGAAAACGAAAGTAGATTCTGACCCTTGGATAGTGAGGCTATGCTGGGGCACCGAAATGCCGAAGTTACCTAGCCCAGGGGCTGCAGCTGCATAGGTCTGAAAAGACGTCGGGAATCCTCGTAGACGGACCAGGAGCCGGAAGAAAAGATGCTGGCCGGTGACCAGTGAAGAAAGTTCAGTCGGATCCAAGCCTGGATCTTGAAGATAGATGACACCTGAAAGCAGAGGGGACCAAGTTCGAGACTACTAGCCAGTAGTCAGTGGGCACCAGGAGGGCACCGGATGGTAGCCACCTCGACTAGGTGAGTGGGTGACGCTTGACTCGAAGATCTCACGGACCAGGAGGCGTTGTCGGCGACCAGGATGGAGGATCGAGCTGTCCCACGAAGATAGAAGCTGTCGGCGTCGCTGGACCCAGGATTGGGCAACAAAGCCTTGGCAAATTCAAGCCCACGCGGTGGACCTAAAATGGCGTCTGGAGTGGACCAGGAGGGTCCGGGGTGCCTCTCTTGAAGAAGGAAGCAAAGGCCAGCCTGGAGCAACCAGACCAGCAGTCGTGAAGTCGTTGGGCGTCGTTCAGAGGGCCACAAGCCAGCCGGCTAGTAGCCAAACAACGCGGTGCACAGCAAACAGCAGAAGGGCCCCACGCAGATCGTGGAGATGCAGGGGGGCTGATCTTGGGTGCTGGAGCTGCGCAGGGTCGGGGCTTCTCGGACCCCAAAGCACTCACCAGTGGAGGACACGGTGGGCTTGCAGTAAAGATGTCGTGCAGTCTTGGCGATCGTCGGTCCCTTGAGGTCTCGTCGCACTCACGGTTCTCAGCTGGGCTGTAGAGGTGAGTAGAGGTCAGAGGGGCCAGGGAAGCCGGGTCTCGTCGAGCTGGGTCGTCGGATTCGTGATGAAGGACTTGCAGCAGACCGCAGTGTTCTTTAGGATGGTGCCTGCGGATGCAGGGTGACTACTCCTTAGCCACAAGGGAGAATCTTGAAGAAGAAATCGTGAAGTCCTTTCGAAGAAAGTGGTATCTTGATTCCAAAGATGATCTAATTTTAACAGGGGGCCCGCTCCCCTCTTTATACTAAAAAAGGGGGCTGACCCGGTGACTAGGTCCTGCCTATGGGTGGGACTAGGTGGGGGGTGGTTACACCCCTCAGCCATGCCGGACTTCCCCAGGCCAGGGGCTGGTGTGCCCCTGGAACTGGTTCAGACCGGCCTATGCGTAGTGAGCACCGGGGTGCCACTCAGCAGTCACCTTCCTGTAAAGCCCTGCCTACCCAGGATACACAAAACCATGTCTGGGACGGTGCTAGCACCGCCCCTGACAGGAAACCCTTTGTCCAGGCTCCCCTCGCTGGAAGGACTCCCAGCTGCAGGGGGTCAGACTCGTGTCTGTGGTGGCAGCATCCATTTTGTGGAGCTGAGGCTTCAGTTAACTTTAACCGGGGTTCACAGTTACATACATGTCGTGTCCCTCTAGAAGGGTGGAATGCTAACCCCGTCGCCAGAATTGGCGAGGGGTTAGTATTCCAATTCGTATGACACCTTACTCGACATGTTTTGATAAAGCAATACCAAAGATAGCATTTAACCGCGAGGATTATAATGCACTTAAGAGTATATGGTATGCGATATCATGGAACAGCTATTAGGACTTGATTCCGCAAGCTGCAGACAGGCTCAGCTCATGCCAGAGCACCATCTCACACGATTCCAAGCACTCTGCCTTCAGGATTGTCAAGGCCTGCCATAGGAGTGACTGATAGGAATCTGTGTGTCCATTTTAGGGTTAGGTATAGGTATCCTACACCTACAGCAAAGGGTGATTACACGACTTTGCCCCAGCTGTCATGCAGCCAGTTGTGTCAAATTTAGGAGGCCAGCCAGGGGTGGCACAATACGTGCTGCAGCCCCTGGCAGCCCTGGGTACACCTATGCCCTGAGTTACAGGGTCTGATAAGGTGGCCCAGTACCAATTGGTAGATGCACCTAGGGTACATGAGGTAATTTAGAAAGAGAACAGCCAGGCTGTGGGTCTGATTGGCAGGCCCACAGCCAGAGAAAGTCGTAAACCAGTGAAACAAAAGCAAAAAAATCTGGGTGATCATAGGATTGCAGACCCTACTCTCCTACAACAGGCACGCGCTTTTGTGCCATAAACTTTTTTTTCCGAGCCTTTGTTGTTTTTTCATTGGCTCTTCACTTTGTCCACGCCTCATTGAAGCTGCTTCCTCCGCCCACCTTCTCTCTGTCCTGCGCGTGCTTCTTTCTTATCTCACCGTAGCTTGACAACATTCAGACGTGCACTTTTTTTTTTAAAAAAGCATATCACCCTGTCTTTCACTTGCTGAAACACATACACCAAAAAAACATCTCTCTGTTCGTGGCTCTTGGTTATCCTATCCCAATCACGCCCGCCAACACGCACAAACAGCCCACAGACTTTCTCTATTTTCCATTCACGCACGGAAACACGCACACGTTTACCACATTAAGACGTGCATCTTGCAAGCAAACCCCCCCTGCCTTGTGTCTCATTCATTCATCTGCACGTTGCTGCCTTTCACATTCAGACGTGCACTTTTTTTTAATTTAACACATTTAGACATTCAGACGTGCCCTTTTTTTTTAAAAGCATAACACCCTGTATTTCACTTGCTGAAACACAAAACATCTCTCTGTTCGTGCCTCTTGGTTCGTGCCCTTTTTTTTGAATGCATAACACCCTGTCTTTCACTTGCTGAAACACAAAACATCTCTCTGTTCGTGCCTCTTGGTTATCCTATCCCAATCACGCCCGGCAACACGCACAACACGCACAAACAGCCCACAGACTTTCTCTCTTTTCCATTCACGCACGGAAACACGCACACGTTTACCACATTTAGACGTGCATCTTGCAAGCAAACCCCCCTGCCTTGTGTCTCATTCATTCATCTGCACGTTTCTGCCTTTCACATTCAGACGTGCACTTTTTTTTTTCTTAAAAGCATACCACACTGTCTTTCAATTGCTGAAACAATTACACCAAAACATCTCTCTGTTCCATTCACCACGCCAGGCAACACGCACAACATGCACAAACAGCCCACCAAAAACATCTCTCTGTTCGTGGCTCTTCCACCCTGTCTTTCCATTGCTGAAACAATTACACCAAAACATCTCTCTGTTCCATTCACGCATGGCAACACGCACACATGCGTGCCTCTTGCTTATCCTATCCCAATCCCGCCCGTCAACACGCACAAACAGCCCACCAAAAACATCTCTCTGTTCGTGGCTCTTGCTTATCCTATCCCAATCAGGCCCGGCAACACGCACAACACTCACAAACAGCCCACAGACTCTCTCTCTTTTCCATTCACCCACGGAAACACGCACACGTTGACAATATTTAGACGTACATCTTGCAAGCATACCCACCCTGCCTTAGCTTATACCCCCCTGTCTTAGCTTCAGTCTCATTCATTCATCTGCACGTTTCTGCCTTTCACTCGCGCAAATACGCACAAAAACAACAAACAGTCTCTAGACTCTTTCACATTTATGCACAACATGTTCTTTTTCTTTATTTTCCCCTCTGTAAGGTGGGGAGGGGGCCAGAGCCAAACGTCTGGGGCCTAACTACCCCAGGAGACTGAATTTCTTTCATCACAGTCGTAAAGATTCTAATCTGTTGTCGGCCATCCGCTGGGAAATGCAAATCTAAACTAAAGAGACCGAAAGGCGCCTTTTCCCTGCAAACCATAAAGCAAGGGAAGCAACTTTAGAAACAATGTGTCAAGCGGCACGTTCTTTTACACATTCGATTACATGCACGTAAAATGGTATTATTGATTTGTTCTTACGTTTCATAGTGCAAAGTTACATACCAAACACGCATAGCACCATCCGTAAGGGCCTGCTTAGGCCATTCACCCACAACAAAACTCAGATAATGACAAGACATTTTTCGTGTGCGGAGAAAGAAAAATACAACATTCAGTATGACCCTAGAAAAATGTACTAGGATTACGCAAATCACTATTGTATTCGGATAATAGTGTTGGGAGTGCTGCTTAAACACGGAATCACTGATTTTTTTCGACCTATTTTTTGAAACTATAATCGTGCAAATATTGTGCCCCCACGGAACTCATTGCCGAACAGAGCCAAAATGAATGAGTCAAGAACTTTCGGATATGCAATTAACTGATGTGCATACTGTACACACACAGTGCATAATGCACACACTCACTCAACACTGCCCTAACTCACAGTGCACACTGCACTCAGTCACACTGCACCAAGGCCTCACTTGCACTGCATACAGCCCTCACTTACACCACAGACATCCACCACTCTGCGCACACAACCATCACTCTCAGGGCACACAGTATCTTGAGCCTATTCCGCAGCTCCCTCCTAAGGCACACACAGATCACACCACTTCGCCACATTTTGAAACCTATTTATCGTGCAAATTTACGGCTAATATTATAGGGCATTTTAAACACATTTGTCCCAAGCCTGCATAGCCCATCCTTCCTACTCCGCTCTTCCCTCCTTTTTGGAAGTCATTGCCGAACAGAGCATAACTGAATGAGTCCAGAACTATCGGATCTGCAATTAACTGATGTACATACTGTACACACAGTGCACGCCAGGTAACACGCACAACACGCACAAACAGCCTACAGACTCTCTTTCTTTGCCATTCACGCACGGAAACACGCGCACGTTGACAACATTTAGACGTGCATCTTGCAAGCATACCCCCCTGCCTTAGCTTCTGTCTCATTCATTCATCTGTACGTTTCTGCCTTAGATCCACTTTTGTTTTTGACCTACCTAGTCGGGTTCGCCCGAGAACACTAACTTTTGCATTTACTAGTATCCATAGACTTTGTCCCGCATTTCGCGTGAGAGTTCCCACTCTGCACACGACGTCCCAAGGCCTCCTGCTTCTAATCTAAGGGTTCAGCATTGTAGGCCTCGCATTTCTAAAGTCTCTGAGAGTAGTACTTACCTGCTAGTAATTTCCCATTCTACTTCCATAGTACACATCCATCACTCTGCGCACACAACCATCACTCTCAGGGCACACAGTATCTTGAGCCTATTCCGCAGCTCCCTCATAAGGCACACACAGATCACACCACTTCGCCACATCTTGAAACCTATTTACCGTGCAAATTTACGGCTAATATTACAGGGCATTTTAAACACATTTGTCCCATGCCTGCATAGCCCATCCTTCCTACTCCGCTCTTCCCTCCTTTTTGGAACTCATTGCCGAACAGAGCATAACTGAATGAGTCCAGAACTATCGGATCTGCAATTAACTGATGTACATACTGTACACACAATGCACGCCAGGTAACACGCACAACACGCACAAACAGCCCACAGACACTCTCTCTTTGCCATTCACTCACGGAAACACGCACACGTTGACAGCATTTAGACGTGCATCTTGCAAGCATACCCCCCTGCCTTAGCTTCTGTCTCGTTCATTCATCTGCACGTTTCTGCCTTTCACTCGCGGAAATACGCACAACAACCAACAGTCTCTAGACTCTTTCACATTCATGCACGACATGTTGTTTCTTCCTTTTCCCCTCTGTAAAGTGGGGAGAGGGCGAGAGCAAAACGTCTGGGGCCTAACCACCCCAGGAAACTGATTTGCTTTCATCACAGTCGTAAAGATTCTAATCTGTTGTCGGCCATCCGCTGGGAAATGCAAATGTAAACTAAAGAGACCGAAAGTCGCCTTTTTGCTAACAAACATAAAAAAAAACAAGGGAAGCAATTTTAGAAACAATGTGTCAAGCGCCACGTTCTTTTACACATTTGATTACATGCACGTACAATGGTATTTTTTTAGCTTTTTCTACATTCGATAGTGCAAAGTTACACCACAAACACGCATAGCAACATCTGTAAGGGCCTGCTTAGGCCATTCACACACAACAAAACTCCGATAATGGCAAGACATTTTACGTGTGCGGAGACAGAAAAAAAAACACATTCAGTATGAGCCTACAAAAATGTACTAGGATTACGCGAATCACTTTTGGATTGGGATAATAGTGTTGGGAGTGCTGCTTCAATACGAAATCACACATTTTGTGCACATATTTTTAGAAAATATATTAGTGCAAATATTGTGCCCCCACGGAACTCATTGACCAACAGAGCCAGAATGAATGACTCCAGAACTTTCGGATCTGCAATTAACTGATGTGCATACTGTACACACACAGTGCATAATGCACACACTCACTGAACACTGCCCTAACTCACAGTGCACACTGCACTCAGTCACACTGCACCAAGGCCTCACTTGCACTGCATACAGCCCTCACTTACACCACACACGTCCATCACTCTGCGAACACAACCATCACTCTCAGGCCACACAGTATCTTGAGCCTATTCCGCAGCTCCCTCCGAAGGCACACACAGATCACACCACTTCGCCACATCTATAAAGTGGAGAAGTGTAGCTCACTGGTTAGAGGAGGCAGACCTGAAAGCAGAGGTCAGCCCGGGACCAGGGTTCAATTCCTGGCTCGGCGTGGTCTTGAGTCCTAAAATGTCCATGGACTCGACAATTCTCGCTCCAGTGCCTACTCAATTCACAGGTTCACACTCTGCGACTCTGGGCAATAGCTTGCTTAAACTCCACAACGGCCCCTCGCCGTGGGATGCCTGGCTTTCACCTTGTGGATACCCTGCTGGGGTTATCTCGCAGGGGAATACCAGGACGGGTTCCCTAAGCAAGCGCTTAGAAACCGCTTGGTGATTTGCGCTATATAAATTCCTGTACATTTTACATTTACATTTACATATAAAATGCGGTTGCATCTACATTAAAATTATTTGGGACGAAATACACAACTTTCACATACATCACAATATACAGACTCTACATCTCAAAACACCTTCGTCACATGCATGCACACACTCGTGATCCAACTCTGATGCTCACTCATTTTGTACAGGCAGCTCACACCACTTCGCAACATCTTCAAAACGATTTTTCGTGCTAATTAACGGCTATTATAACAGGGCATTTTATACACATTTGGCCCATGCCTGCATAGCCCATCCTTCCTACTACGCTCTTCCCTCATTTTTAACATAGAGCTCATACTGTACACACACACTGCATAATGCACACACTCAGTGCACAATGCCCTAACACACAGTGCACACAGCACTCAGTCACTGCACCAAGGCCTCACTTGCACTGCATACAGCCATCACTTACACTACACAAATTTGACACACATCACAATACACCGACACTACATCTCAACACACATTCGTCACATGCATGCACACACTCGTAAACCAACACTGCTGCTCACTCACTTTGTACAGGCAGCTCACACCACTTCGCCACATCTTGAAACTTATTTATAGTGCAAATTAACGGATAATATTACAGCGGATTTTAGACACATTTGTCCCATGCCTGCTTAGCCCATCCTTCCTACTCCGCTCTTCCCTACTTTTTTAACATAGAACTCACACCACTTTGAAACATTTAAGTGACGCATTTGCCTAGAAACAAAACATTTTCAAACATGCGTGTTGAATACTATAGACTAACTACAGCTGTACGTGTTCTTAACTAGCACACCCTTCGTCCCTACCTTTTATCCACACAGTATATTGAGCCAATTCCGCTGCTCCCTCCTAATGCACACACAGATCACAACACTTCGCCACATCTGTAAAAGGCTGTAGCATCGGACTTGACAATGTTTGTCAAACAATACACAACTTTGCCACACATCACACTAAATGTAGACTACATCTCAACACACATTAGTCACATGCATGTACACACTCGTGATCCTACTCTGCTACTCACTCATTAGGCGCAGGGAGCTCATACCACTTTGCCACATCTCTTGAACGATTTGCCCAGCAAATTAGATACGAAAGTGCCAATGCTTTGTACATACAATAAGGCCATGCCTGCACAGACTAGCGTTCAGACTCCGCTGCTCCCTCCTTTTGCTAACACACAGGGCACACTAATTCTAAACATATCTGTTAGACCTGACATCATTGGCTTGAGTCTCTCCTCCATTTTTTCTGTTTGCCTCCACTGTTTTACGATGTTTTGCTGGTATAATGCTTTGGGCGCTGTGCCACTGCTGATCAGTGCCACAGCGCAAGTGCTCCCTATGTTAAATTGATGTATCGATTGTATTCCATATTTGGCTTATTTGGTTTACTGTCAGTCCCTAGTCTAGTGCACCAGGAGTGCCGGGGCTTGTAAATCCAAATGCCGCTCGTGGGCTTGCAGCACGTGTTGTGCCACCCACAAGAGCGGCCTCGTAAAAGAATGTCTCAGGGTCGATCATTGCGAGACCCACGTGCAGTCTGGTACTGTCACGCGGGCTGCGCAAGTATACCTACTTGCCAGCCCCCCAAAACCTTCCCTTTACTTCATGTTAGTCACCCCTATGGTAGGCCCGCGGGCAGGGTGCATTGTAAGTATAAGGTAGGACAAGCCTGACCAAGTTGGCATGTCCTAAATAGTGAATGACAGCCATCTTCGTTCTTCACTATTGCGAGGTAGCCTGCTCTCCGTTAGTTAGAATGGGCCGCCGGGATTATTAATGCTATGATCCTAGCTGGCTCGGGGAGCATGGTGCAATGTCGAGTTTGGTATCCCTGAACTCGGGGTTTAATTACGCATCCGTTTGTGTGGATGGTTTTTGGACTCTGGGTTTGAAAATAGCACTTTTAGAAAGTGTCTATTTTCTTGTCTAACTATTTCTGGTTTCTGCTGGTCTTGCGTGTGTATGACAGGAGCTGGGTGGCTCCAGAGGTCTGAATGAGTCAGTGTGGGATGAGTGGGACATTTGCGTTGAGAGTAGGGGGAGAGTAGTTGCTGATAGCCTGCCCTGCCTGATACAATGCTGGCTCCACCTCCTGCCAAGCGGCTGCTGGCTCTGTGCCTGCCATGGACGATCCTAGCCCCACCTCCTACCAGTAGGCCGATAGCTCTGCTCCTGCCAGTGACAATGCTGGCTTCACCTCCTGCTGGGCGTCTGAGGACCCAGCCCTGCTCAGTGAATAGGCCAGGTGCTTCTGCCTGGCTCCACCCACAACAGACCCAGGATGTTGGGAAATTCCCCTGCATGGACAAAGGGATCAAAGCCGAAAAGGGGTATAAGAGAACGACACCTGATACAAGAATTCAGATCACTTCTGACAAGGAACCCTGAAACCAAGGACAAGAAACCTGCTGATCCAAGGACTTGCCTACCCCTTCTGCCAGTGTGCTGTTTGCTGGGGGGAATCCTGCATTGCTTCTTTATTTTTGCCAAGGAACCAGGAGAGAGGAACTGTGTTTGTACTCTCACGCTTGCTAAGAAAATCTCCAAGGACTGGAAGAGTGCCAGTCTCCTGCTGAAGTCACAGGGCTAAAGGACTTCATCTGCTACAAGTGCTATTTGCTGGAACCTGTGAATCCAGCGCCTCTGAAAGACACCAGCAATCTCGACGCCGACGGACGTCGCCGAATCCAGCTCGACACCGTGAGTGACGGCTCAAGTGTCCCGCTTCCTTGACGCCGGCCGCCGGGCCTGACCGACGCCAGCAGCAACGCCAGTGAGTAGTGAGTTCGGCTCCAGCTCCAAGGGACCTCGTGTCTGCACCGCTGCTGATCGCATCGACTTCGTGCCCTCTCGACGCCGTGAGCGCTGCTCACTCTTGCAACATCATCATCGACGACTACTGAGGCCTGATCGACACCGAAGACGCGACGCCGGATTGCTCGACGCCGCTGATCAGCGTGTGCTTCATTCTCCAAGGTACTGTGTTGTTGGGGGTCCGTGTGACTCCGGGCTCGACGTAGCGCTCCTCGCGGTCGACGCCGAACCTTTGGATTAACTTTGCCTCGACGTCGTGTACCTCCCGTGTGGGTTACATTGTTGCCAAGAACTGTGTTTCCAGGAAGAAGAGTTGCTTTTGATACGAAAGACTTTGTGCTAAAGATGAAACTACCTTTGAACTATTATTTTCTCTTCCAAGAGTATTTATTAAGATTGTGTATTTTTTGTCGTTATCTGGTCTTGTGCTAAGCCTTATATAAAAATCCTTATTTTTATAATACTACTGTGTCGTGTCCATTTGTAGTGTATTCACTTTATTACTGTATGTGGTCATAAATGCTTAACACACAGCCTCTGAGATAAGCCTGTCTGCTCTGCCAAGCTACCAAGGGGGTGAGCAGGGGTTATCAAAGGGTGTGATCCCCTTGCCCTGACTAGAAAAGGAGTGTCCCTATTTGTCAGAAGTGTATACCTCTGCCAACTAGAGACAGCCGGTTCTAACAATATCAGTAACGCATTTCCCTCCAAAGAAAACTTTAAGCAAGTGCGTTACTCAGTGCAAGCAGCCCTCAGTCACTGCTCACAGCACTTACTCACACTGCACACAGGCCTCACTCAAACTGCACACAGGCCTCACTAACACTGCACACAGCCTTCAAACACACTGCATACAGTACGCTATCAGTGCGTACTGCACACACTTAGTGCACACAGACATAACTCACAGTGCACACAGCACTCACTCAGTGCACACAACTCTAACTCAACCTGCACACAGTCGTCACTCACACGGCACACAGGCCTCACTAACACTGCACACAGCCTTCAAACACACTGCATACAGTACAATATCAGTGCGTACTGCACACACTTAGTGCACACAGACATAACTCACAGTGCACACAGCACTCACTCAGTGCACACAACTCTAACTCAACCTGCACACAGGCGTCACTCACACTGCACACATGCCTCACTAACACTGCACACAGCCTTCAAACACACTGCACACAGTACGCTATCAGTGCGTACTGCACACACTTGGTGCACACAGACATAACTCACAGTGCACACAACACTCATTCAGTGCACACAACCATCACTCTCAGTCCACACAGCCCTCACTCTCAGTGCACACAGCCCTCAGTCTGCTACTTGTTTGTGCAGTTACTAACAATCTACACAGAACACCATCCCTCAGTATATGCTTAGCACATGCAGACACACTAACACTATACATCGTTTTGTATCACACAGAACTGATGGATAGATTCTAAAGTTACAATATCTTTGACATATTAGTGTTGCAAGTGCTCTTTTATTATACTTGCATTTATTGTGAAATAACTTGCTCTAATTTTTAACGTCACATTTAGGACTCTAAGGGTGCTATATTTTTACATTACCTTTATCCGCACGTACCTTTTTCACCCTTCATTGCTTTATACATTGTTTGCAAAAAGTGACGTAGAAATATAAGCTTTAGTGAAATTTACGTTATTTCTTGAGGCTTGTTCGTTGCTGCGTGCGGGAAGACAGGTACATTAACAAGTGTTGCGTCAAGGAGACAGGAAAGTCGCTAGTGCGCCACAATCAAAACTACATCTGCATACACATTCACATTTTCACACTTGGAAGTTAGACACATTATCTTTGGAGACATCTCCTGGGGCCAAGGGAAGGGGATGTACCTTTCATCCTTTGTCCACTTCCAAACACCTTGCCGGCAAACTTCTGAACTTCAGCCTATTTAAGATCACGAAAGGCTCATTGTGATCCATAGCCTTTTTCGTGTCCAGAAAGACAACAGTGCCCGACGGAACGACGCTGTATTTGCTCCGAAGACTACATCTTCAAAGACACTACGCGACAATTTTGGAATGTAAGTGCATTTGTAGTTATTTTCGTACTAGACTTGACTTTTCTTTAAATCTTTTAGTAACTTATTCGTCTCTAGATTTCGATATCTCTTTCTCATCTCATCTTCAAGCTTGCTACCTCTACACATTCTCCCCTGTATCTCTCCACTTTCTAAACATATGTTTTTTCCTGGTTCACTCTTTTCTGTCCCTTTCACTGCACTCTCTTAACATTTATTTTCTGCTTTCTTTCTGTCACTCTAGCTCATGATTACTCTCTTATTCTCGCTTCCCCTCCTTTTTATGCTTCCTATAACTCCATTGCCAGATCCACAATAATGTGAACAAAAAAAGACGTTTTATTGACCTCACCCAAACTCGATCGATCGTACACTACTGAGCATCAAAGACGGAGGTAATACATGTTAATAAATTATACTTTTTCTTTTACAGATACAACACAGACTCTTTTCAATTCATTCTGTCCCAGTTGTGATCTGGAACAAACATATTAATTTAGGTAAGTACATGGGGATGCTAATGTTGTCATAGAATTAACTGTCTTCCGGAAACGCTTTTGGAGCGAATGATATTTTTGTTGGGTACTATAGACTCCCTCTAGCTGTCTGTGTGCTCAACATGACAGAACACGTACACTACATATCAACACCTAATCGTCACATGCTTGCACACACTTTTTTTCCTACTCCGCTGCTCACTCATTTTGGACAGGTAGCTCACACCACTTCGCCACATCTTCAAAACGGTTTTTCATGCAAATTAATGGCTAATATTACCGGGCATTTTATACCCATTTGTAACATGCATGCCCAGACCATCTTTCCTACTACGCTCTACCCTCCTTTTTTTAACATAGAGTTCACACCACTTTGTAACATTTAAAGAACGCTTTTCACGACCGCAACACGCACAACATGCACAAACAGCCCACAGACTCTCTCACATTTACATTCACGCACGGATACACGCACACGTTAACAACATTTTGACCTGCATCTTGCAAGCATACCCCCACCTGGTTTTTTTTCTCTGTCATTCATTTATCTGCATGTTTCTGCCTTTCACTCGCGGAAATACGCCCAAACACAAGCAGCCCACAGAGTCTCTCTCCCACCCACCCCCACACTCCCACGCTCTCGCACGGAAACACGCACACCATAGCTTGTCTCTCATTCATGGCCACGTTCTCCCACCCCACCTTCGACTTTTATTTCCGCACGGCAACACGCACAACAAGCAGCCCACAGACTCTCTGTTGCATTCACGCACGGCAACACGCACACGTTGATAACATTTAGACGTGCATCTCCCATTCACGCACGCCAACACGCACACGTGCGTGCCTCTTGCTTATCTTATTCCACTCATGCCCGGTAACACGCACAACACGCACACACAGCCCACAGACTCTCTCTCTTTTCCATTCACGCACGGAAACACGCACACGTTGACAACATTTAGACGTGCATCTTGCAAGCATACCCACCCTGCCTTAGCTTCCTTTCGCTCTTGTTAGTGGACTGAACATAACATTTAAAGAACGCTTTTCACGAACGCCAACACGCACAACATGCACAAACAGCCCACAGACTCTCTCACTTTTCCATTCACGCACGGATACACGCACACGTTAACAACATTTTGACTTGCATCTTGCAAGCATACCCCCCCGGGTTTTTTTTTCTCTGTCATGCATTTTTTGGCACATTTCTGCCTTTCACTCGCGGAAATACGCCCAAACACAAGCAGCCCACAGAGTCTCTCTCCCACCCACCCCCACACTCCCACTCTCTCGCACGGAAACACGCACACCATAGCTTGTCTCTCATTCATCGCCACGTTCTCCCAGCCCACCTTCGACTTTTATTTCCGCACGGCAACACGCACAACAAGCAGCCCACAGACTCTGTTGCATTCACGCACGGCAACACGCACATGTTGATAACATTTAGACGTGCATTTCCCATTCACGCACGCCAACACGCACACGTGCGTGCCTCTTGCTTATCTTATTCCACTCACGCCCGGTAACATACACAACACGCACAAACAGCCCACAGACTCTCTCTCTTTTCCATTCACGCACGGAAACACGCACACGTTGACAACATTTAGACGTGCATCTTGCAAGCATACCCACCCTGCCTTAGCTTCTGTCTCATTCATTGATCTGCATGTTTCTGCCTTTCACTCGCGGAAATACGCACAAAAACACAAGCAACCCACAAATTCTCTCTCCCCACCCCCCCCCACACTCACAGTCTCTCGCACGGAAACACGCACGCCATAGCTTGTCTCTCATTCATCGGCACGTTCTTCCAACCCACCTTCTACTTTTACTTACGCACGGCAATACGCACAACAAGCAGCCCACAGACTCTCTTGGAAAGCAACACGTTCTTTTAGCCAATCTATTACATGCATGTGAATTGGTATTTGGTCATTATTACATTGGTTCGTGCAAAGGTACACAACAAACATGGCAAACGGGGATTTAAAGCACATTTGGACATTGCATGCCCAGCCCATCTTTCCTACTACGCTCTTCCATCCTTTTTTTTTACATAAAGTTCGCACCAATTCGCAACATTTAAATAACGCTTTTTCCAGCTAAGAAAATTCTTTCGAACAGGCGGGTTTCATACTATAAACTTCCTACAGCTGTACGTGTTATTAACTAGCACACCCTTCGCTCCAACATTTTATTCACACAGTATCTTGAGCCTATTCCGCTGCTCCCTCCTAAGGCACACACAAATCTCACCACTTCGCCACATCTATAAAACGCAGTTGCATGTACATTAAAAAAAAAAAACTGCACGAAATACACAACTTTGCCACACATCACAACAAATTTACACTACATATCAACACACATTAGTCACATGCGTGCACACACTCGTGATCCTACTCTGCTGCTCACGCATTTGGCTCGGGCAGCTCACACCACTTTGCCACATCTCTTGAACGATTTGGCCTGCAAATTAAATACTAAAGTGCCAATGCTTTGTACAAAGAATAAGGCCATGCCTGCACAGCCTATCGTTCCGACTCCGCTGATCCCTCCTTATGGTAACACACAGGGCACACTACTTCTAACCATATCAGTAACGCATTTCCATACAAAGAACATTTTTAACAAGTGCTATTTCAATACTAGAGACTGCCACTGCTGTATTTCTGGTTGACTAACACACCTCTCACTAACGCTTTGGCCTGCAAAAAATTTTTTTTTACACAAATTGCGATTTGGATACTATAGCCTCACTCACGCAGTCCGTGTGCTACACATCACAGAACACGTACACTACATCTCAATACACAGTCGTCCTTTGCTTGCACACACTTTCGTACAAACTCCGTAGCTCACTCATTTTGGACATGCAGCTCACACCACTTTGCCACCTGTCCTAAGCGCTTTGGCATAACAATTAACGCATACTATGCAAGTAATTTTTACACACATTTTAAAGATGCCGAAACAAACTTTCGTTTCTACTCCATTCCTCCTTCCTTTTCCACACACCGCTCACACCACTTCGCAACCTTTCACTAACGCTTTGGCTTGCATAAAAATCTTTTTTAACCACTTACATTTGGAGACTATAGGCTTCCTCCACCTGTCCATGTTGGTAACTTACACCCTTAGTCATTCCTTTTATACACATACTTGTGCTTAATTTACAGGTCGATCCTAAGGCACACACATATCATGACATCACTTCGCCACATCTTGAAAACGCAGTTGCATCCAACTTAATATTACTTTTTCAAGAATACACAACTTACTCAAACACAGCACAGGTCCCATAACTGCACAGACTCTCGTTCAAAGTCAGCTCCTCCCTCCTTTTGCATAGGCAGCTCACACAAATTATACATATCGCAAATGCGATTTACACACAATTGTCCCCTCCAGGCACAGCCTTTCGTTGCTACTCCACTGCTCCATCCTTTGGCACACAAATCTTACAACACTTCGCCACATCTCAGGAACGTTTCTGAAATTAACATAACTTATTTTTCACGTGCTATGTTCCCACTATAACCATCCTCATGCTAACTGTGTTTTTAAATACCATACACTTTGCTCTACTTCCTTACAACAGTTGAGTCCCACATTTAGCATGCATAATGCTATTCCTCGCTTCTTACTACCAACGTTAAATACTGTCACTGTTTAATTTGGGGGGGGGAATGCTAATAGTGACAATTTAATAGGAAAAAAGAGTTGGCAAATTTACTTTCACATTGATCATCTCTCTCGCATGCAAAATCTCGCACACTTTCCTGCTTACTATCCTACCTCACAACTTTCTTTTGTCTGAATGATGCGTTTTTAATAATCCATTCCAAAAAGGAATCCCACTTACTTTAACTGGCTCTCTCACTTTCATGCTTCCAATCTTTCTCTCCCTACTTCTCAGGCTTCTCTCTCACCCTCATTTCAGGCAAAATAAAATCGATAGATCTCACTTCATTCATTCTCTCTCTACTTCACGCACTCTACTCAGTATGCAGGGCAACAAGCATACACTCTACACATCACACACTTTCTCACTACAAAGTTGCTCATAAAACGAAAACCAGGCACACACACACACAATGTATTATCATGCCCTCTGTCACACTCTGAGACATAAGTATATAAAATTTCAAAACTACTATTGCATTCCCTGTTTTGGTTTTGGATTTCAAGTGTAATTTAATGTAAAGCATATTCTAACAATTCACGTTACTCTCATTTCAGATTATTCCAGTGAGGTACAATCACCCACAAATCAAGGTAAATAATATTATTGTTTGGAAAAAACAATAAATAGTTATTTAAAAAGTAATTCGCCTTACTTAAGTGAATAGACTTTAGAGGAATAAAGTAAAGGGAGTAAACAAAAACATGCATAGATGCTTAAAAGCCAGTTACCATCAAGGTAATACAAGATTTAATAGTAAATCAAAAGGGAAGCAATGCTTACCAAATAGTACTTTTGCTATTTTGCACAATGTATGCAAACCAGTTAATACATGGAACTCCAACGATCTACATTATATCATGGACCTTGGAGATGCTTTATATCTACAAATGCATTCTTTTAACAAAGAAACACTTATGCATCCTGATGATTTGCCAAAATATATAGAGCACAATAATATGTTTTATTCACTTAGCCTACGCAACCCTTTCTATGGTAATGTCCTTAAACCTTTTGATGAAAACTATCCAGATATTAGCACTGCCATACATTTAGGGATTTCTAAGTACTGTGGGGTACTACTTTGTATGAGTGTATATTTAATTTCTATTTTTAGAAATATGCAAACATACTATGTATTTGATTCACATAGCAGGGACAGTGAAGGCATGCCTCATTCAAATGGAACATGTGTAACTCTAGAATTTAAAACTTTTGAAGGACTTTCAGAATATGTAGTGAAACTAGCAAAAAAAATTGGAAATCCGTCTCAGGATTGCATACCAATTGAATTAACACCAATATATATAAAAAAAAATTTGAAGCAAACATTCCAAAGAGCACTTAGAGTGCACAAGAAAAATAGTCATTTAACTCCAGTTACTAAAATCTTTGTGCATACTACTCAAGTGATTGACAATTCTATTTTTGAAGGGAGTTTACTTTCTTCGGACGCTTTAGGTATTCAAAGTAAGGGGACTAATAGCAATACTAGTAAGAAAATTCATTTGTCAGGAACAAGTATTTCTATTATGGGGACAAAGAAATAGTCTCTAATAAACCTAGCAAACTTGAGCCTTTCTGAACATAGTGTGAAAAAAAGGGAAAATACTACTGTTGCACTAGGAACCCTTGACAATGTTGGAAATAAAGGGGTTGAAAAAAACAGACCACTGTAAGTTTACCTCTGGTACAAAAACGAAAAGCAAATAAAGCAACTTTAGTTTCTTCGGACGCTTTAGGGACTCAAAGTAAGGTGACTAATAGCAATACTAGTAACGAAACTCATTTGCCAGGAACAAGTACTTCTATTCTGGGGACAAATAAACACTCTCAAATCAACTTAGATCACTTTAGCCTTTCAGAACCTAGTGTGAAAAAAAGGAAAAATACAAATGTTGCACTAGGAGCCATTGACAATGTTGGAAATTAAGGTGTTGAAGAAAACAGACCAACTGTAAGGTTAACGCTGGTAGAAAAACGCAAAGCAAATAAACAAATCCATTTAATTATTAATAAATTCCATCGTGAAATATTGCATGGGCCAGAATATGTTTGTACTATTTGCAACCAGTTGTGGCATAAACAAACAATAAAAAATACTCGCACGGTTTGTGAAACAGAAATCTTTAAAAGGTGTAACATTAGTAGCAAGAAAACAAATTTAATTTGTATGACTTGCTATGCTTACATCAGAAAAGATAAAATACCACCATGTTCAGTTCTAAATGGCATGGCATTTCCAAATGTACCAATTGAATTAGAATTATACGATTTAGAAGAAAGATTAGTTTCTCCTAGGATACCTTTTTTACAAATTCGTAGTTTACCATGCGGATTTCAAAAATCATTATCAGGTGCTGTCGTTAATGTACCTGCAGATGTAATGACAACAGTTACAATTTTACCAAGGCAAATGAATGATGCCATGACCATCCCAGTAAAATTAAAAAGGAAATTATTGTATAAATCACACACGCATTATGAAAATATTCACCCAAACACCGTTAAAAAGGCAGCTACATGGCTAGCAACCAATAGTGTCATGTTTAATGAATATGGTGTGACAATTAACCCCGAATGGCAGTATATACCTCCAGAAATCAACAATGTAAATGATAATTCAGACCCAAGCTATTCTTCAGATACATCTGACAACATGGAAGCAGGGAATTTAGATACTATGTTAACAAATGAAATAATTACCAGTAATAGGGTAAATGTTTTAAGTTTAGCTCCAGCTGAATATAATACACCAACAGGTATATATGAGGATAAAGATTCAGAATTTTTGGCTTTCCCTACAATTTATTGTGGGGAACGAAGGCCAAACAATAAGGAAAGACCTATACAGGTACATTATAGTACTATTTGTCAATGGGAATTAAGAAGTCATGATAGAAGAGTAGCTAAAAGTATGACTAATGTTTTCTTTAAACTTAAAAAATTACATATTAAGCAAATTCAAGGGAAAATTAATATTTCTATACGGAAAAAATATACAGATGGTAAGAATATTACTGCTAAAGACATAAAATATAATATTGAAAATTTGTTCCAGTTTAATGAAGGTTATAAAGTTTTGAAAACTATATGCAGAGATCTTTTTGCTATGATAAGACAACTTGGAATACCAACTTTTTTTTTTAACTTTATCTGCTGCTGAAACAAAATGGCACCATTTAATAAATATATTATTGAGAGTTAAAAACTTAAAGGAATGCACAGAAGAGGAATTCAATAACATGTCTTGGGAAACAAAATGTTGATTAATACAAGAAGATCCTATTACATGTGCTAGACAGTTTGACTATCAAGTGAGGAAATTGTTTAATTGTGTTTTGATGAACGGGACAAATCCAATTGGGGAAATAGTTGACTACTTTTACAGAGTCGAATTCCAACAGAGAGGTTCTCCACATATACATGCATTAATATGGGTAAAAAATGCACCCCTCTATGGTGTGTCACCATTAGAAGATGTCAATCTTCTTATTGAGCAATATATTCAATGTAATAAGTCAAATCACTGTTTTACAGCCTTTAATAAATTTACAAAGGCATGGGCACACAAAAAATTGCAGTCGAAAAGAAAAAAGAACATGTTAATATCAATACCCAAAATATCCTATGTCAAAAACTCTCATATTAGAGCCATTGACACTTGAAGGCACAGATAGGTAATGGAAAGATAATCTAAAACGTATCCATGAAGCAATGAATAATGCAACTTTTAGCACACTTTCTTTTGATGATTTTTCAGGTGTTATTAAGATGGATAATAAAGAATATATTACTTCTATACAAACCAGTTTAGAAAAGCCGACAATTTTTTAAAAAAGAACACCAGATGAATGCTTCATTAATAACTTCAATAGTACGATTTTAAAAGCTTGGCGAGCAAACATAGACTTGCAGTTTATACTAGATGCTTATGCTTGTGCGGTCTATATTATTTCATATATCAGCAAATCACAAAGAGGAATTAGCAAACCTATTGCACAAGCTGCTAAAGAAGTGAAAAACAATACTAATGTCAAAGAACAACTTAAACACATAGGGAACAAATTCCTCAACTGCACAGAAATTAGTGCTCAAGAAGCAGCATATCTCATTCTTCAGATCCCATTACGGAAAAGTTCACGGGCATTTGTATTTATTAATACTAGCCGTCCACAAAAAAGAACTTATTTAATGCGCGATATGGAAACTATTAATTCGTTGCCAGAAAATTCTACTGACATTCAATGTGAAAATAATATTGCTAAGTACTGCAAGAGGCCCAAAACATTAGAAATGTGTACTTTAGCTGATTATGCTTCAAATTTTAACTCTGCCAGCAAAAAAAATTATACCAGAGAAATAAATGACTCTGAAGATTTACTTGCTGAAAGAAACTTTTACAGCTCAGATGAGAAAGAAATTGAAATAGAATGTACTGAGGAGGATGTAGGAATGCAGAATATAAATAGCAAGTATGCTTTAAGTAAGCGCAAACGGAGAAAAATTATACGCTATTGCAGATTTGACAAAGAGCCTGAAGAATATTATAGAGAACTATTAATGTTGCACTATCCATGGAGAGAAGAACATAAAATTATCGTAAACAATGACACTTACTATGAAAAGTATCTACAAGTTAAAAATGTTGTTGATTCATAAGTTAAAATCTATAACCATAATCACGGGGAGGTTAGAAACATTACAAATCAAGAGTGGAATGAAAATATAATATCCCCTCCTCTATCACCTCTATTAATACCAACAGAAAATGTATGTGATGAAGGGAAGAATAAAGAAAATCAACATCGATATGATTTGTCATTAGATTTAGGAATTAGAACAATAACTGAAGAACCAAGCTTAACTAACTCCATTCTACCTGATGATAAATACCAAAATATAATGCACAACTTAACTGGTCAACAGCTCAATTTTGTTTACCATCACTTGAATTTGTTAAAAACTAAAAGTACTCCATGCTATACTTTCTGCACTGGAGGGGCTGGTGTTGGTAAAAGCTTTCTAATAACTGCACTACATCAAACATTACTACGCTACTATAATACAAAGGCAGGTGAGAATCCAGATAATATACATGTCTTACTTACTGCTCCAACAGGCAAAGCAGCACATCATATTCATGGGCAAACATTGCATAGTACTTTCAAAATTCCTGTCTCACAAAGTTTTAATTATAAACCACTAAGTCATGACAATAGACCTTCTCTTCAAATGCAAATGATGCATGTTAAAGTTTTTATTATAGATGAAATTTCAATGGTGGGTCAAAATATGTTTAATTTTATACATAACAGACTACAAGAAATAAAGTCGTCAAATGAACCATTTGGAGGGATTTCAATTATAGCTATTGGTGACTTTTACCAATTGAAACCTGTTTGTGACAGATACATTTTTCAGGATTCTAATAATTTGTATGGCCCTTTAAGTAATAACTTATGAAAAGAACATTTTAAACTATTTGAATTAACGAAGATTATGCGTCAAAAAGAAGATCTACAATTTGCAGAACTACTAAACCGATTAAGAGGGAAGCATACTAAAGAAGATATTCTACTAATTAAGCAAAGAGAAATGCCACCTGATGAGAGTCTCTTAGAAACAATCCCATACATTATGTCTACTAATGTTGAAGTAAATGAAATTAACAGAATTGTTTTGGATAAACATAGCAAGGAATATCCAGTGTATGTAACAGTAGCTAACGATACTGTGAGTTCAGATGTGTCAGAAAATGTTAAAAAAACTATACTTAAGCAATTGCCTAAGGATCCAACGAAAACTATGGGACTTGCACATACATTACACATTGCTTTACAGCTCCGTTATGATTTAACTTGCAATGTAGATGTAAATGATGGTTTAACTAATGGCGCAACTGGTATAGTCCAATTTGTTGACATTATTAACAATACTCCATTTATAGTTTGGGTATCATTTGACAATATTAGTGTTGGGCAAAAAGCAAGGCAAGAATATAACATTTATATCATGCCCAAATAGAAAAGTCATGGACACCAATACATGCTATAGCTAGACATTTCCAATACACTAAGAAATGTATTACTGTTATACGCAAACAATTTCCTTTACGACAAGCATCAGCACGTACTATACATCGCACACAAGGGGACACTATAGAACCACTTTATATACACTTTAATAACAGCAAAATTCATCATTTACATTATGTTTATATTATCAGAGCTAAATGTATACAGAACATATACGTTCAAAGTTTTGATGAAACTAAAATTATAATACACCCAAAAGTTAATGAGGAAATGGAAAGATTAAGGACCGAAATGCAACTTGAAATAACTATCCCACAATTAGATACATACACCGCACATTTCAATATTATAACACACAATATACGATCACTTCAGAAGCATTTCACATCAATGATAGCTGATAGTAACATGATGCAAGCAGACATTATTTGCTTAACTGAGATCAACAGAACAAGGAACTCAACTGGAAACGATTTTAATGTAGAACAATATGAGCATATTATATTTGATAAATTTCATACATACAACACTAACCATGGGATGATACTCTACTACAAGAAAGATCTTAGTATATTACCTATTTATGAAACACACCAAGGGATAGACATTTTACATTTTACATTACAGATTAATTCCACAGATTACCTTATTATAATAGTCTACAAACCACCACATAAACTTATTACTGACCTTTTAGAAATTATTACCATTATCACAAATTTTTACCCAGAACACAAAATCATCATTATGGGAGATTTCAATGTGGATGTCTCTCAAAGCAATTCACAATCTAACAAACTAATTGGGTTATTTGAGACAAAGTTGCAATGTACACAACTTATAGACACTTACACAACAGACTACCAATCTATCTTAGATCATATATATACCAATTACATACTTCAAAATTATGGTACATTAGAATGCTATTACAGTGATCATAAAGCACTATGGATTTGTATTTAACATTGTTTGTAACATATATTTCTATTTCAGATGTTGACTATTGAAGAAATCGCTAACATTACCATCAATGACAACAAACCGTATGAAAAACCCATCAGAGTTAATGTGATCAAGTTCTCAAGTAAAACAAATTACAAGAACGCCAAACAAGAAAATAAAGTTCTATTTCATTTGGCTCTAGCAGACAAAACTGGAACAATTAAAGCAACGTGCTACCAAGAAAGTTTATATCAGCAGACACAAAGCAACTGTGGCCTACTAATACGCAATTTTATAATTAAAAACAAAACAATTCTGATTACTAAGCAAAGCAAAGTTACAAAATTTCCTGCAATGCCTCTAAATCAAACGCTCATTCAAGAAGCTGAAAACATTTTGCAGCCTCCTGCACCATCTGCTTCTCCTATTAAAGAAATAAAGCGGACAACTGTGAGAAGTCTTATGACAGTGTGTGGGACCATTTCAGAAGTAAGTAGAGGTATTTTGTACTGTGTGTCTCGCTGCTTGAGTTGTCAGTTAGTGTGTGTGGTGTTGTCTGTGCCATTGTCAATATTTATTGGGCCTTTGTCAGGGGGCTTGTGTGTGTGTGTATACTATTTGGTGCTTAGATGTTATTTAATTTTGAGTGGGTGCAGTTGTGTGTGTGGTCTCTGTAACACATTAGATATGCTGTTATGTTTATGAGGCTTTCAATCAATCATAAATGATCTGTACAGCAGCCAAATAATAACAATTAACACTGTGTGTAAATAGGTGTGAAAAATCTACACTGCATTTATAAATTTTAATTTGCTAGGTGTTTAAAGATGAGCACCGAACTCAGACATCAAAGTTCAACTTTTTTTAACATGATTGGGAACAACGCCGTTAATTTGAAAAGAGAAATATCCCTTCATCACTATGTCTTCAATGCTTGACCAATTATTACGTCTGACTTCAGTGCTTCTAAATTTTAAACACAAATATTTTTTTTAGGAAGAGGAAAGTAAACATGTGGTCATCAATGGACAAAATACAGCGATAAAATGTATTACGTTAAAAGATTCCACTGATGACATCAAAGTCACATTATGGAGAGAAGCTACTCTATTCTCAATAAACATTGGAGAATATGTGATGTTAACTCATGTCACAGTACATGAATTTAATGGAAAGAAAATATTGAACACGACAAGGCACAGCAAATTAAAAGTAAGGAACACACGCTCTCTCATGCACCCCTTACTCTATCACTTCCACACACACTCTCTCTCTCTTTCAAAAAAACACTCTTTAACTATCCAACACACTATCTCTCTCCCATACACTATCTCTCTACAACACTCTCTCTCACACACTAGCTCTCTACAACACTCTCTCTCTACAACACACTCTCTCTACAACACGCTCTCTCTACAACACGCTCTCTCTACAACACGCTCTCTCTACAACACGCTCTCTCTACAACACGCTCTCTCTACAACAGGCTCTCTCTACAACACGCTCTCTCTACAACACGCTCTCTCTACAACACGCTCTCTCTACAACACTCACTCTCTACAACAGCCTCTCTCTACAACACGCTCTCTCTACAACAGGCTCTCGCTACAACACGCTCTCTCTACAACACGCTCTCTCTACAACACGCTCTCTCTACAACAAGCTCTCTCTACAACACTCTCTCTCTACAACACTCTCTCTACAACTCTCTCTCTCTACAACACTCACTCTCTACAACACTCTCTCTCTACAACACTATCTCTCTACAACACTCTTTCTCTACAACACTCTCTCTCTACAACACTCTCTCTCTACAACACTCTCCCTCTACAACACTCTCTCTACAACACTCTCTCTCTACAACACTCTCTCTCTACAACACTCTCTCTCTACAACAGCCTCTCTACAACAGCCTCTCTCGACAACACGCTCTCTCGACAACAGCCTCTCTCTACAACACGCTCTCTCTACAACACTCTCTCTCTACAACACTCTCTCTCTACAACACTCTCTCTCTACAACACTCTCTCTCTACAACACTCTCTCTCTACAACAGCCTCTCTGTCTACAACAGCCTCTCTCTCTACAACAGCCTCTCTCTACAACAGCCTCTCTCTACAACACTCTCTCTCTACAAAACTTTCTCTGTACAACACACTCTCTCTACAACAGCCTCTATATACAACAGCCTCGATCTACAACAGCCTCGATCTACAACACTCTCTCTGACACACACTGTAACGTTTAGGTTAAAAAAAAATTAACTATGTCTTTATTTACTACAACAGGTAACAACACCACCACAAGAAACTATTGACGTGGAAATATATGGAGTGGAAAGCACAAACGGAGATTGGAGCACTATAACAACGAAAATAACCAACACAGATATTTACCAATCAATGGACGTACAAAATCAAACACTTATACAGTGGTTTATGTTGGACAAAGAGGTGGATGACATTGGTGAAGCACTAATTCATTATTTGCCTCAAATATGTGAGGTTATATTTTGTAATGGCAAAATTACTAAAATTGTTAAAGAAAAGTCTGAGGAAGATTTAAGTTTATAATTAACAATCCTTAAAAAAAAAGTTTTTACAAAGATCACTAAATAAATATTGTTTTGTGTTTCCTAAAAATAAATATACTAATTTGAACATATCCACTTGCATGGTCATTTTCGTTGGGGGTGGGTATATTTTATAGGAAAAATGTTAAATGTAGCACTACAACATACATAACAATAGCTGTTGCAGCTACCTTTCGCAAAGCACGCAACAAAAACAATAACTATACAATAGTTGGGTGACATCACTACATGTTTCAACGTGGCACCTACAATAACAGGTATAAAAGCATGCTTTGTTGTTGTTCAGTACTGCTGTTGTGTTTCATTGTGAGGGTGTTGTTGGGACAAGTACGGCTCTGGTGATGCAGAGTGATGCTGTGTTGGTGCTCAGTGGTAATGTGGAGGTGCAGAGTGATAATGTGGTGTTGCTGCGTGTTGCATTGTTGGGGCTCAGTGATGCAGTTGTTGTGAGAAGTGATACTGTTGTGGTGCTGAGTTATGCTGTGGTGGGAATCAGTTAACACAAACACAGCACCACTCATCACCAGCACAGCACCACTCATCACCACAAGAGCATTACTCAACACCACACTAACATCACTCGGCAACACACCAGCATCACTCCACACCACCATAACAGCATCATTCAGCAACAACACAATATCACTCTACAACGACACAGCAGCACTCATCACCACCACAGCACCACTCATCACCACAACAGCATTACTCGGCAGACAAACGTCACACAAACAGAACATGTACGCTTTCACCAGGCACACACACCAACAGCTATCAATGCACCCTTTCCCAAGGCATACACACACACTAACAGACATCAGTGCACGCTTTCAATAGTCACACACACCACCGGCCGTAAGTGCACACTTTCAACACATTTTTTAACGTAGCACACACAATTACAGGTATAAAAGCATGCTTTTTTAAAGTTGACTACTGCGTCGTGTGGATGGATGACACTGTTATTGTGCTAAATACCCCTGTGGTGGTGCAGAGTGATGCTGTGTTGTTGCTCAATGGTACTGTGGGGGTGCAGAGTGATAATGTGGTGTTGCTGCGTGTTGCATTGGTGGAGCTCAGTGATGCAGTTGTTGTGAAAAGTGCTACTGTTGTGGTGCTGAGTTATGCTGTGTTGGTAATCATTGAACACCAACACAGCACCACTCATCACCAGCACAGCACCACTCATCACAACAACAGTATTACTCAGCACCACACTAACATCACTCGGCAACACACCAGCATCACTCTACACCACCACAACAGCATCATTCAACAACAACACAATATCACTCTACAACGACACAGCAGCACTCATCACCACCACAGCACCACTCATCACCACAAAAGCATTACTCAGCAGACAAACGTCACACAAACAGAACATGTACGCTTTCACCAGGCACACACACCAGGCATACACACACACCTACAGCAATCAGAGCATGCTTTCACCAGACATACACACACACACACAGCCATCAGCCCACGCTTTCACCAGGCATACACACACACCAACAGCCATCAGTGCACGCTTTCAACAGGCATACACACCACCGGCCCTAAGTTCACACTTTTAACACATATTTTAACATAGCATACACAATTACAGGTATAAAACCATGCTTTTTTGATGTTGAGTACTGCAGTAGTGTGGATAAATGACACTGTTGTTGTGCTAAATACGGCTGTGGTGGTGCAGAGTGATGCTGTGTTGGTGCTCAATGGTACTGTGGGGGTGCAGAGTGATAATGTGGTGTTGCTGCGTGTTGCATTGGTGGAGCTCAGTAATGCAGTTGTTGGGAGAAGTGCTACTGTTGTGGTGCTGAGTTATGCTGTGGTGGTAATAATTGAACACCAACACAGCAGCACTCCTCACCAGCACAGCACCACTCATCACAACAACAGCATTACTCAGCACCACACTAACATCACTCAACAACACACCAGCATCACTCTACACCACCACTACAGCATAATTCACCAACAACACAATATCACTCTACAACAACACAGCAGCACTCATCACCACCACAGCAACACTCATCACCACAACAGCATTACTCAGCAGACAAACGTCACACAAACATAACATGTACGCTTTCACCAGGCACACACACAAACAGCTATCAATGGACGCTTTCACCAGGCATACACACACACCAACAGCCATCAGTGCATGCTTTCACCAGACATACACACACACACACAGCCATCAGTCCACGCTTTCACCAGGCATACACACACACCAACAGCCATCAGTGCACGCTTTCAACAGGCATACACACCACCGGCCGTAAGTGCACGCTTTCACCACATATTTTAACATAGCACACACAATTACAGGTATAAAAGCATGATTTTTTGCTGTTGAGTACTGCGGTCGTGTGAATGAATGAGACTGTTGTTGTGCTAAATACGGCTGTGGTGGTGCAGAGTGATGCTGTGTTGTTGATCAATGGTACTGTGGGGGTGCAGAGTGATAATGTGGTGTTGATGCGTTTTGCATTGGTGGAGCTCAGTAATGCAGTTGTTGGGAGAAGTGCTACTGTTGTGGTGCTGAGCTATGCTGTGGTGGAAATAATTGGACGCCAACACAGCAACACTCATCACCAGCACAGCACCACTCATCACAACAACAGCATTACTCAGCACCACAGTAAGATCACTCGACAACACACCAGCATCACTCTACACCACCACTACAGCATCATTCAGCAACAACACAATATCACTCTACAACAACACTGCAGCACTCATCACCACCACTCAGCACTGCAAAAACATTACTCAGCAGACATAAATTAACACAAACTGAACATAAACAGTGCATACATACTACGTTTAAATTAAATAAAAATCACAAAACAAAGGCCAATGCAGAGCGGCGAGACAAGACACGTACGGCGAAACACGAGAGAAAGACGAGCCAACAGCGAGATAAAACAAACAGGATGCGAGCTCAGACGAAACTAGACTACAGGACCCGCATACCGGGACGACACAAGCAAAAATGAGACAATAACAAAAGGGTGTGAGCTCAGGCTAAACTATACAACCGGACCCGCATACCAGAACGACACGCGCAAACATAAGTCAATGCATGGCGAAGACACGAACTAAATAGCAGTCAGTGATAGCATAAAAAAGCACAATAAAAAGAAAGGAGCCGGACACAAGCAAAGTGCGAGCAAAGAAAGACCCAAAATCATAATTACATTCACATCACACAAAGGCAATTCATAGACAAAAGTGTACAAACTCACTAAGGCACTCTTTAATTATATTTGGAAAAAATAACAATTACCTGTCGATCGTAGCAGCTCAGTCACTGAAATGTAGAGATCAGACAAACAACACACAAAGAGAACATAGACAGTGCATACATGATACGTTTAACTAAATCAAGAAAACATCACCTAAAAAACGCCAATGCATAGCGGCGACACAAGCCACATACGGGTCAAACACGAGCCAAAGACGAGCCAGGTGCGAAAAAAAAAAAACAGGGTGCGAGCTCAGGCGAAACTAGACTACAGGACCCGCATACCAGGACGACACTAGCAAACATGAGTCAATGAATGGCGAAGAGACAACCTAAATACGACCCAGTGAAAGCATAAAAAAGGACACTAAGAAGAAACGAGCCAGACACAAGGCAAGTGCGACACAAAAAATGACAAAGTCCATAATTACATTAAATTCACACCAAAGGAAATGTATACAATTTTGAGTACAAAAACACAAAGGCACTCTTTAAATATATTAAAAAAATAAGGCAATTACCTGTCGATCGAAGCAGCTCAGTCACTGAAGTCTACAGATCAGACAAACAACACACAAAGAGAACAGACACAGTGCATACATAATACGTTTAACAAAAAAAGTAAAAGAGCACAAAAAAAACACTATGCATAGCGCCGAAAAGAGCCAGATACTAGCCAGACACAAGCCAAACAAAAGACAGGTGCGAAATAAAAAAAAATCAGGGTGCGAGCTCAGGCACATACGGCGCAAACACGAGCCAAAGACGAGCCAGGTGCGAGATAAAATACAAAAAACAGGGTGCGAGCTCAGGCGAAACTAGACTACAGGACCCGCATACAAGGACGACACTAGCAAACATGAGGCAATGCATGGCGAAGACACGAGATAAACACGAGCCAGTGATAGCATGAAAAAAGGACACTAAGCACAGACGAGCCGGACACAAGGCAAGTGCAAGGACAAAAAGAGCCAAGTACATCATTACATTACATTCACAGAAAGGAAATGTATACAATTTAGTGTAAAACTTCACAAAGGCACTCTTTGAATATATTAACAAAAAAAGCAATTACCTGTCGATCTAGGCAGCTCAGTCATTGAAGTGTAGCGACGATACCAACAACAATAAATATAGAATTTATAATAAAAAAAATAGGGAAACATACACAAACACAAACATCGCAATAAATTCAAGACACAATGGTAAAAAGGGTAATAGTAGGCATGCACATTATTAAATCCACATTCCAATAAATTAAAACGATACAATAAAGTCGAACAAGACAAAAAACACAATAAGAAAATAGCAAACAAAATAAAAAGACTTACCTGTATGTCGCTTTAAAAAAGTCCGTCAAGTATACTAATGTCACAAGCGGTAGCCGAAGAGGACCCAGAAAGTCAATAGCTGTAAATACAAAAAAAAAAAGTACAAAACATATACAAAAATACTTTAAGTACATTACATCAACAGACAAAAGTGGATCTTACCTGCAGAACTTCACAAAAGATATACGTCACTGACGTTTACGTCAAAAACGTCACCCAACAGTTACGTATTACAATCAAATATTCACCGAAAAATATTAGGATTAGCACTTTCGACAAATAAATACAGTAATAAATTCGGACATCATTTTTAATAAATAAAAGGACAGACAATAAGGAAAAAACAAATTAATACACTATACTTTCACATTCAATATAAAAGATTATTTAAATAAAACAATTACCGGTATGTTGCAGCAAGTCGCCCATTGAAGTAGAGAAATATCACAATCAGTACCCAAACATTAAAAAAGTACACATTTACAAAATATTAAAAGTACTTGTGAAACACATAGTTTATTACATTTATTACAACAAACATAATATAAGCTTACCGGTCGAATTTCACAAAAAACATCGGAAAGTCACTTTGACGGAGTCAAACAGGAACCGTACACTCAAAAGCTGGAAATACCATAAAAAATAAAAAAAATTAACGTATACGAAAAAAAAAAAACATTATATCAACAGACAACATTTTGGTCTTACCTCTAGAACTTCACAAAACATATCGCTAACTGACGTTTACGTGAAACACGTGTCCCACCCGTGACGTATTAAAATAAAGAACACCCCGTATTCTATTATGAATCGCACTTTCGTCAAATACATAAAGAAGAAAGATCCCGATAATATTCTATCAAATGCAATTACAGCTATAAGGCAACACAATAAATAATATTGAATATAACAAAATGGTGAAGAAAAAAAAAATATATACATTTACCTGTATGTCGCAGCAACTCGGACATTAAAGTGTACAAAAAAGACAAGCAGCACAAATAAATTACATACTTACTAATGTTAAAAAGATTAAAATTACAGCTTAAAAATAACATTCTTCCATTACACAGAAACGCATTATCACACAACAACTAGAATTTTACACTTACCTACATGTCACAAGCGGGAGCGAAAAAGGACTCGAACAATAAACAGCTAGAAATAAAATAAGAAAACATGTATCTCATAGACAAAGATCCGAAAAACACATTACATTAACTGACAAAAGTTACTCTTACCTGTAGAAATTGGCGGGACATATCGGGAATTGACGTCACAGCAGAAGAGACGGAGAAGTGTCTGAAAGTCACAAAAGGTCAAAACAGAACACAAAGAAGCTAACTTAATCGAATGAATAACACTAAAACATTACATCATAAACAAATACATTACATTACATTCACAGAAAAGGTGTTCTTACCTGCATCACTTGGCAAAAGATCTCGCTATATGACCTTTACGTACAAAAAAGTCCCCCCGCCCGCACGTATTCAGATTAAGTATTCAACATAGTAAACGCGAGACAACACTTTCGTTACAAACATAAAATATATATATAACAAGAAAAAATAACACAAAACATTACATCAACAGACAAAAGTTGGTCTTAACTGCAGAAAAGCACACAAGATATACGTAACTGACGTTTACGTCAAAAAAGTGCCCCAACCATGACGTATTACATTCGAATATTCAACAATAAAAATTAGGATTAGCACTTTCGACAAATAAAAGAATATATTCATAAAACATTTTTAATAATTAAACGTACAAATAAAAAGGAAAACACAAAGTAAAACACAATACATTCAACATCTATATACAAATGGATTTTAGCAAACATTTACCGGTATGTTGCACCAACTCGCACATACGCTAATGGAAATAATACAAATACATATCAAAAATACATAATAAACGGTATAAACATTTGCCATATACTACATACAAAAATAATCCAAACATAGCAATTCAAGAACTTATGGTATTTCGAGATATAATAAAAAAGTACATACAACAAATATAACAACGTTCGACATTTTCAGATACATAACACATACAATAAAATACATTGCTATATATTACATTTCAAAACACTACTAGTATTAGAACATCTATAGTTTATAACAGTATAAAAGTAGATAGTAAGAACATACGGTACCAAATAAACAAGTCGCTATACAAAAAAATCAATAAGACATCCTAATAATTAATACATTTAATAACAATAGCAACACAAGCAATAATACATTCAGCTTAATGTACTAACGATTATAAAATTTCAATCTTACCTGTCAAACGACGCAGCAACAAGAACGGAAGAAGAACACGCCTTTCCCGCACTAACATTCACACCAATCTGGGAATTTCCCCGTTGACGCACGTCAAACGCAACGCTACGTCACAAAACGTAGCGCTGCTATTGGCTAGAAATTACGTCACACTAAACATCACATAAAAATAAAAAAAAAACTAGAACGCTAAATCCCCTTACGTAACGAACGTAAAGGGAATACATAGCGGACGCCATTTTTAAATACACATATTAAAACACAGTTTCAAAACATTTACAACACACTTATAATACCAATACAAATACAACAATACACACACACATTACATTAAAAAAAATAACACATGCTAAACACTCACACTCACACTACATCAAATATGCAACATCACATACAAATATCACACCATAAGCATAACGATAATACATACAAAACACTCATCATGTTAAAAAAAAACAGTACACTTCAACACAACAACACTATTACACACCACCACAATAACATAACACCACAATTCAACAACACCAAAGCAACACTCAGCAACAACACAGATACACTCAGGAACACCACACCACCACTCAACACCACCACAACACACTCAGCATCACCACTGCATCACTAAGCACCAACAAACAAACAGCACAGCACCACTCAACACCACAACACTAACACTGTCCACCACCACAGCACCACTAAGAAAAAAAAAATCAGCACCAAAACAGCAAAGGTCTACACAACAACAGCACCACTCAGCTCAAAATATGCACCACACAAGCTAAATAACAGCATCACTATATGCAACTACAACATCAATTCACACCACAACTGCACTACTCAGCACCATACAACCATCACTCAGCAACACACCGCCATCACTCAACCCAACACTAGCAACACTCACCACCACCACAGCATAACTCCGCAACAAAAAAAAAAAAACAACACCATCATCACTCAGCAACACACCACCAATGCTCAGCACCAGCACATTATCAATCAGCAATCAAACATTAACACTCAGCGCCACAACAACACCAACAAAACACCACTCAACACCACCACAACAACACTTAGCACCACGACTGCATCACTAAGCAACAACTAACAAACAGCACAGCACCACTCAATACCATGAAAGCATAAGCTGGGAAGACTCTGGTCTCCACATTAGTCTTCTCTAAAATAGATTATGGGAACGCTCTCTTTCTTCACACCCAGAAGCGTGTCATAACTAAGCTGCAATCCGTCCAGAATGCGGCTGCCAGGATCCTTCTAAACATTCCTCGCCGCAAATCCACCACTCTTGGCATTCGTCAGCTCCACTGGCTGAGAGTTGAGAGCCGCATTAAATTTAAGGCCCTCTGCATTGCATATAAGGTAGTACATGGCATAGGACCCAGGTTCCTGACCGAAGCTTTTCAGCTGTATACTCCCAGTAGGCAATTAAGATCGGCCAACACCAGTCTCCTCTCTGTGCCACGCACAAGAACGGCCACCTGGGGAGACAGGCGCTTCCTTGTGGCCACTCCAAAACTTTGGAATCTTTTGCCACTGGCCATCAAAATTGCCCCGAACCTGATGAGCTTCCGCAGGCTCTTAAAAACATGGTTGTTTAACCAGTAAGAGGATGGCTGACTCCGGTAGTTCCACAGCGCCGAGACACCCCAGGGTATTTGTTGCGCTATAAAAATTACGTAAATAAATAAAATAAATAAATCACTGTACACCACCACAGCAACACTAAAAAAAAAACAAAAAAAACATTACTCAGCACCAAACAAGCATAAGTCAGCACAACAACAGCACCACTCAGCTCAAAAAAGCGCCAATCAAACAAAACAACAACATCACTCAGCGCAACACTACCACAGCATCAATCAGCACCGCCCAAAAAAACATTACAACACCATCATCAATCAGCAACACACCAGAAATGCTCAGCACCACCTCATTATCAATCAGCAGCCCAACATTAACACTCAGCGCCACAAAAGCAGCTACACAACACCACTCAACACTACAACAACACTCTGCAACAAAACTGCATCACTAAGCAACAACTAACAAACAGCACTGCACCACTCTACACCACAAAAGCATCACTGTACACTACCACAACACCACTCAACAAATAAAACATTACTCAAGCCCACACCAGCATAAGTCAGCACAACAGCAACACTCAGCACCACCACAGCACAACTCTGCACCACACCAGCATCTAAAACTAACTAACGAACATCACCCTACACCACCACAGCAACACTGCGCAACAGCACAACAGAATTCACCACCACAACACCATCACTAAGCACAACACCACGATCACTACACAACACACCACCATCACTCAACACAACAACAGCAACACTCAGCAGCAACACAGCATCAGTCAGCAACACACAAAAAATAGATTCGCGTAAAATCACTATCATTCAGCACCAACGCAGCAATACTCAGTGCCACCACATTATCACTCAGCAGCAACACATTAACACTTAGCACAAAAAAGGACTACCACAGCAACACTCAACATCACTACAACAAAAATCACCACCACCACAACATCACTACAAGCACAAAAGAAAATCCACTGCACAACAATCACTCCGCAACACCACACCACCACTCTGCCCCACTACAGCATCACTAGGCACCCCTTCAACAACACTAAGCACCACTACAGCAAGAATGAACACAAGCACAGCACCACTCATTACATTACAACAGGCTAAGAACTCACACTCACACTACATCACATCTGAGACATCACATACAAACATCACACAAAAAGCATCACGCAACAACATACAATACACTCAAAATGTTAAAGGAAACAATTAGACTTCAACACAACAACACTATTACACACCGCCACAACAACACAACAGCCCAAGTCACCACCAAATAAGCAACACTAACCAACAACACAGATACACTCTGGAACACCTATGCACCACTCAGCACCAACACAGCATTACACAACAAAAAAAAACATAAGTCAGCACAACAACAACACCACTCACCTCCAACAGAGAAAAAAATCAGCTAAACAACAGAAACACTAAATGCAACTACATCACTTCACAACACCACAGCACTAGTCAGCACAAAACTTACATGACACAAAATACCATAAGTCACCACAACAACAACAAGACTCAGCTCCAACAGATCACCACTCAAAAAATAAACATCACTAGGTGCAACTAGAATATCACTTCACAACACCACAACACAACTCACCACCAAACAAGCATCACTCTGCAACACCCTGCCATCACTCAGCGCAACACTACCAACACTCAGCACCACCACAGCATCACTCACCACCACACAAAACAAGCACTGCCATTAACAATAGGAATCGCTGTGGGAAAGTTGGAGCCATTACAATTGAAAATAACAATGCCTTTTAATTTTTTAATCTTTTGAAAAAGATAAAGCCCTTTTTCATTTACAAAACAAATAGCTCCAACTTTCCTATTGCGAGACCTATTGGCAACGCCAGTGCTCGTTTTAAATGTAATATCAATTCGGTTTGCTGTGCTATTGTTCGGAGGTCTCTTGAGTTTTGACTATTCTGCAATTGCAGGTCGGGTGCCAACTAATTTGCAAGTCGCAGTTGCAGATCTGATGCAGTATGCTCTAATTCTATCTACATAAGCTTACAGTGTATTTCAAATGAGGCAAAACTGCATTTTGCTCAGAGAGCAGGTGAAGCCAATTGTTTTACCAATTATAATCCCTTGAATACCAAATGAAAGGTCACCACACAAGGTATATATCAAATATGATGAATCCTATTGAAAGCTGCAAGAAAGTGCTGCAAGCGACCAGGAGGGAAGTGTCTGGATGGATCCAAGGGTGGATCGGAGCAGTGAAGAACCTGAAAGCAAAAGGGACAGAGTCTGGGTCACTAGCCAGTGACCAGGAAGGAACCAGGTGATGTCGAGATGCAATCAGCTGAAGAGGTGAAGCTTGTCTCCGCAGCCACGAGGTCCAGGAGGCGTCGACGACGACCAGGAGCTGGAGTCGAGCTGTCCCACGACGGATCTAGCTGTTTGCGGTGTCGGTATCCGGATTGGACCCAACAAACCTTGGCAAATGCAATCCACGCAGGATTTGAAAATTGGCTTCTGTTCAGACCAGCAAGGTCTGGGGCACTTCTCCTTTGGAGGATAGCAGGAGCAAGCCCAGAGCAACCAGGCAAGCAGTGTTGTTTCAAAAGGATGTCTTTAGAGGAGCCACTAGCCAACAGGCTAGCAACTGCGAAGACGCGTTGAGCTCAAATGCAGGCGCAGGCCCCACGTGGCACTCCTGGAGTGTGGAAAGCTGTGCTTCGGTGCAAATGCGGCTCAGGGCTGGGGCTTCTCAAACCCCAATGCACAACTTCGAGGGTGCCTCAGAAGCTGCACATGTAGCAAAAAGCAGGTACTGCAGGGAGTCCGGTCCCACGTTTCTCGTGTCCGCAACAGGTCTCAGCTTTGCTGTGGATGTGGGTCGGAGTCCGAGAAGTCTGGAAGTCCAGAGGCTGCGTCGATAAGTCTTCGGGTTCCGACGGGAGCGTCGACAAAGCAAACCGGCAAGTTACTGGTGGTGCCTGTTTGCACAGGGTGGTCACTCCTTGACCGCAAGGGAGATGTCTTCAGTCTTCCAGTCGGAATAGAACGTCGAAGGTCCAAGAGTTCGTTTCAGAGTTTCTTTCCAGGATAATCTAATGTCTCTAGACACAGCTCCTAACGTTATACTAATCTAAGGGGCTGGCTTACCTGCTAGGTCTCTCCTATGGGTGGAACCTGAGAAGGGGGTGGTTACACCCCTTTCTCTTTGTCCACTTTCTCGCCAGATCTGGGGTTGGAGTGCCCCAGCAACTGGTTTGAACCGGGCTATGCATGGAGCACCTTGTGTGCCTCAGGCAGTGTCTAGAAACAGCAGTTCCCATTGAACCCACCCTGCCCCAATCCACTGTCTGGGGAGGTGCCAGCACCTCCCTTGACAGGAAACCTATTGTCCAGGCCTCCCCTGCCAGAGTTTCGCCCAGCAGCAGGAGGTCAGACTTGTGTCTGTGGCAGCAGCATCCTTTTTGTGATGCTGAGGCTCTGTTTAACTTTAACCGGGTAAAGCAGTAACTACAAGTCTTCTCCTTCTAGAAGGGTGGAATGCTACCCCCGCCGCCAGGACTGGCAGGGGGGGGGGTAGTATTCCAAAGTGTTTGACACCTTACACGACATGTTTTGATAAAGCCAAACCAAAGTTAGCATTAACCGTGAGGATTATAATGCACTTAAGAGTATATGATATGGCTATATCATAGAACATCTATAAGGGCATGGTTCCGAAATTTGCAGACAGGCTCATCTCATGCTGGAGCACCAGCTCACATAAAACCAAGAACTCTGCCTTCAGGATTGTCAAGGCCTGCCATAGGAGTGACTTATAGTTACATATGTGTCTATATATAAGGGTAGATATAGGAATACTATATCTTGCCCAAGCTGAGTGTTCAGCCTGTGGTGTCAGTTTAGATGGCCAGCCAGGGGTGGTATAATACATGCCCTGGGTCCCTATGGTACACTATACAGGGCTCACAAAGGTGACCCAATATCGAATTAGGTATGTACCTAAAGTACATGGTATGAATTTGAAGAGAGAACAGCTGGGCTGTGGGTCTGATTAGCAGGCCCACAGCCACACTAAAATCGAAAAACCAGAGTATCACAGCAAAAAGTGGCGGTGACCATAGGAAGCAGACCCTACTCTCCTACACAACCCCCCCCCCCCCCCCCCCCCCCCAAAGCAGGGACATTAAACTAACCTTGACCAGTTTAGTCTTCATGTTCTAAGTGGAAATATCTGGAGAGTCCATCTTCATTGCCATGTCAGTTCCAGGTCTATGTTCCACTGTAAAGTTTATACCCTGTAGGGAAATGGACCACCTGAGTAGTTTGGGATTTTCACTCTTCACCTGATTTAGCCACAAGAGGGGCTTATGGTCTGTCTGAATCTTGAAGTGAGTACCAAACAAGTATGGCCTCAGCTTCTTCAGGGCCCAAACCACAGCAAAGGCCTCCCTCTCAATAGCTGACCAACGTTTCACTCTAGGGGTCAGCCTTCTGCTAATTAAAGCAATGGGCTGTATCCGAGGAAGGCAGGGGGCTGACAATGTACGAAAGGTGGCGCATCTTGTGGGCAAGGCCCACCATTGGCAGATCCCAGCCTGTCTCCTCTCCTTAGGCGCCGAGAAGGCGTTCGACCGAGTGGACTGGTCCTTTCTCAGGGCAGTCCTTCATAAGGTTGGACTCGGTCCAAAGATGGTCGCTAGAATTATGGCACCCTACATTGCGCCACGGGCAGGATCAGAGTGAATGGACAACTCACAGAACCATTCACCATAGGCAGGGGAACCAGGCAAGGGTGCCCGCTATCTCCTCTATTATTTGCTTTGGCAATAGATCCGTTGGCTGATATGATTCGTCGGGCCCCTAACATCCATGGTATCCCGTTAGGAGGTCTTGATCATAAAGTAGCACTCTTTGTAGATGACCTCATCTTAACACTCACGAGACCCCGAGAGTCCCTTCCAGCGCTACATTCCACGCTTGGCCTATTCGAACGCGTCTCTGGCTGGAAAATCAATCATGACAAGTCCTGGGCTCTTAACCTCACCATCCCGAAGACAGAAATTCCTCCCCTGGAGCAGATAGCACCCTACCGCTGGACAGCACAGCACATCCGATACTTTGGCTTACAGTTGACTCTCTCGCTCGAAGGCTGGACGCACGTCAATTGGAGAGATTGCCGACGAGCGGTACTGGAGGACCTGCGGAAGTGGAAGACACTTGTGCCATCTTGGCTGGGCAGAATAAATGCCATAAAGATGTCCATCCTACCCAAAATACTATAATTGTTTCAATGTCTACCTACTCCCATCCCGCTGCACAATATAAGAACCTTACAAAGGGACTTGACCAATTTTGTTTGGGGAGGCAAGAGGCCCCGCTTCTCGGAGACACTCCTCCTAGCGCCCCGGGACCGAGGAGGACTGGCGTGTCTTAATCTGGTGGAGTACTATTGGGCTGCCCATCTACGCTACATAGTCGAGTGGGGTACCACAGAAAGCGAGAAGGGGTGGCTGCACATGGATAGAGCTGTGACTGGACATACCATATGGGATCTGGCGTGGAACCACAGGGCGGGGCGCTCTCCGAGCGCCTACATAGCGGTACCAACGAAAACTGTGCTGGACATCTGGGATCGGGTGGCAGTGCATTGGAGCCTCACCACCTTTCCCTCACCACACACTCCAATTGAAGGGAATCCGTGGTTCCCACCAGCCCTTCGCACCAGAGCCTTTCGCAGATGGTCCCAGGGCAATTGCAGTGTGCTTGCGGACCTCTTTGATGGGGGCACCTTTAAATCCTTTGCACACTGTAGGGAGGACTTCCGATTGCCACCCGAAGCCGAAATGCAGTATATTCAACTGAGACACTGGGTAATGGGGGATGAGACTTATCAGGCGGCCACTCGCACCTTCACCCCGTTCGAGAAATTGGCTCACTACTTCACTGATTCAAAAGGCTTGGTTTCGAAAATCTATCATATCCTGCAGCACCCCCAGACGCCGCCTTCCCATGGTTACCAGAATCGGTGGCAGACCCTTTCGGGCACCGACATCACGCCAGCGCAATGGCTGCGGTTGTGGCACAACATACCCAAGGTCTACCGTAATATCCCGCAGCAAGAAAACGCCTACAAAATGATGACTCAGTGGTATTATACACCGCAGCGCCTTCATAAGATGTTATCGGCCTCTTCTCCTGAGTGTTGGAGGTGTCGGTCCGCGACTGGGGACTTCTTACATATCTGGTGGACCTGCCCATCGCTAACCCTCTTCTGGAAGGAGGTCCTGAGCCATATCAGGAGGATCTTGGGGTTTCCTCTGCGTGATGCCACTAGCACAATTTTACTTGGGGTCAAACCACCTGGGCTTATGGCGCTCACCCGTAATGACTGGATGATAGACAGCTCATTGCCCTTTACTGGAAAAGAACAGAAGCACCACCAGTGGCGGCATGGTTTGTACGCCTCTGGCATGTTTTAACAATGTAGCTCCTCACGGCTAGACTACATGCCTGCGACACACGCTTTGGCAAAGTGTGGCAGCCTCTGGTGAAATACTTATGCAAAGTAGAGCATGCGCGCCATGTGCCCCCTAGGTTGCGAACCCTGCATCTGCCAGAGGATGCACTGCTCCCTTCATAATGCACCCAGAGAGTGTGATGTGAGCGTGTTGGAGACTGTAGATCTGCCCTGCTATAAAACGAGCTGCTTATCTCCCTGGGCCCTGCTACTTTTACTCTTTCCTCACCCTTTGATCTTTCCTCTTTACTTCCTCCCTTTCTCTGTTCTTCACTGCTGATTCCACTATCGGCACAGCATTACTGTTCGGGCCCGTTTGGTCCTAAGAATTCACCAGTTCTTGTTCCTAGGTTGTACCTGGCCCTTGGGGCTGAGCGATCAATGCCAGTGACTGTTAAACGTGCAGACAGTGCAGACAGCAAAGAAATGCGCGGCCGGCTCTTTTTGGTTTGTAGGCATTCCAGTATACTTGAAGGTTGCCTTATTATGCACCCCTACTATGTTTATATGCACTTCTTATGGCGCGGCCGGCCCGGGCAGGGTTGTAGGCTTATCGCTGTGTTTAGGTCACTATCAAGACAACCCAACTTATGGGGCCACAATAAAAAGATTTGAACATAAAAGCAATGGGCTGGTCTTGACCGACCATCTTTATTCAATTGTGAAAGAACAGCTCCCACACCCAACTCAGAAGCATCTGTTTGGACAATTAATTCTTTGGAGTAATCTGGACTTTTCAGAGTAGGGGCAGAGCACATGGCCTGCTTCTGGTCATCAAATGCCTTTTGACAGCTTACTGTCCACTGAACCTTTTTTGGCATTTTCTTAGAGGTTAAGTCATTAAGTGGTGTCACAATGGACCCATAGTTCTTAACAAACTTTTTGTAGTAACCAGACAGGCCCAAGAAAGCTCTGACCTCTGTCTGGGTGGTTGGAGGAGTCCAGTCCTTTATGGTCTGGTTCTTGCTCTCCAGTGGTTGAACCTGACCTCCACCTACAAGGTGGCCCAGGTACACAACCTTACTCTGCCCTATCTGGCACTTAGTAGCCTTGATAGTTAGGCCTGCCTTTTGCAGGGCCTCCAAAACATTCCTCAGGTGGATCAGGTGATCCTCCCAGGTGGAGCTAAAGACAACAATATCATCTAGATAAGCTGCACAATAGTCATTCAGACCTGAGAGAACTTGGTTCACCAACCTTTGGAAAGTGGCAGGTGCATTCTTCAAGGCAAAGGGCATCACCACAAATTGGTAATGACCTCCTGGTGTCGAAAATGCTGTTTTGGCTTTTGCATCATCAGCTAGTCTGATCTGCCAGTAGCCTGCTGTCAGGTCAAATGTGCTCAAAAACTTGGGAGAAGCCAATCTGTCAATGAGCTCATCTGCCCTGGGTATTGGGTGGGCATCTGTCCTAGTGACAGCATTACACCTCTGTAGTGCACACACAACCTCATCTCTCTCTTACCATCTTGGGTTTGAGGCTTTGGCACAAGGACTACTGGACTGGCCCAAGGGCTCTCTGAGGGCTAAATAACTCCCAACTCCAACATCTTTTGGACCTCTGTCCCGATACAGTCCCTGACATGGTCAGGTTGCCGGTAGATTTTACTCTTCACAGGCAGACTGTCACCAGTGTCCACCTCATGGGTGCACCAGTTTTTCGGACTTGGGGTCAGGGAAAACATATGTCTATAGGCCTGTAGAACTTGTCTGCAGTCCTGTTGCTGCTGGTCAGTGAGGCTGCCTGCCAAGGCCACTCCATCAACTGACCCATCATCCGGGTTCTGAGAAAGCAGGTCTGGGAGAGGGTCACTCTCCTCTTCCTGTCCCTCATCTGTTGCCATGAGCAAGCCCATGTCTGCCCTGACAACATATGCCTTCAGTCTGTTGACATCAAGCACCCTGTGGGGGCTTCTGGGAGTCCCAAGATCAACCAAGTAGGTTACCTCTCTCCCTTTTGCTCAACAATAGTGTGGGGTCCAGACCATTTGTCTTGGAGTGCTTCTGGGTTCACTGGCTCCAACACCCACACTTTCTGTCCTGGCAGGTATACAGTCGGCACAGCCTTTTGGTCATGCCAGGCTTTTTGAAGTTCCTGGATAGCCTCAAGGTTTTTAGAAGCCGTCTTCATGTATTCGGCCATCTTGGAGCGGAGACCAAGTACATACTCCACTATGTCTTGTTTAGGCTTTTTGAGAGGTAAATCCCATCCTTCCTTCACCAGACATAGGGGTCCTCTTACAGGATGCCCAAACAACAGTTCAAAAGGGCTGTAGCCAACCCCCTTTTGTGGGACCTCTCTGTAAGCAAACAGAAGGCAGGACAGAAGGATGTCCCATCTTCGCCTAAGCTTTTCAGGTAAACCCTTGATCATGTCCTTTAAGGTCTTGTTAAATCTTTCAAACAGACCATTGCGCTGTGGATGGTAGGGTGTGGTGAACTTATAGTTCACTACACACTCTTTCCACATAGCAGTTATGTACCCAGACATGAAGTTTTCACCTCTGAGACAACCTCCTTCGGAAAACCCACTCTTGAGAAAATTCCCAGGAGGGCTCTTGCCACAACAGGTGCTGTTGTGGTCCTTAGGGGAATAGCTTCTGGGTATCTGGTGGCATGATCCACTACCACCAGAATAAACCTGTGCCCAGATGCTGTTTGGGAATCCATTGGTCCAACAATGTCTATCCCAACTCTCTCAAAGGGAACCCCCACCACAGGTAGTGGTATAAGGGGGGCCTTTGTGGTGCCACCTGATTTGCCACTGGCTTGGCAGGTGACACAGGAGCGACAAAACTCCTTAGTATCTTTTGACATGTGGGGCCAGTGAAAGTGAGGGACAAGCCTGTCCCAAGTCTTGTTCTGGCCAAGATATCCTGCTAAGGGAATATCATGAGCTAAGGTAGGAAGGAAGCCCCTGAATGCCAAAGGTATGACCAACCTCCTGGAAGCACCAGGCTTGGGGTCTCTAGCCTCTGAATAAAGGAGCCCTTCATCCCAATACACTCTGTGGGTACTTATAGCATTCCCAGCAGCCTCAGCAGCAGCTTGCTCTCTGAGGGGTTCAAGAGAGGAGTAGTCCAATTGCGCCTACCTCAGGTCTGCCCTTGAGGGTCCCCCTGTCACAAGAAACTCAACCTGATCAGGCTCAAGTTCTTCTAGGACAGTTCCCTCTTGGGTCTCACACTCCGCTTCCTGGGAAGTCTGATCTTCATCCCGAGGCAAGGGGGAAGGTACAGCCTTAACCCTTCTGCTCTTCTTCTTGTAAGGCAACTGGTCCATAGTTTCAGGATCCAGGGCCTGTTCAGTTTGGCACTTGTTGGCCTGTGACCTGGTCACAGCAAGGACATGTGCTGATATGCCCAGCATCTCTGCATGAGTCCTATACTCCACTTCAGACCAGACTGAAGATTCTAGATCATTGCCCAACAAACATTCTACAAGGAGGTCTGCACTTACAACAACTCTTTTGAGGCCAGTTACCCCTCCCTAGGAAAAATTAACAATTTGGTAGTGGCATTGCTAGCATTGGTCACTAGGTAATTCTCACCTAGTATGATCTGTCCCGGGTCCACAAAGTTAGGCGTCACCATGGTGACACTGGCACATGTGTCCCTGTAGGCCTGAGCCACTTTATTATTGATTACACGTGTCTGTCTGTACTTGCCCATGTCCTGGGGCTCACAGTAGAGGACCTAGCCATGTCCACATCACAGACAAGGAGAGCTTGAGTTGGCACTCTGACTAGGCCAGAGTCCATCTCAGTTTCCAGGGTTACCCTACTACACCCTTCTGTTGAGAACCACCACTGTTAGCTGCACTAGGGGGAACAGTTGCCTTAGGGGCAATGGTGGCTGGAGCTGCCTCCTTTTTGGTGCAATCACTGGTCCAGTGAGTATTACTTTTACAAAAATTGCACCAGGGTTTTCTTTGACCTTCTTTCTTCTTGGATTTCTTGGAACCCCCCTCATTAGAAGCTTTTTGGGGACCTGGTGAAGACTTCTGGTCTTTAACTTTCTGATTCCCACTCTTTTGGTCTTGCTTCTTCTGATCACCACCTTGGTTCTGGACCTTCTGCCTCACCCTGGTTCTGACCCATTTGTCTGCCTTCTTTCCCAATTCTTGGGGAGAGGTCAGATCAGAGTCAACCAGGTGCTGATGCAATAACTGGTTTTGACAGTTGTTAAGTATTTGCGCTCTCATGATAAAATTCTACAATCCTGTATAGTCATTAACTTTACTGCCCAGCAACCAGCCTTCCAGAGCCTTAGTGGCACAATCAACAAAGTCAGTCCAGTCCTGAGTCAGTCTTCTGGGTGTCTCTGAACAACAACCTATATTGCTATCAGAACACTCTTCATTGCTTTGTAGTTGTTAGCATCCTCATCACTAACTGTGAGGAGCTTGTCTCTTCCTTTTTTCTTAAAAGGAGAGCCATAAGATTGCAGCCCACTGACTTTGGGGTACCTGCTGTACTTTGCATGCCCTCTCCAAAGCAGTTATCCATTTGAGGATGTCATCCCCACACTTGTAGGGAGGGACAATCTTACTTAGGTTTCTAGTCATATGACCCTTCCCTATTTCTAGGGGTATTGCTGCCACCAGTGGATTCTATTCCTCTTAACTGTTGCTCTCTTGCGAAAGCCAGGGACTTCTTGCCTCTGGATCCTAAGCTTGACTTCTCTCATCCTTGCTTGATGTTCTCTTCTCTCAGGGGAAGTCGTTCTCCTGAGAGCAGAGGCGTCTGACCCTATTGAGGCACCGGAGTGGTGAGATTCCCTGGAAAGGGATCTCCTCCTTCTGTGCTCAGTGTTAAGCCTGCTTGGAGGTCTGTATGGGGCTATGCCCCCTCCAGCCCCATGTAGGCTTAGGTTGGCCTGGCTAAGTACTCCCACTTGGACCAGGTCATCATCCTCTTCAGCATCCTCCTCTACTTCACTGTCATCAACTAGATTGTGATCAGGGGAATCTTCTGCTGAGGGCTGACCCTCTTCTGCATTGCCTGAAGGACCTGGGTTAGATGCTTTCTTAGCATCATACTCCTCTATGATTTCTATCAGGTGCTTGAGGGTAGGGTTTGAGCCCTGCTTTAACCTCCTAGTTGTGCACAAGTGCCTTAACTCATGGAAGGTTAGGGTATCATATCTAGAAGGTGCCCTGGGAGGGTCAACTTCAACTGGGAGAGATCCGCTAGGTTCTGCTCTTAGAGACATGATCCAGTGAGGTGTGGTGTGTGCACCTACCTACATTAAGTGTTACCTATTAAACCTCTCTAGTAGTTGTAGTCAGGGTCTGCTAGGCCCTTTGCTCTACAACAACTAAGTTCAGTAGAACGTAAGTATTTAAGACTTGATTTATATGTACCTCTAGGTACCTTAATGTGATCTTTCAAATGATATTTCAAGATTATATGGTAAAACAATCAGCAAGCTCTTATCCCAACCCCTGCACACCAATGTGAGAAGTTGGCCTGATATGTGATGTCCACTATTCTAGTGGGCACCCTGTATCAGTCCAAACAACCCTTATGGTGATGGTTGTAAAGTCAACCTTATACCAGCTATCCTAGTGGTAGCATGGACAAAGCAGTCTTAGGCTAATACTTCAGAGAGCATGTGAAGCCAATTGTTTTACCAATTATAATCCCTTGAATACCAAATGAAAGGACACCACACAAGGTATATATCAAATATATATGTATTTATTACTAACACAACCCCTCTGCACTCTTTATGAGGTCAGAGTTCGAGATACAGCACACGTTTCTCAATAAGCATACTATAAGTTGCACAAATACAATTCTGCCCTAGGGGCCTCACAAACCATATACTAAGTAAGTGGTATAAGAACCACTTCAGGAAAGGTGAGTAGGCCTATGGCCTAGGAAATCACTGGGGCTACACTGAACAACCAACGGTTAGGAAGTAGGAGTTCCACAGGATGCGCGTGCAGTGTCTAAACACACATGCAAGTTACCATAGAGTTTCAATGGGAACGTCAAAGTTACAAAGTAGTAGATTACGGGCACTTCCAGGTGGACTACGGGAAAACCCAGTTAAAGTAGGACACTTGGATAGTTATTACCCATGGGAGCACCGGAGTACTCGAGTTACCTCACCCAGGGAAGCCGGGTGCATAGGTGTTCTTTCGTGTCGGGTTTCGTCGATGAATCCTATGGAGAGCTGCAAGAAAGTGCTGCAAGCGACCAGGAGGAAAGTGTCCGGATGGATCCAAGGGTGGATCGGAGCAGTGAAGAACCTGAAAGCAGAGGGGACAGAGTCTGGGTCACTAGCCAGTGACCAGGAAGAAACCAGGAAGGAACCAGGCGATGTTGAGATGCAATCAGGTGAAGAGGTGAAGCTTGTCTCCGCAGCCACGAGGTCCAGGAGGCGTCGACGACGACCAGGAGCTGGAGTCGAGCTGTCCCACGACGGATCTAGCTGTTAGCGGTGTCGGTATCCGGATTGGACCCAACAAACCTTGGCAAATGCAATCCACGTAGGGTCTGTTCAGACCAGCAAGGTCTGGGGCGCTTCTCCTTTGCAGGGAATCAGGACCAAGCCCGGAGCAACCAGGCAAGCGGTGTTGTTTCAAAAGGATGTCTTCAGAGGGGTCACTAGCCAACGGGCTAGCAACCGCAAAGACGCGTTGAGCTCAAATGCAGGCGCAGGCCCCACGCGGCACTCGTGGAGTGTGGAGGGCTGTGCTTCGGTGCATATGCGGCTCAAGGCTGATGCTTCTCAAATCCAAATGCACAACTTCAAGGGTGCCTCAGAAGCTGCACAGGAAGCAAAAAGCAGGTACTGCAGGGAGTCCGGTCCCACGTCTTTCGTGTCCGACACGGGTCTCAGCTTTGCTGTGGATGTGGGTCAGAGTCAGAGAAGTCTGGAAGTCCAGAGGCTGTGTTGCTAAGTCTTCAGGTTCCGGCGGGAGCGTCGACAATGCAAACCGGCAAGTTACTGGTGGTGCCTGTTTGCACAGGGTGGTCACTCCTTGACCACAAGGGAGATGTCTTCAGTCTTCCAGTCGAAATGGAACGTCGAAGGTCCAAGAGTTCCTTTCAGAGTTTTTTCCCAGGGTAATCTAATGTCTGTAGACACAGCTCCTAACTTTATACTAATCTAAGGATTACCTGCTAGGTCCCTCCTATGGGTGGAACCTGAGAAGGAGGTGGTTACGCCCCTTTCTCTTTGTCCAGTTTCGCGCCAGAGCTGGGGCTGGAGTGCCCCAGCAACTGGTTTGAACCGGGCTATGCATGGAGCACCTTGTGTGCCCCAGGCAGTGTCTGGAAACAGCAGTTTCCATTGAACCTACCCTGCCCCAATCCACTACAGGCTGTCTGGGGAGGTGCCAGTGATAGAGCGCGCAGGTCACCCGACCAACTAATGCACACTTGGGCCCATGAAATAATTTCATTACACTTTAATCAGGTAACCTACACACTATTATCAGTAATCCAGTTCACTTTCTGTTTATTTTCCGTGTACCTGACTTACCAATCCTCGAAACAGGTACCTATGATCACAATGGATCAGGGAGCTAGCTGTTGGAGTAAGTAGACAACACCAAATGTCATGTATCATTGAACTAACGGTTAGTACTCTTTATAATGACCACAGACGCAAGAAGTTTTAAACACCTTTATCTAATGATCTTCTTCTTTATATGCCATGAGCCACAGGTTTACAAAGATCAAACTATCTATAACTAGAATTAAAAATATCGTATAGCTATGAATGAGAGTAAGAATCATTTAGAAATCGGAAGTAAAGGGAAAGGAAAAATAAGGAACACGCTATTTTAGCTTAACAGAATTTCACAACTTCACTAAAGGCGGGTAAAGAAAGGGAACATACTAATCAAAGTAGACTTTTGAAATTCACTAATGGTTCAGAGGAAATGAAACTCAAATAGCTTGATTTGTTCAGTTGTACTTATCATCTATAGGGAGGGTAAGAATGGAACAAACTATAATAGATGAACGATTCTGCATTTAACTACAGGTAGGTAGAAAATGAAACGTGCAAATAGACAATAATGCATAAGGATCTCAAAATTAGGAAAAGAAAAGGGAAAAGGACGTATGCAATTATGCTTTATTCTAGACGATAGAAAATAAAGTTTAGATAACAGACACCCACATAGGTTATATTTACCTAGGACGGATCGAAGACTAACCCTGGCCACGGGTCAGTTGGGAAAGGCGGGAAAGAACCCTCAAGGACTTAGGTTGCCAATAGGCGAGCAGGTACAGCTCATGGGCAGTCAGGACAGGACAACCCCAGGGTTTGGATCAGGACCGGGTTCACCAAGGGTACGACCAACACCTGCAGCTTCCGTTGCAACACCTGCGCTACTCCCTCTCTGCAAGGAATCTGCCAATAACCCCGATTGGGTTTTCGAATCTCCCAGCAAAAGTGGTTCGCCAACATGGACAGAGTGCTCCGCAGTTCTCTGTATCAATTACCTATAGAGTTCATTGGGTCAGTGACAGGTCAGCTATTCGGACAAGTCGGACAATTTCTCTAGCTAAACCTAGGCTAGTTATACTGTTTTTCGGGTCAGTGTACCACCCACCAATGTTAGAAGTGAAAGGTTCCCTAAATTCTGATTGGTCAAAGGAGGAGGTTGTCATCACACCACCTTCAATTTAGACTTTCGCGGGCTTAATATTCAATTTTCGTACCCACCCCTTAATTTCTAGCTTCCCATGACATACGAATTACAGTGAACAATAGAGTATACATAAGTTAATACAATTGTATCAAAATTAGTTACAACTCAGCTTCGTCTTGCTGGGTAACAGGTTGATTCCCAGGAGCATCTTGGCTTTGGCTGCCAGCTGACCTGGTTCCACTGCTGCAAGGTTCATTTCCCCCATCACGTGACTGGGACCATATGAGCTTCAAATATGGAGTAGTAAGCGTCTCCCTGGCCCAAAGAATATGATACATGAAAAGTAAGCAAAAACAATTTAGAAACACAGAATAAAAGATTACACTGTATACCATGAAATGGCTATACTACACCCCTTACTTCATAATAACTATAGCATTAGGAGTTAAGCAGGATAGACAGCGCTGCGAAAGCGGGAATGCAAGCACGGAGTATATGAGAAAACAAAGCGGCCATCTTAAGTGCACTGCGCATGAGCACCAGAACTGCGAGTGCGTCACATCACATGGGTATGACTGACGCATGCGCAGACTAAATTCCTGCAAAGCAGCTGCCATTTTAGAGGCAAGCGTATTATTTGTTTAATAAACACATAGGCAAGCGTCACTGGGACACCCCGTGTAGTGTAAAATGTGCAATATTAATAACACTAACAGGTTGAATTCGTTTATTAACGTTATTTGAGGTTCTTGATACAAGCAAGTCGCTTAACGTGCGAATACTTGCTCCATCAATCCCCTCTTTGATGATATTTACTATCACTATTAATGGAACCAGATGCCAACTTTTCACATTTTTCCCCAGTTCAATTTCTTCAAACATTCGATTCATCTTTTCTTTTGTTTCTTTATTAGGGTGAGAATTTTTCACCCTTTTATAAATCTGATTATTCAGTTCCTCTAATTCTAGCTCATCCACATTCCTCTTCACTCCTCTTTTATTCACAGTGTACTTCTTCTGAGGTTTGCGACGTTTGCAACAGATGAATATAATAAACACTGCTATACTTATCCCCATGATTGCCATCAGTATTTTGCTCAAAAGACTTTTCCCTAAGTTAGAAAACCAATGGCCTACAGAGTAGAGACCATCAGTTAGTCTCTTCCAGGCACTGTCAACCTCCAGTGGTTTGAGCTCTTTTTCCAAATTTGTTATGTTCCTCACATACCTTTTGATTTCCACACTTTTGTAGGTATGTAAGTGCAACAATGTTGCGCTTTCAACATTCTACAGACCCCGCCCTCTTTTGCTAATAAGGTGTCAAGAGCAAGCCTGTTTTGTAAAACCATAGATCTGATCGCAACCATTTCGGTATTGACCATCAGGAAACTTCCAGCAGTGTCAGTAGATAACCGATCCACTACTGTTGACAATTTGCAAATTCTGTGTGTATTCAGAGTCACTCCCACTGCAGTTATCAATGCACTAAAAATATCTCCCACGATTTCCCCAGCACTTTCTCTCTTAGTGCGTGCTAATTTATTAGTCTTTTCAGTGCTTCCAGTGTTTTTCCCCACATGGTATATCTTTGGGAAGACAATACCAAAGTAACAGCTTCCGTACCAATGGTTGGGCAATTTGAAATAAGCCTTGTTTCCACATATAAAATAAATTCCGGGAAACACTGGCTCTGACCCATCTTTAAATCCCGAACCCCCAATTACCTTGTAATTATGTTCGCATTCACTGGAACCAATGAATATGTTATTATAGTAACTAGTCTTTTTTCTGTGAAGACAAAGTTTCCCTTTCTTTTCGAAATCCAGCAACAAGGCAGCATTGGCTCCACCATTTGAGGTGCTCCCTATACTTTATGCCCATTTAGGAACTTTCTGAGTTTTGTCTTTGGCCTTCTTTTGGAAACTTTCTCTTCTCTTTTCTACCATATCCAGAAATTCTTTCTCCTTTTCATGTAAGGAACAAGTCAAGTTATTTTTGTGTGCGTCATCTATGTTAATTTTTCCTACAGTTAGAAAATAATCACTCATGCATTTAGCTGCTTCTCTAGTCGTATGTACAGGGTTCAGGTTTCTTCTAACAGGAGTTTCAGAAAATTTCACGTCAAGGTTTGAGTAATAATACAGTAAAGGTCCTCTTCTGTAAAATAAGCTAGTTAGTATACTACAGGAAATTCCATAGGTTAAAGGCAAGTGGTGGTAGGTCACGCCTTCAGTTACTGAAGTGGGTAGCTTCATGCAGACATAACAGTTGTCTATTTCCATCGTCTCTACATAATGTACTAATAGGTTTGCGAAAACATTTAAATGAGTATTGTTCCTGATTTTGTTAAAGTGTAATCCTTCCTCATCTGGTGCTTCTAAATCTAGTTTTGTTTGTTTCAGGCTAAGTGGTCTGTCTAGTACATCTACACTTTGTGGCGTACGTCTAGTGTGTGATTCTACAGTGTCATCTGGTAGGTTATTATTTGGGTACAGACTTGGGTTTTTACTCATCATAGAAGGAATAGTTATAGTCAGTCCTATCCATAGTATCAGAACTAGTGCTACACTACATAAACATACTTGGCAGCATGTTTTACAACAATTACGTCTAGGCCTTCCATTCACATTGGAATCAGACATTTTGGCTCAAAAGAAGTTTTTTCAACCCCTCTTTGTAACTTTGTACAGGTTGCTTACACAGGGCAACTTCAGGTTGGTTCTTCTTCTTCGGTACTCTGGTCAGCAATCAATTCTTCATCACTTTCGTCACTTATATCAAGATTTTCAAATTCCTCCAACACCAGATAAGTCCATTCAGGATTCTGATATTTATTGTTCAATCTTTTTATTCGGGCACTTCTTCTCTTAGGCTTTGCTCCAGACTGCTCAGCTTCACTGGAGTCTTGTTTCCTTTGCTCAAGCTTCTCCTCTACAGTCTTTAGTCTTAGTCTGTCTTTTGATGAACCTTGGTTCTCTATTCTTCTTCTTGAATCTTTTAACTTGCACTGTTATTTGGCTTTCTTCTAATGCTCTTTTGTTTTCATTCAGTTGTGGCACATCTATTTCAACGTCTTCTTCTTCCCTTTCTGTCTGACTAGTCCCAGGTCTTATTTCAGTTTCTTCTGCCTGGTTACTAAACTGGCCTGGTTCAGGTATATGCTGAATTTGACTTTTGTTTGTTTCAACTTCTGTTTCCTGAACGCATTCGTCTAGTTCTATCTGATCCTGTTCAAGCACTTCGAACTTTTGATCCTCTTCCGCTTGAACTTCCGCCCTATTTTCTATCTGTCCCTTTTCAATCTCAGGAGTTCTTGGAGGTGTGTCAATAACCTGTTCTGTCCCTATCTGACCTTCCTCATCATCTGCTTTGACATGGATTTCGATGATCTGATTATCTCCTTCTATTCCTGTCTCGTCCTCACTATCCCACTCTCTATCTAAGTAGGTTTGTCTTCTGGTTCTTATTGGATCGAGTGTCAGGTCGATTACTGGGACCCAATCATCTTGACTGGTGCTCGGTTGTTCGTCATCAGCTACTTCAGGACCAACGTCTGGAGACCCCTCAGCTGCACAACCTTCAGCCTCAGTTTCTTCGTCTTCTGTCACCTTTTTCGTATGGCTAGCATGGATCCACTGTGGCACCCCTGCACACTTCACCGCTGTTGTGGTAACAAGGATCACTTGTCTTGGTTTTCCCCACTTCGGTGCAAGGCAACTCTTCCGAGTGTGTTTCTTAATCACAACCCAATCACCAGGGTTCAAGTCATGGGCTGGAGTTGCTGGCCTGGCGACGGCATCTTCCCCAATCTGGTGCGAGATAGAACGCACTTGGTCACCCAGTTGCTTGCAGTACTCTAGCACCAAATCATCAGAAATGTGTATCAGTTTGTGTCCTGGTACCCATGCTTGTCCCATTACTCTTCCCATTAGGATCTCGTGGGGGCTCAGGCCTGTCTTCCGATCTGGAATACTTCTGAGTCCCATCAAAACAAGGGGCAAAGCGTCTATCCAATTCATTCCAGTAGATTCACAAATCTTTCCCAATCTCGACTTGATAGTGTCATTCAGTTGTTCTACCACTCCAGAAGCCTCTGGGTGATATGCACAGTGCAGTTTTTGTGTAATTTTGAATGCTTCACAGATTTGGCCTATTATTTCATTCTGAAAATGCCCACCTCTGTCTGATTCAATTGTGACTGGAAATCCGTACCTAGGTATTAGTTCCCTCAGTAACAATTTGGCTACAGTAATGCTATCATTTTTCTTTGCTGGATAAGCTTCTACCCATTTTGAAAACAGACAGACAATGACAAGGACGTACTTCATTCCTTTACAGGGGGGTAACTGTATAAAGTCAATTTGTAATCTTATGAAAGGACCTTCTGCTTTTCCAATTTTACCTGGTGAAACTACTGTTTTCTTTCCGGGATTATACTGTTGACAGGTCAAGCATCTCTGGCAGAGTGCCTCTGCAATGTTCCTGAATTTCGAATTGAACCATATCTGTCTAAAAACACGAACCATTGCATCTCTTCCCACATGTGCATCCCCGTGGATTAGCCTAGCCATAGGAGCAAGCAAGCTGTCTGGCAACACAGGCATCTCATCACTGGAAACAATGACACCATCCTCATTTCATCTCTGACAACCAGATTTTCTCCACCTTCTCTTTTCCTTTGGCCCTGCTGCATTCTGCAATTCTTTCAGTTCTTCCCACGTTTGTACATCTTCAAACACCATAAGTTGGCAGCTGCTTCCGCCCCCCAATTTGATATTGACCGACATTTTATATTTTGCACAATGTTGGGCCAGTTGGTCAGCATATCCATTACCTGCTGTCACATTCTCATTGCCATTGCAGTGAGCAGCACACTTGACCACTGCCAATTCTTTTGGTAACTGGATTGCTTCCAGAAGCTCCTGTACAACCTTTCCATTTCTGATAGGAGTACCTGAAGAAGTCAGGAACTCTCTTTGCAGCCACAATTGGCCGAAGTCATGCTCAACCCCATAACCATACTGGCTATCCTTGTATATGGTTATTCTCTTATTTTTCCCAATTTTACAGGCTCTTGCCAATGCAACCAATTCGGCTACTTGTGCAGACTTGACTCCAAACAAATAGGACGCTTCTACTGCACGTTCTAATGTACACACAGCGTATGCAGCACTTAGGCCTCCATCCTCTTGTCTTAGACACGAGCCATCTACAAACAGTTTGTAATCTTCAACAGGCAGGGGCATTTCCTCGATATCGGGGCGTGGGTTTGTACTGAACTCGGTCAGGTCAATGCAATCATGCTCAACCTCTCCCTTTACTTCTGCAATGAGTGAATTCGGTAATAGGGTAGCTGGATTCAATATGTTACATCGAGTAATGGTTACATTTGCTGCACCACCAGAATTCTCTCATACTTAGTCAGCCGACTAGGGGTGAGATACTGAGTTTTAGTTCTGGTCAGTAAGATCACAACTGCATGTGGAACATACACAGTTACAGGATGTCCCATAATGATGGATTCACTCTGTTCAAGACTCATGCAAGTTGCAGCTACTGCTTTCAGGCATCCAGGCAATCCAGCAGCCACTGGATCCAAAGTAGCAGAAAAATATGCCACTGTACTAGTCAAACCACGCGCTTGGGTTAGGACTGACAGTGCACAATTGTCTCGTGTGTCGCAAAACAGTGCAAACTCTTTCGAGTAATCAGGCATTCCTAATGCGGGAGCTGTACACAGACAGTCTCGTAACTTTGTAAAAGCTGACATGCTTTTTTCATCCCACTCCACTGGGTCCTTTGCTCCTTTCTTTGTCATTTTTATTAATGGTTTTGCTAAAACCGCAAATCCCACAATCCACTGTCTACAGTATCCTACAACTCCAAGGAACATTCTGATCTTTTTCTGAGTATTGGGTAGATGCATGTTTCGAATTATCCTAATTCTTTTTGTGGTAACTTTCCTGATACCTTTCTCTATCTGGTGTCCCAGATATTTCACTGAGGAGGTGCAGAACTGTAGTTTGTCTGGTGATACTTTATGCCCTCCTTCACCTAAATGGTTCAGTAAGGCAATGGTGTCAACAACACAGTCTTTCCGACTTTTAGACGCCACCCAGAGGTCGTCTATGTATTGCACCAGGACTGATTTTCCAGGTAAGACCAAGGATTCAAGGCACTTTTTCAGAATCTGATTGAAAATCAAAGGACTCTCTATGTACCCCAGAGGGACACGGTTCCAGACGTAGACATGACTGTCGAACTCAAATGAGAAAAGAAATTTGCTGTCTGGATGCAATCGGATTGAAATGAATGCGTGACATAGGCCAATAACGGTAAACCATTCAGCATTCCATGGAATTTGGTACAAAATTACTGCAGGATGTGGAACAATAGGACAGCAAGGAACAACGATTTTATTTACCTTGCGCAGGTCCTGCACTACCCTGTACTTTCCTCTAGGTTTCTTGATTCCAATTATGGGTGAATTACAAGGACTGCTCATTACTTCTTGTCTAATGTTTGCTTCTAACAATCTTTTTATTTCGACAGCAACCCCTGCTTTTACTTCTGCACTCATCTTATACTGATTAGTGTTCGGGTAAACTGCATCTTCTTTTATGGCTATTTTAATTGGGTAAACATTTGCCATTAATCCTACATCTTTTCCAGTAAAATCCCATACCTCTGGTTTCACTGTCTGTTGGAGCTCTTCGGGTAAGTCTTGTATTGTCAGTCTTTTAATTTCTGAGTCAGGCCTTATTAACATTAATTTGTAAATTCCGTCTTCATCTGGGGTCTGTATCTCAACACCCTTTGGGGTGCAAAAGATGGTGCAATTCATCTTGCACAGCAAGTCTCGTCCTAGTAAGTTCACAGGACTTGAATCACAGACAACTAATCTATGCATTTCTTTAAAATTCCCTATTATAATCTCCATGGGTTCGGTAACTGGGGTACTAATTAATTGATTATAAACACCCACTACTTGGATTGCTTCTCCCGAGAGGGGTAGGTTTGGAACATCTGCTGTTCTCACAGTAGAACGGGTAGCACCAGTGTCCAACAGAAAGGTGGCATCATTTCCTTCAACCTTTCCTTCAATGTATGGCCCTGACTGGTCCACCGGCAATGAGGCGCCAAGCACGCACTCCTCGTCCTCCCCCCTCAGGCACCGTCAGTAAGGTTCATCACAGAGGAATGTATCATTCAACAGGAATTGCAAAGTTGCTTCATTTCTATCCTCCCTTCCTTCCCAAACTTCTGCTTCCTCACCCTGTTGTGCTTTGCTCCTATAGTTTGGACTAGGTGCACGAGGCAACTGTTGCTGTTTTACCTGTTGCTGTGTCTTTCGTGGTCCCTCATTCTGCACCTGCGGATTTAAATCATTAATGTGGACATTATCATTCTGCACAGCCTTACACTCGTCCCTCCAGTGCCCTATCTTTCCGCACCCATGACAGGGGAACTTTTTTCGAGCCTCTTCTCGACTCATTTTTACTCTGGGCTTTCCTCCACCCCCAGGGCCTTGATTCTGGGTAATATTCATTTTACTTAACTGTTGTTCTTGACGCTCTGCTAATTTTACTTGTGCCCACATAACTTTATCGTTTAATTCTTTTCGTTTATTTTCCAGCTCATCTTCACAATACTTGGCGTACTTCAGAACCTCATCAATAGGCTTGCCTTGCCAACAGATTTTATTGTCTTTGATCCATTGAGAAATCTCAGGTCTCAGCCCTAAAACGAATCGATAAATAAAATGGGTCATGTCCTTCATCTCAATGTTATCTAGTCCGCTGTACATTTTGAACACCTGTAACAGTCGTTCATAGTAAGAATGTACAGTTTCATCACGATTATGGGTAGTTCTATCTATGCGGGTCCAATCAGTTTCTTTAGCAGGCACCTTTCCTTTCAAGTACAGTATTACCTGGTTGTATTTTTTCATTACTTCTCCCGAAGGAGCTCCTGTCTTTGGGTCTCTGGCATACTCTTCACTTGGCCAATCAACAGCAATTTTACATTCTGTCCATAAATCTACGGGAACTACAATGTCAAAGAACCCATCTAGATCTTTCAGGAGACATTTTTGAACCTTAATAAATCTCTCAACCTGTCTGTACCATTCTACAGGTTTTTCTTGTAATTTTGGGAAATCATTTGTAAATGACACAATATCCTGTCGGGACCATGGCACATGTACATATCCTCCACCTGGCACTTCTTGCATAGGATACAAAGTTTCTGCCTTGTCAGCTTCTTTTAGGACATATTCAGAAGTCATTTGTCTGGATCTACTGTCTTCCTTTTTCTTTGCCCACCTCGCTTTCCATTTTTCTAGGTCTCCCCATTTCTGTAATAGATTCAATAATTCCCTTATCTGAACCTTTTTCCCTGACACATTCATTTTTTCTAAGTCTTTGTCAGAAAATGCTGCTCTGTAGGGCTTTTGCAACACTTTAGATCTGCTGATGTCTATTCCCATGTTAGCTGCTGTGTCCATTAGTTTCTCATGGCACACTCTGGTGTTTCTGGTAATACTTTTGCAAATTAATATTAATTCTTCCTCACTAAGGGTGTTCAACCTGTCTAATCCCACATTCCCAGCCATCAGTTCTTCCAATTCTATTCTTAATTTGTAAATATCTAATGGTTTTGGCTGAGGATTTATTTTCTATAATTCTCGGGTCCTTCGATCTATTTCTTCTGGAGTCACTACTGTGGCACTTCTGGTACCGGAGGCTGACTCTATCTGGACTTCTCTTGCACCAATCTGAGTGTTCTTTCTCTGTGAACTGCCTTCAGGTTCCTTTATGGGCAAATCCATCAGTCAGGGAAATTACAGACTCTCACTCACTTGCCTGGTCATCAACTATTAAAGGCTCTTTTCTTGGCTGCACCACAGCTGGGGTAATAACTGTAGTCTTTGGGCTAGCCTGTTTATCCCCATATAGAGGAACAACTGGTCCAATAGTTACTGGAATTGTCAGAGCTTCAGGACTTGAATTTAACTGGGATATTTTCTGAATGAGTTCATTTCTCTGTTTTAACTAGAGCTTCTCTTTCTCGGTCTTGTAAAACCTTTTCTATGGAAGTTTCATGTATTACTTGTGGAATTCAAGGAGGGTAAAGATTCGGTGCAGTCGGAATGGTCTTACTTGGTCCCTCACCACAGGATGGTCTATAACATGGAACAGTCGGATCGGGCCTGCTCGACCCCTCATTACCGCTAGGCCTATAACCTGGACCTATCGGATCTGATGCACTTGCCCTTCTATCACTGGGAGGCCTAAAGAAGGGATTTTTCGCACTCAGGGATCGAGACTCTTCATCATATGGTGGTGGATTTTTCATTAATAAATCTTCCGGGTATTCATCTTCAGAATCACCCGGTTTTCTCTGTCTTTTTTCCTCCTACGGGTTCGTCTACAGTACGTACTGGGAACAGTCCTTCTATCATCATATTCTGTCTCCACTGCTTCATTTTTTTCTCTTTCGCTTCTCCCTGCATCTTCGGATACCATTTGCTTATTCCCTTGTCAATTCCAGGTCTATCTCTCTCAAAGGCCTCAATCTCCCATTCTTCTAAAGCCTCATATTGCGTCATTCTTGGTCTGGGATGTAAATCATTCATTCGGGTCCTTAAATTAAACAAAATTCTACCATTAAAGGTACCGTCCAAAGGGAATGCTAAAACTCCGTCATCTTTGGTATAGTCCACCCAATTTTCCAACCATACACAGGTATGATACCCTTTGTCAAATAACATGAATGATGCTGGAGTATTAGGTGGTGGAATGATTATACCTTCTCTAGTTTTGATGGGTTTATCCTTCTTGAAGTAATTTTTAACTTTGTCTACGAGAGTCATTTTTCTCTTACTTCCATACATATTATAAGGTCTGCCTTTCAGCATCTGTTCTTTAGCAAAACCTAAGTATTTCGGATCAGGTAAACATTCTGGATACCACATATACTTCGTAAAACCTAGTTCGTACGTGAATTAGGTACTTCTGTTTACTATTTTTCTTCCAATGCTAGCGCGTCTTGTAGATTTCAACAACCAATCAACTCTGGGTTTGCAAACAATTTCGACCAATGGGTGCGCGGCCTTTTCATGAGACGCGGACTCACGCTCCGGTGCTCACCCCTCCTTTACAATACCAGCTCCGCTACCCACCCGCTGTTCTAACCAATACCAGCGCGGCACAGAGTGACGTCAGCGCAGTTCCGCGACTGACTCCCTCCTTCACAAGGTAACGGAAACTTGATTTCTTTCTTAAAGTGCAAGTGCTCTATTTAATTTACAACGTATACCATTCGCCACTGTACTCGAGTGTCTAGAAAGGAAAGATTTGTTTCACTGCAAGTAAACCTCTTCTGTCTACTTTTCATATACTGCAGATAGATCCCTTCTGTTATCCTTCACACAAGCATTAGATAACCTGCTACTTCTCTGACTCATCCACTCTTTTCGGGATATATACTAAGTCTAAAGTTTCACTAGCGAACTCCTTTGCTATTACTCAAGCACTGACAAACCTAATACTCCTTTTCGTGTGACCCTTACTAGGTTATATCACAACTGAAGTTTCATTAGCCAACTCGTTGCTATCATTTATTCAACTATTCATACAGAAAACCCGCGCTATTACTCAAGCACTGACAAACCTAATACTCCTTTTCGTGTGACCCTTACTAGGTTATATCACAACTGAAGTTTCATTAGCCAACTCGTTGCTATCATTTATTCAACTATTCATACAGAAAACCCTAATTAGTGCTTCCAGTTCTGCTTAACCATACACTAATTTTCCTCGAGCCACTGACCTCAGCGCGAGGTGGATTCTACTCACCACCCGCTATTCTGCCTCCGGAGATTCCAGACAAACCTATAACAATCACTAACAATTTGGGTTAATACATTTATCAATATAGCAGCATTTCATCAAAACATTTAAAAAAAAATAACCATAACATAATATTTCAAAGCAATTTTACTTTCGATCGATCGATACCATTAGCAGCAATACATTTTAGCAGCACTTATTATATTTTCACAATTTATCAACAAGTAACCTATCTACCTATCTTAACTAGTCCCTAAACCATTTCCTCTGCTACCAGAAAATTACTGATAGAGCGCGCAGGTCACCCGACCAACTAATGCAGACTTGGGCCCATGAAATAATTTCATTACACTTTAATCAGGTAACCTACACACTATTATCAGTAATCCAGTTCACTTTCTGTTTATTTTCTGTGTACCTGACTTACCAATCCTCGAAACAGGTACCTATGATCAAAATGGATCAGGGAGCTAGCTGTGGGAGTAAGTAGACAACACCAAATATCATGTATCATTGAACTAACGGTTAGTACTCTTTATAATGACCACAGACGCAAGAAGTTTTAAACACCTTTATCTAATCATCTTCTTCTTCATATGCCATGAGCCACAGGTTTGCAAAGATCAAACTATCTATAACTAGAATTAGAAATATCGTATAGCTATGAATGAGAGTAAGAATCATTTAGAAATCGGAAGTAAAGGGAAAGGAAAAATAAGGAACACGCTATTTTAGCTTAACAGAATTTCACAACTTCACTAAAGGCGGGTAATGAAAGGGAACATACTAATCAAAGTAGACTTTCGAAATTCACTAACGGTTCAGAGGAAATGGAACTTAAATAGCTTGATTTGTTCAGTTGTACTTATCATCTATAGGGAGGGTAAGAATGGAACAAACTATAATAGATGAACGATTCTGCATTTAACTAAAGGTAGGTAGAAAATGGAACGTGCAAATAGACAATAATGCATAAGGATCTCAAAATTAGGAAAAGAAAAGGGAAAAGGACGTATGCAATTATGCTTTATTCTAGACAAAAGAAAGGAAAGTTTAGATAACAGACACCCACATAGGTTATATTTTTTGTACGACAGATCGAAGACTAACCCTGGCCACGGGTCAGTTGGGAAAGGCGGGAAAGGACCCTCAAGGACTTAGGTTGCCAATAGGCGAGCAGGTACAGCTCATGGACAGTCAGGACAGGATAACCCCAGGGTTTGGATCAGGACCGGGTTCACCAAGGGTACGACCAAGACCTGCAGCTTCAGTTGCAACACCTGCGCTACTCCTTCTCTGCAAGGAATCTGCCAATAACCCCGATTGGGTTTTCGAATCTCCCAGCAAAAGTGCTTCGCCAACACTTAAGGTTTCCCAAACCCCGACTGAGTCTGTGGAAATACAGACAGAGTGCTCCGCAGCTCTCTGTATCAATTACCTATAGAGTTCGTTGGGTCAGTGACAGGTCAGCTATTCGGACAAGTCGGACAATTTCTCTAGCTAAACCTAGGCTAGTTATACTGTTTTTCTGGTCAGTGTACCATCCACCAATGTTGCAAGTGAAAGGTTCCCTAAAGTCTGATTGGTCAAAGGAGGAGGTTAAGTCATCACAAAACCTTCAATTTAGACTTTCTCAGGCTTAATATTCAATTTTCGTACCCACCCCTTAATTTCTAGCTTCCCATGACATACGAATTACAGTGAACAATAGAGTATACATAAGTTAATACAATTGTATCAAAATTAGGTACAAGTCAGCTTCGTCTTGCTGGGTAACAGGTTGATTCACAGGAGCATCTTGGCTTTGGCTGTCAGCTGGCCTGGTTCCACTGCTGCAAGGTTCATTTCCCCCATCACGTGACTGGGACCATTTGAGCTTCAAATATGGAGTAGTAAGCGTCTCCCAGGCCCAAAGAATATGATACATGAAAAGTAAGCGAAAACAATTTTTACACTGTATACCATGAAAGGGCTATACTACACCCCTTACTTCATAATAACTATAGCATTAGGAGTGAAGCAGGATAGACAGCGTTGCGAAAGCGGCAATGCAAGCACGGAGCATATGAGAAAACAAAGCGGCCATCTTAAGTGCACTGCGCATGAGCAACAAATTCCCACCAGAACTGCGAGTGCGTCACATCACATGGGTATGACTGACGCATGCGCAGACTAAATTCCCGCGTAGCAGCGGCCATTTTAGAGGCAAGCGTACTATTTGTTTAATAAACACATAGCCAAGCGTCACTGGGACACCCCGTGTAGTGTAAAATGTGCAATATTAATATCACAAACAGGTTGAATTAGTTTATTAACTTTATTTGAGGTTCTTGATACAAGCAAGTCACTTAACATGCGAATACTTGCTCCATCACCAGCACCTCCCTTGACAGGAAACCTATTGGCCAGGCCTCCCCTGCCGGAGTTTCGTCCAGCAGCAGGAGGTCAGACTCGTGTCTGTGGCAGCAGCAGCCATTTTGTGATGCTGAGGCTCTGTTTAACTTTAACCGGGTAAAGCAGTAACTACATGTCTTCTCCCTCTAGAAGGGTGGAATGCTACCCCCACCGCCAGGACTGGGGGGGGCGGGACAGTATTCCAAAGTGTTTGACCTTACACAAGATGTTTTGATAAAGCCAAACCAAAGTTAGCATTAACCGCGAGGATTATAATGCACTTAAGAGTATATGGTATGGCTATATCATAGAACAGCTATAAGGACATGGTTCCGAAAGCTGCAGACAGGCTCATATCATGCTGGAGCACCATCTCACATAAAACCAAGCACTCTGCCTTCAGGATTGTCAAGGCCTGCCATAGGAGTGACTTATAGGTACATATGTGTCTATATATAAGGGTAGATATAGGAATACTATATCTAAGGAAGGGGTGATTACACAACCTTGCCCAAGCTGAGTGTTCAGCCTGTGGTGTCAGTTTGGATGGCCAACCAGGGGTGGCATAATACATGCTGCAGCCCCTGGTAGGCCTTGGATGCACCTATTCCCTGGGTACCTATGGTACACTATACATGGGCTCACAAAGGTGACCCAATACCCAATTAGGTATGTACCTAAAGTACATGGTTTGAATTTAGAGAGAGAACAGCTGGGCTGTGGGTCTGATTAGCAGGCCCACAGCCACACTAAAGTCGAAAAACCAGAGTATCACAGCAAAAAGTGGGGGTGACCATAGGAAGCAGACCCTACTCTCCTAGAACTGCTATAGCCACACAGCTGTGTTTTTTTTTAATGTAATATAATTTCGGTTTGCTGTGCTATTGTTCGGAGGTCTTTTGAGTTGTGACTATTCTGCAATTGCAGGTCGGGTGCAAACTAATGTGCAAGTCGATGTCGCAAATCTGATGCAGTATGCTCTAATTCTATCTACATAAGCTTACAGTGTATTTCAAATGAGGCAAAACTTCATTTTGGTCTTTCAAAAGTTATGTTGATAAGTATGTTATTTCTGAAGGAAAAAAACAAATCAGCACTGCATTTAAATTATGCTTAACTTTTACTTCTGTTGAACCTTAAGAAGCAAGAGTATACAACTTTGCATGAAGCTGATTTGATTAAAGTGTTTTTTCCGTAAAACAGAAAAAGGAGACTTCATTGCATTGGACCTTGGTGGATCAAATTTTCGGATTTTGCGGGTGAAGGTATCGCATGAAAAAAAGCAGACCGTACAAATGGAAAGTGAAATTTATGATATACCAGAAGACATCATACATGGGACTGGGACTCGGGTACGTATCTATCTTTGTGCTCCAAGAGAGTGGGCTCCTCCATGTTATTTTCAGCACATGCAGCAGTGGTAACTTTTTGAAGCTGGATGATTTGTCTGTAGGCAGTTGATTTTGTTGGTTGCAGAAGGTAGAAGCAATCCGTTAACCTTGGTGCAGTGGGGCTATTGTCATTGAGCCACCAATGTCAATTGAGCCACTGATGTCAAGGGTGGACAGAACGGCTTAATGCCGAGCCCTGACTTCTCCTGGTAGATGCCAGTGGGGTAGAAGTGGTCGCAGCCATGCTGGGGAGAGGTGGTACTTGCAGTCAATGTCATGACAAATCCTTGGAGAAAAGTAAGATCTGAATTATAGTGGAACACAGATATTCACAGAGCAAATACTCTTGTATCCCTGGGGAACATCAAGGGGTATTAAAGGTACCAGGGCACACCTGCTCATGCCAGGGGCACATTTCAATCCCATCAGCAATAACGGATTTGTGGTTTACTTTTCTTCTCCTCGTGTGCCTTGCTGGGCACCCCAGGGTTCAGTCAAAAACATACCAGAACGTCAATCTTGCTTAAAGGGAGCTCATTCACATCATCACACAGAGACCTTCACATTCCAAGCAGCATATACACCCACCTGTCTTATAACGGTCCTTTGAGTTAGTCAGACTTGCCCTGCTTCTGCCAATGCTTGTACATGTGCAATGCATTTGTGAAACTTGATTAACACATTTTTCAATACAAAAAAGCCACTGCAGGTGTAACAAGGGTGTGCAGTGCAATACAAACCCAGGAAACTGCCTAAAGCAAGAAATGAGTTGTGTTGAGAGTAATGCTTGCACTAATTTCGGCCTCTGACCATCAGTCAGGTCGCATTCCAGACCATCGTTTTTTGCCACTGTTCCACTCTAGACCAAGACTACCTATATCCCAATCAGTCTTGGTCCTGGTTCAGTAGGAGCAGTCCAAAACTAACGGGCAGACAGGTCCCTTCAGAGGGGGTGCAAATAATCCCTGACTGGTTGTGTCCTAATTCAGGATTTATCAGGGGGTAGAGCTAGAGTCCAGTGACATGACACCTACATGTGACCATACCGATAACATTTGTAGTGTCAACTATGTGGGCGTGGCTAGGCATGCAATGGCAGCAGACGTGCCCGGGTAGAGCTCCTTGCTGAGCTCCCCTTCCACAGGCAAATATCCCGTAACAATTATCCGCACATGGCCCCTGTCATCAGCGGAGCTGTGTGAAGCTGTCCCCCATGCTCCTGCCAAGTCTGGATCCGAGTGGTGGCTCCTGGCTGCGTCTACGGGGGAGGAAAGTCAGTGCCCCTCCTGCGGGTTTCCCGGGCCGGCATGAGTGCTGAGGCGAGACTGGGGTTGGGCCCTGTGCGGGAGGCCTGGCTGCTGCCTAAAGCGAAGCGGACCCGGAGAAACACGACACGGGACCTGCTCTCCCCCTGATACTAGCAGAGGCACGTGGTGACACAGCATGAGTCCACTGGGAGATTTAGCACTGGTGGGAAGCGCCTTGTCGCTCCGGAAGTGACGGACCGGGGCGGCCATCTTTGCGGGTCCTCCTTCTCTACGCGCAAGTCGGCGCGATACTGAGGACTGCGCCGCTCTTTCAGAGCCTGACTATGCGGTGCTTGCAGCGCGGGACCCAGCGACCGCATCGGGATATTGTGGATTGCTGCCCCATCTGCAGTCGATGCCCGGCGGAGCGGCCCGGCGTGGCCTACTGTCCTTGAAGGAGGTCGTGGAGTTTGATGCCTGGCAGGCCTGTTGCGGAGGCGGTTGCCCTCGGGACTGACTCCTCTGGCCGCCGTGGGAACCTGTGCGGGCCCGGGACCGAACGCCTCACAGAAGGTACCTCCTGCTGTCGACTGCCCCGAGGCGCCCTTGTGAGTGAGACGGGCGCAGCGGCGGGTCAACACTGGACAATATGGTGGCCGCCTGAAACGCACACACGTGTAGACTGACCCCCCTGGTCCCGACTACGTACATTGCTGCTTGTGAATTGGAGAACCCCCCTTCTTGCAATGTGGACAGTGCGCTAAACGCTGACAGCCTGCCTGCTAGCCCGGAGTCGGTCCTCTCAGTCGTGCCCGTGGCGAGCAGTGTGTGACGCTACTTGCTTTGCTGTAACTCTGCGCTTGCCCGCCCTTCTGCTGGGGCCATTGTCCATTCGGATAGCCCGGAAGGTACTACCAGGGGTACTGGGGGAGTGCGCAAATGTCCCACTCCAGTCTGCAGTGTGCCGCCTGATTGGCCGGTGGAACGAGAGGACTGACTGGCGGAGACCTAGGGACTATCAGGCCTCTTGCGCCGGACTCTTTCCTCTAGGGGGCCACCGATCACCCAGGTGCACTGGACACGCGAGGGATAGGTGCCCTGTGCCCATCCCTGCGCTCGCCCGGCAGCGGTCGGACCCGCTGGTGTGCGCTGAAGCTGGCCACATGACTGAGAGGCGCTGCCGCTCGGCCACGTCCCTGAGCCGGCCTCCTCTGCCATCACAGGAGCCGTGACCCTCTCTGGGACCCTGAGGGGGTTCCCGGAAGCGCCCACACATTGAACCACAACACGCTGCCCATGTCTGGGGGACCTAAAACGAGAGCCGGTGCTAGCAGCACACAGGTGAAGGGGACAATGGCGAAATCGGCGGACCAAGACCAGACTACCTCTAAACTAGACACGATGCTGGCCGCGAAGTAAGAGCCCGGGGAGCTGACCGAAAGGCAGTCCGACTAGGTCCTATTTGCCCGCGGCCACCCCCGTGAGTTCCGCTCGCAGCCAGCCCCTTCGTAAGCTCCACTGCCAGTGAAGAACCAGAGGCTTAGAGTTCATAATTAACTAACTCGATCCATCTCGCCCCACCTTGCTCCGGTAGTCAGCAGGAGTCATAGAATACTACAGAAAAATCAACCCTGAGTAACCGGCGGCAAGGCGTGAGGCAGGACCGGGACTGCAACGCAGCTGTGGCAGTGAGGTGAGGGGTGAGCGTCGCGAGGTGTGGGGCACACCAACTGCGGCACACTAAACCTCCCCCAGGACAAAAAACATCCAATACCCAATACTGGGAAATATTTTTCATCTGCAGCCCGTACCCCGCATCAGTGACATTAGACACACCTCCTGTAAGGGAGGGTAGGAAGAGCCTCGCCATACCACAGTGCATCAAACAGCTTTTGGGAGTCGCCCCAAGAGCGCTGCGAGCGCCGCCAGCACAACACAGCAAATACTGCGAGCCCGGCAGCACAGACAGTGGATAACAGTGGAAACCAGCAAAACTGCGTTCCAAGGGAGCTGAAGCAACCACAACTCTTGCTAACTCTTGCTAAATAGGGTTTGCGCCTTGGGTTAGTCGCAAGAAGGTGCAACTCGGACCCCACCCGGGACCCGCTCTCTGGGTGGAAATATAGTGGAAATACAGTGATGAGAACAAGAAATTCTACTCTCCTACAGCGCCAAGAGAAACTTCGCCCCCATAAGACAGCAAAGCGCCTTAAGGAAAAAATGATTTAGCGGAGGAGGAGGCGGAGGCAGAGGTGAATTATAATAGAGACATCTTAACAGTACAACTCCATGGAAACAAGCCCCAACAAGATCAGACTACACCGCCACATGGATCAACGCCAGCGCCAGACAAGGGCTCACCTCTAAGCAGCCATAGAAAAACAACAATCAACATTGCTAGTAACAGAGACATACGGGATTTCTTCCCTCATAAAATCTCTAATTGCACACATCTGTACGTAGACCAAGAAAGCGTCATAGCTAACTCGGACACAGCCGTTAACCCCTCAGGAGCCAACATTCTTTTGAGCCCAGCGACCCCGCTATCATCAAAAATAATTATTGTTCCGGGTGGCCTACTAGCTCATACAAAAACTACTCCGACTTTGCCTAATAACAACGCCGGCCTAGTTAGCCCCCATGCTCTAGCAACTCAACAAACCGGGGACACCCAAAGGGCTTTACCAGCCGACGGCGTGATCAAAGCACACCGGGCAACAGGGCTGACCCACACCATAGGGGTTGGCGAAATCAGCACTTCAGCACTCAGTGCACACGCTGAGCCTTTTAAAATCTCTGCAACACCCCACTCAACCCTAGCTAGCCCTGGATCGGATCATAATGGCATTAGATACAATCAATAAGACCAGGGGGCGGACCATACAACGGAGAGGCAGCCGGCTAAACTGGACCATCACCTTGTACTGATCAATGACGTCTTGTCCTCAATTGTAAATGCAGCTATTATGCACGTCGATAAGCTAGACGTCCAGATAAGCCTTCTACACACAGTCGCCGGCCTGATATCAGGCATAGATTCTAAACTTGAAGCCTTGAACTCATTAATTCAACGCGATCAGGCAAATACCACAGTTACATCCAAGCCACAGGACTGTGGATGTAGCCCGGTGCTGCTCTGCCTGGAAAAACTGCCAGTAATAATGAACACGCTGATCGAAGATCTAAAAACAGAATCCAGCAGGCATAGGAGCAACGAAACTTTGAAGCCGTCAAATATTGACAACATCCCACTTGGGACACAGACGACCGCCGACTTCATTGGCAAAGAACCACAGCAGGACTTCACAAAGACGTCGGCAGCTGAACCAAGCAGGATATCACAAACAACTATAGACGAATGCAGCACCACGGCAAAAGAACAAGCAAACTCAAACAGCTTTCAGATGACAAGCCTTGAAACTGGTCACTTATCTCGGAAAAATAAGAAAAAATTAAAAAAGCTAAATAAACAACAGAAAAAGCAATCACAATCAAAATGGCTCAATGAGGCTGTGGCTATTACCGGAAATCAAAGAAACTCCCACGCACAGTAAGAACAACGTCGCGTCTATCACTCATCAAATTCCATCAACCCCAGACGGAAAAGTTATTTGGCCGAATAACCCAGGTAAATTTAACCTTGATTCAATCCCTGGTAATACATATGAAGGTGCAGGCCAACACCCTAAGAACTGGGAAGGAAGAGCCGCAATATTCAGCGGGCATCCTAATCTACATGAGGAACAAACAACTCGGGCAGGCAGTCAGGCTCCGCCAGAATTCCAGGTACCATATCGAGACATCCCCCCGCTGGTCAACGCGACGGATAAAGCCTTATATAGCAAAACCAGAATTTCAGCAAAGGAAGTCAACCCGAGAGATTATGCTGAAAGGACTCCCACGACTCCAACAAGATAGTAGTAAATGAAACAAGCAAGGTTTTTCTGCCGATAACAAAAACGGGCCCTACAACCCATGTAAACGTTGAAGCCAATGCTGTGGCATGGCAAACCCGACAGGATAAAATGAGTCCAGACTCACCCACAATAGGGACATATAAGACCCAGACCCCCCACACACAGGATGATCTGAGACTATGTCTCTACCCAGAATATGCCTCACAGGGCAATTGGGACATACTCAACCGTAGCAACCTACTAAAACTTTTTGCGAACATCCCAGGCCTGGAAAATATAAAGTCATCTGATATCGACACTGTCTCCTTTCTTATGCAAGGACCAGATGACACTAATGAATCCACAGAATTGTTTTTTTCGAACCCAGATATAGTCTATACACTAAAAAGAAATAATCAATTACTGGAAGACTGGGGTATAAAGATCACGAGTCGCCCGACAACAAAATACCCTATGCCGCTGAAATATGCCCACTTGAAGAATCAAAATGATCCTAGAACACTGGACACACAAAGAGAGACCCCGACAGTAGAGCTACCACTCCCACCCTTAAAAACACTCTCTATACTCCATGGGAGCAACAGTGGAACAATCAAAAAATTGATAAGTGATGGTTTAATCAAGGTCACTACAAACCTGGGCAAAGGTATCCGGAGTTGCTCTATTCAAAACAACTCTATTGAAGATTGGTCTTGGGTGCCACGAGCCTTAGCTCATAATTCCTAAACTGTGTACTGTTGCAATTAATACTACATCACAGCATTGGCAGGCAGATTTACCAGGCATAAAACAGAAAAGGGCGACAGTCGGCAAACAGAACTTATCTATTATGTCCTGGAACGTAGCTGGGATACTAAAACTAATACAATATCCCGCAACACCCCTGTTTTACGCTGGAATGGATATAATCTGCATGCAAGAAACGTGGGCTATCAAACCAGTCTCTATCAGGGGATTTGCGGACTATCACAAACCAGCTGTTAAGGAGAACATCTTCGGCGGACCGTCTGGAGGCATCTCCATATATATTAGGCTCTCTCGGAAGATACAATTTAGGGAAATTATAACAACGTCAAACTTGTACATGGCCGGCATTCTGAAATGCCTTTCATCAAGTAAGGGCACATTGTCTATATTGCTGATCAATGTTTACTATAACCCTAATGGACGGGGAACAAAGGAAAAGCTCTCCGAGTTATTAGAAGACATTGAAAACCTCCTCTTACAATATGCCCACATGGACTCAATAATTCTTGGGGATTTCAATACACACAACACTGGAGATAAATCAGCAGAAAGTCACAGTTCGCCCGCGACGGAAGCATTCAATGCTCTCTTGCATGCCTATCAGCTGGCATCAGCCTGTTCCTTATTCTTAAAGGATTCTCCAGGAAACCTCTGTCCGCCAACATACAACAATCTTACTAAAATTGACTATATTCTTTTAAGTACCCGGCTACAGAGCCTAATGACAGGGTACAAAGTTGAACAGCAGAAGGAAAGCGACCATGCGGCTCTAATAACAACTTTAGACTTGACAGCAGATAACCACTACATACTTAAACAACTGGGATCAACAACCTGCATCGAACACCATACATTGGTAAGAAGGATTAAATGGGGCGCAGGCCCTATGCACAAGTTTGAGGAATGGAAAAAAGCATGGGCGGATGGCACATTAAAGGATACAAACAGGGCCATAATTAAAGAATGGGACCAGCTTGCCTATAATCTAGTAATATACCTACAAGGAGGGAGAACAAGTAAAACTAACTCTTACCCTAGGCATAACCTTGGTGATATCCTTGCAATCCGTGAAAGCGAGTTTTCTGGGGCCGCAGTTGTAAGATAAAAATATTTGCTAATTGCGGCCCCAGAAAACTCGCTGAAATTCAGTATAAAGAACATTTTCCTGGAAGAAATGAATCTGTGGTCAAATATTCTGTCCCTTGCGAAAGATACTCTGAACCTTGCTGAGGACAACTGGGACCCCGAGCTAATCAGCAATGCAGCCATTAAAAGCGCAACAAAAAGACAAGTCCGGCTCTGCTCACGCACTACTGACCCGGAAGCATTGGAACGAAGAGGCTTCCATGAGTCCCTAATACTCCCGCAGCTAGCACAGACCTCGAAATCGCACCTCACCCAAGCAGTGGGCAAGGTGGCAGTTAACAGGATTTTAGCGCTCCGATTACACCCTCTGCCCCTCAAAGAGCTTTACCCCACGAGGAGACTTGAGATAATGCACTCTGAGTGCCGCTTATGCAAGTATAAACAAGAGAGCTTCGCTCACACCCTGTTTTGCTGCCCGGGGTTGTCCGGTGAGCGTAATCACAATTTAAAGCCAATTTTACTCAGACAAGGAATTGGAACGATAGAGGAGGCGGTCCACTATCTATTCACAATGGAGACAGTGAAAGATATGGCTGTGTTCGGCAAATTCATCGAACAGGCACGCCGGAAGCTGATGGCCCCGCATGACTAGGCCAGCGGCCGCTAACTGCAAAATCAATGAGACACATCGGCTCATGAAGAACTGGACTAATGAATTTAGTTTTTAATCATGTTTTTACTCATTTTTAAGTTTTTTTTCTTTTCATTTTTCATCATTTTACCTCTGACATGATAAAAATGTTTATTTAAAGTTTGATGTCTTATTTAATGGTTTTGAGTAACCAAAAATAAAGTTTTTATTCATTCATTCATTCACCTCCCTGGAAACAAAAATCTATAGCGTGGCCATCGACCTCACGCACCTACGGGCCGACCACAAGAAACTGTTGGAGCGTGCGACCGCCCTTGAGGCCGCCATGGCGTATGTCACACCTAAGGTAACGCAGACGGACAAACATGTCCAGGACCTCCTCAATCGTGTGGAATTCCTGGAGGACCGCGCAGAAGATGTGGAAGGCAGGGCGAGAAGAAATAACGTCCGCATCGTAGGACTGCCGGAACGATGGGAAGGCATGGAACCAGAGGTACACATGGAGAGATGGCTCACTGGCCTTATTCCTGAGGGCTCCCTTTCTCAACACTTTGTGATGGAGCGGGCCCATAGAGTGCCGGCGAGGCCCCCTCCTGAGGGCAACAACCCAAGACCCATGCTTATCTGCGTCCTAAACTATCGAGATTGCGATGCCATACTGCGTGAGACTAGGAAACTATCAGAAGTCAGACTTGAGAACGCTAAGATTATGTTATTTCCTGATTACACTATTCAGGTACAGCGTCAGAGACACTCCTTCTTGGCAGTGAAACAGCGCCTCCGCGGCCTGGAATTGAAATACTCTCTTCTTTCCGGCCTGGCTGCGGGTGGTAGCCCAGGATAAGACCCACTTTTTTGATACTCCGGAGGCAGTAGAGGCCTGGCTGGACTCTGGAACCGACACAGAGCTCCACACAATGCCATCGACTTCAAACACACAGCGCAACCGAGGGCCCCGACGTCGCCACAGACGGCGACCCTCGCCGTCGGGGCGAGCGAGGGCAGAGGCGGATATCGGCCCCCCGACTGAGGTTATACACAGCGAGCAACAAGAGGCCCTGCGGATGGTGGCGGTCATCAGCGGCTTGCTGGAAGCGGACGCAAACTTGGAGGCTAGCCCACGCGATATCCCGAATGATGATGAGCGTATATATGGACTACCGGACTCGCAGGTGTCGGCGGACCTACTAGATGTCACCCCGCAAACTGCCGACTTTATTCACTGAAGCCTGCCTGGACAATCTGGCCCCTTTTGATTGATTCCGAGACTCTTTATGCCCTGTAGGATGATCTTCTTTGCTTGCGTGATGCATTGCGGGGGCCCTGATGGGCTCACCCCGCCCTGTGGGGACACCGGGGTCTACCTGACTTGTGATCCAGTGACATAATGATGCCCGCTGGGACCCGACCATGGACCACGCGAAGCCTGTGGGGGGAGGCACCCTCTACCTGATCCCACGATGTGCTTATAGCAACAGAGCGATACGACAGTCGGCACCGTGGTTTACGGAGGCGCTGCGTCTGGCTCGCAGTCAATGCAAGGTTGCTGAGCGGGCCTGGCGCCTTCAATATGATGGGGAGGCCAAACTCGCCTACAGATCGGTGGTGAAGGCCTATCATCGTGACATTCTCGGTGCCAAGCGGGAATATCTTGCTAGGAGGATTGAGACGGCGGCGAACTCCAGTAAGGAGATCTTCACGATTGTGAAGGAGTTCACGGCCCCTTCCTCCTATTCTCCCCCGCCTGTCTCTTCAGATGCGTGGGCATGTGATCTTGCCACTTTTTTCACCGACAAGATTAAGGCTATTCAGGCCTCCTTCTCGGAGAGCGTTGTGGAGGGCTGTTGTGGTCCCGGGGCAGGACTTGGAACATCGTCCCTGCCTATGGCAGTTTTGGCTGACTTTCCACCTGTCTCAAGTGATATGTCCCGGGCCCTGCTGGCCAGTCTCAAATCTGGTTCCCCGCTTGACCCCTGCCCTGCCAAATTTTTGGCCGGGATGGCGGCAGTGGTGAATCCCCTGGTCAACCCTATCCTCAATGCCTCCTTGAGAGAGGGGAGTGTCCCTCGCACCTGGAAAAGGGCGATGGTGATCCCCCTCCTGAAAAAGCCTGGTCTTGACGCCGAGGTCCTGGCCAATTATAGGCCAATTTCACTGCTCCCGGCCCTGGCTAAGATCACCGAGAAACATGTTCATGGTGTCTTGTCGAGCTATTTAGAATCTAACAACTTGCTCCATCCGTCCCAATCCGGGTTCCGTCCGAATTTCAGTACGGAAACGGCGTTGGTGGAGGTCTCTGAGATCATCAGAGAGACCTTGGATGTGGGTGGCAAGGCCATGCTAGTCATGTTGGACCTGTCGGCGGCCTTCGACACCGTCCCTCATGAGGCGCTTCTCGCGAGGCTTCATGACATCGGCCTAAGGGGGACGGTGTTTCAGATGGTTTTCATCTTTTCTGGAGGGCCGACGCCAGACGGTCTGGGTTTCCCAGAGCTCCGCCGAGATGCCGCCATTGGGAGTGGGGGTTCCACAGGGATCTGTGTTGAGCCCGACATTGTTTAACATCTTTATGTCCCCCCTGGCGGCAGCGGTGGAGGCTTACGGAGCCCAGATCGTGTCCTATGCCGACGACACGCAACTCCTTTTCACATGTGCTAAAGATCAGCCATTTGATGGGGAGAGAATTCGGGACTGTCTGGATATGGTCTTTGGCTGGTTCCAGCGGAACAGTCTTAAGGCCAACTCCAGTAAGTCGGAGGTGTTATTCTTCGGCTGTGTCACCGATCCTGAGTGGCGGCAGTGGTGGCCGGCCGCCATGTGTCCTCCGGCACAATCCTCCTTGGTGGCCAAAAATCTTGGCGTTAATCTTGACAACAAGCTTTCTCTCAGATCTCATGTTCTTGGCCTGGCTGGCACCTGTTTCGGCGTTCTGAAAATGCTCCGCAAGTTTCTTCCACTACTCTCTGCGGAGCATAGACGGATTACGGTGCAGGCGCTTATCGGATCCAGGCTAGACTATGCCAATGCTCTTTTCCTGGGTCTCCCAGACTACTTGGTCCAGCGTCTGCAGGTGACACAGAACTCTGCAGCGCGCGCAATCTTTGGTCTGCATAGACGCGCACGGGCATCTGGCCTTCTGCGGACGTTGCACTGGCTCCCGATCCGTAAGCGGATTATGTTCAAATCCTTGACGCTGGTGCATAAAGCTCTTTTTGGCTCAGGCACAGGATATCTTCAGAAGAGATTGGCGTTCTATCGTCCCGCCCGCTCATTGCGTTCGGAATCTCTTTTCATGGCCGTGGTTCCACGCGTGAGGAAGGCCCGGATTGGGGGGCGCTCTTTCAGCCTCAAGGCCTCCCAGCTGTGGAACTCGCTTCCGCTGGAACTTCGCAGCACTCCCAATCTGCTTCAATTCAGAAGGAATTTGAAGACTTGGCTTTTTAATCTTTCTGTTTAGGGGATTTTCTTCTTTTCTCTTGGGCTCTTGTTTTTCGTGTTATGTTGTTATACACTGCAGCTTTATGTGGAAAGCGCCGGGACACTCTTTTAGAGTAGCCGAGCGCTATACAAACACATTTTAACATAACATAACATAACAGAGCTGAGTGCTCAGAGACCTCCCCTCGAACTCACGGTTTCTTAAGCTCATTAGAGCGTTTGGACGATAACATGTTCTGCTGTCGACCTTTTGGTATTGTATTATTGTTCTCTTTGTTTTTAGAATTGTTTGCTCCTTTGTTCCTCCCCCACATTCTCCTCACGAGTTACAGGTGTGTATGGCAATATGCTGGTATTGCAGATGAATGTCTGGGTGGTCATGGGGTGGTGTGGGTAGTTGGCGGCGGACAGTCGGGGGGAATGCTGATATTACGTAAATATTATGGCTGCGATTAATTTCTGTACATGGAACGTGCGGGGAATGCACATACCGTCCCGCTGTTACCAGATATTTTCTTACCTCAAGAGACACCACATCCAAATAGCACTATTACAGGAGACTCATCTGACAGGCCCGGAGATGCTAATGCTCCGCCGCAGATGGAGGGGACAGCTGTATGCCACCGGATATTCAGCTTATGCACGGGGGCACTGATCTGGGTGCGCCCTGGGGTTCCCTTTGCGCTCTCCCACTGCACAGTAGACACAGAGGGCAGGTACGTGGTTCTACAAGGTAATCTAGACGGGCAGCCCATCGTTCTGGCATCCCTCTACGCCCCTAACACTGACCAAACTCACTTCTTCACACTGTTGTCAGCAGTGCTTGCGCCATGGCATGGTATACCATTTTTGCTGGGGGGTGACTATAACTGTGTTCTGGATATAGCCCTGGACCGATCGTTCCCCCCTTGGCCAGTGCTCCGATGAATGGGGCCATGAGGGCATTCACAGACTGGCAGGACAGTGGGATCTCCATGATGCTTGGAGAGAGCGCAACCTTCACACAAGGATGTATTCGTACTATTCCGGGGCCCACACACTACATGTCAGATTAGACAGATACATGTTGTCAAGTGGCCTACTCCCCCAAGTCACGGATTCCTGCTATTTGAGCCGCACACACTATGATCATAATCTCCACACATTAGACTTTGTTTGGGAGCGTCCACACCCACCGGTGCTCACTTGGCGGCTCCAGCCAGACTTGCTACTAGATGCCCCGTTTAGGGGAGCGCTTGAATCCCGCCTCCTGCAATATTTTGAGGAAAATAGTCACACGCCTCCTCTCCCCAATTGGAATGGGACGCATTCAAAGTAGTTATCAGAGGCCACTGTCTGGGCACACAAGCGGGAATGCGGAAACAGATAGAAAGAGAACTCACACAAATTGAATCGTAACTGTTGGATGGGGAGCAGGAGGCAGTTGAGGGAGATAATGGGTCCTTGCTGGTGACTAGGGAGCAACACGCATTAACACTGGATAGATTGAAGCACTTGAACTACGCTGCATTAGGCAAACCTCATATCTCTCCTGAAGCCGGGCAGAGACAGGACCAATATAGGCTCGTACAGGCCGCTGGCCAGCCTCAACACAGATTACAAGCTCCTGGCGTCTACGCTGGCCCAGAGGCTGGCACCGTTGGTGCCTACTCTTGTTCACACCGACCAAAACGGTTTTGTGCCCACACGCAGCACGTCATACAACATCAGACGACTATTTAAAATACAGAGTCTAGCCACACCCCGATGGCCTAACTCAGGATGTTTAATACTCGATCTCGAGAAGGCCTTTGACTCGGTGGAGTGACCCTACCTAATGTCGGTGTTGCGTAAATACGATCTGGGAGACCGCTTTCTCCAGCTGGTGGAACTCCTATTCCAGGGACCCACGGTACGAGTTCGAACGGGCAAATTGTTCTCCAACCCTATTCGGATTTGCAGGGGTACCAGGCAGGGGTGCCCCCTCTCCCCCCTAATCTTTGCTCTCATGATGGAGCCCCTAGCGGCTCAACTCCGAGCCTCTGGTGAGAACTGGGGCATTCCGCTAGCTGACGGGATTCATGCAGTATCGCTATATGGATGATCTATTACTCTATATCAGAGACCTGACCCGCTTCCCACCGGCGCTTTCTGATATATTCCGCATATTCGGAGAGATGTCGGAACTTAAAGTCAACTGGGCAAAATCCGGCGTGTATTCCTTTGACGCTGGTATGCCGGAATGTGATATTACAGTCCTGGAAGAGCGACTTGCGTGGCACCCTACCACGTTTCGATACCTGGAGATATTTATATATCGTGACCCCGCTGACATGTTGGAAGGCAACCTGATGCGGACGATTACTTCGCTCACATCACAAGTAAAGTTTTGGAACTCCCTCCCGCTAAACGTCCCAAGCCGCGCCACTCTGACGAAAATGGTAGTGTTGCCCAGATTACTATATTTCTATGCCAACCTGCCAGTTTATGTCCCTACTCGCATATTTCGTGAACTGGAGACCCTGATCAGGAGACTGATCTGGAACACTGGACGACCCAGAGTTGTGCTACAGGCACTATACGCATCGTTAGAGACTGGTGGACTGGGTAGCCTATTGGCTGAGTGGGAAAAACCTGTCTGACACAGCTTCGGACACGATGGTTAAAAATGCTGCCCAAATACATGCGTTGTTTCATTCACTGACAAAGTCCCGCTGCCCCGCACAGATACACCTGGCAGTGGCGCGGAAATGCTACATGCGAAGCCTGAAACTCACTAACCGCACCAGACCGTATGCACTGAACCTGCTGTTGTTGGGAACGCCCTGGGAAAATGGTGCGCTCACGGAAACGGCGCTGAGTAGTTGGACGCGGGCCGAAATAGACACACTGGGCGACCTATACGAGGAGGGCACTTTAATGCCTTTCGAGACGTTGGCCGCAGACACAGAGCTACCAGTCGGGAAATTCCTCACACATGCAGCACTTAAGCGCGCATTAGCACGTGCTTGGGGGGACCTTGCGGTAGAATTGCCAACCCATCTGCTGATCCAGTATTTACAAGTGATGGGGAACGGGTCCCACTTTGTGCATTGGCTTGCACAGGCCCTACATACACACACACACAATTTTCCCCACAGCGTTTACGTGATAAGTGGACCGTGGATAGAGGGCGGGACTGGACTGACAAGGAATGGGCGAAGATACCTGCTGGGACCCTCAATATCCCACGTAACTCCCGTTTTAAAATCATCCAATACTATGTAATACATCGGGCGTACTTCTCCCCAGATAAGATAAATCGATATTTTGGGCTAGCCACAACAGCATGTCCCAGGTGTGGGTTGGTGGACGCGGATTTCTTACACATGCTCTGGGCTTGCCCTTCCCTACACGACTACTGGTTAGCGGTATCAACCACATTGGCGGTGGAGGCGGGGAAGGATTGCCACACACATGGGAGGCTTGCTTGTTGGGCCTTTACAGGCGAACAAAATTGACGAAGGTTCCTGCTAGATTTTGGGACCTTGGACTAATCACAGCAAAAAGACTCATTACCAAACGCTGGAAGAACGGTGAGCCCCCACAAGCTATACACTGGCGTCATTCCTTTGACAACTGGACGAGAGCGGGGAGTGTAGCTTTACATAGAGAGGAGACAGCGGGTATCCATAAGTACCCCATAGCCCAGGCCAGGGATGATGTCTTGGCTGCTTTCCACCAGGTGTGTTTACAGAGAGGCATCATTTAGGCACGTCCCTTTACTCACTGCCCCAGTCATAACACTGAGGCAGGAGAACACCCCTTGTGATATGCCCGCACTTATACTCTCACGAGGAGGTAACTGTAGCCGACAAATGCTCACATGTACACATCAGCGTAGCCCAGTGCGAAACGACTCCAGAGGTGTTCCCCCCCCATCCCACTGCGACGATAGTCACATCAGACGACTTATACTGTTGTAGGAGAAACATGCACACCCGTGCTTGCCCGTGTTATCTTCCGTTTGTTTTGATTTTGTACAATGTTCAGTTCCCCCTTTTTACGGGATTCGGTTCTATAGTTATCACGTTGTATAAAAAGTATTGAATATTGACTCAGCCTTAGATCCTACAGGGCCCCGCCCAGTGACCGCTTCTGCGGATTGTGATGGGCTGACAGATAGTAGTACCCAGGGCCTAGAATGCCTTATTTAGGCAATGAACGGGAGACACACCACTGCGGATGGGGACTTTGCAACGCGATAGACATGCCCTGACATATCGAGACACTCAAAATGCCCGGACCTCATTTGCCACAACCCTCCCTCTGCCTGAGATGGTACCTCTTGGTCGGAGTACTCCCGATCTAGATTGCTAGAGATACACCTGTTTGATTATAAGGGCTCTAAATTGCGCATGTATTGCCTGTTTACTGTATAAGGTGCCTTAACCAGTTTGTTTGCCTTACAGGTTGCATGTGGCAGTGGTGATTATTACAGCAGACTGTTGTTATTTATAGATATCCTTATACAGCTATATTTGATATGTTTGCCTTTTTCCTTCCTCTTGTTGGATATAAGAGACGGACATTGGGGAAAAAAACAAAAAGTGTACGCTTAACACGATTGATGTTTTCTTTGTTGATCTCCTGTAATCTCATATACGAAATGCAATAATAATAATAAAAAAATTCAAACAAAAAAATGTGGAATGTCAACTACTACAGACAACAAAGTAATGAAAGGAATGCTTAAAGTAATCTCAGCTACTGGGCAGCACCTGGGCCACATTCTAGAGCTTCGTTTTGCGCCCATAATGCCACTCTAAAAAGAGACTGTCAGATACAAATGCGTCTTGATCCTTCTCCAATAGTGACAGTCCAGCTTGCATTGCTGGGCCCAGAAGAGCACAGACTGCATACTGGTTAGATGAGGTTAGATGGATAATACAGAGTGTAAAGTGGAGGGAGCACAGGGTGCAGGTGGAGAGCCTATGGTACATAGGAAAGCACAAAGTGCAGCATGGTGCGAAAGATAAAAATAGGTGAGAGTACAGGAATGAGCGCAGGCGGCAAAGTGAAGGAGTGGGTGTACAGGAGGTGCAAATAGAGCACAAAGGGGAGAGCAGGAGGTCAAAGTGGAAGGGGAAGCATAGGGCAGCAAGGGGGGGGCATATGGTAAAGGGGTGCCTAATGAGTGAACGGGGAGCATAGCATGCCAGTTGGAAATGCAGGGTTCAAGGGGAGTTTTGGGGTAGAGGGAGAAATGAAAGGTGCAATGGGGCCACATAGAATGCAGAGAGCAATTGCAAGGTAGAACAATGGTATACTGCTTGCAAAGGGGTACAGCGTCTACTTTGGGAATATAAGGTGCAAGGAAAAAGAGCAGAACAGACAAGTGCATGATTTCTCAAAGCTTGTAAAAACGGTCACAATGGCATCAATATTGCAAGCTGTATACACACACACACACACAAACTCACTCTACTACAGTGGCATCACCAATGTAAGTTTGCCACTCACACACCAAATAAGAACTATGTAGGCATAATTCACACATACAAAACATTACAATACAGGCAGCAGCAATGCGTCTTTCCCATACACAGAGTACATGCAGCATGTGCAGTATTATTGCAAGTTTCCCTTACATACTGAACATAAACAGCAAAGACAACAGCAGTGCTAAGGGGGCGTTCTTCTTGGCTGTTGGGAACACATCCCATGTTCACCTCACTAATGGAAGGCCGGTCAGAGGTGTGTGCCTGAGATGAAGGGTTGTAGGAGTGTGAGAGGGACAGGCAATGTAGGTGCTGCAGCTGTTGGCCTGAGTATTGCTCACAGAAGTGATGCCTTGTGGCAGCACAAGTATCTAGGGGCAAGCATTTGAGCTCACGAACAGTGGCACTGAAGCGAAAGAAGACTACAATAGGCAACAGGCTTATTTTGAAGGTACAGGTTGGGTGGGTCTCAGGTCTAGCTCATGACACAGAAGTTGATGAGTGTGGAATTTAGTCAGGCTGAGCCCACTTTAGGAATGAGTCTACTTCCCGGCACTGATCCACTTGATACAGTTCACTATTCTTTTTCAGTTGCTTGAGTGCAGGTAAAAGCTCACTGAGATGCTCAGGTACAGACTGGCAGAAACTCTGTGCTTAGGCCAGTGTAGCTCTCTGGCTGATGGCAGGCAGGATTTACAGCAACAAAATACTGTGCGCTTTGGGAAGTGTGAGAAGTTGGCCTGGCATTAGCTGTCCACTAGTTATAGTGTGCACCTTACACCAGTCCAAACAGCCCTTATTGATGATAGGTTTAAAGACAACCTTTATTGAAAGCTATCCTAGTGGTAGCTATGGAGAGCAGCCAGCAGACTAAGTCTTGAAGGAGTGTAAAGCAGCTTGGTTTACCAGAGTTCGAGGCATGTGGGCTGCTGAATTCATATCTGTGCATAGATCGCCGCCTAGTGTTGGGTCCGGATGATTGCACATTGTTGTCCTGGAAGAGTCTTCGAAGTAACACGAGATAGGTGGCTCCTCCCCTGGACTACAGTGTGCATGGGCATCGACTCCATCCCCAGATTGTTTTTTTCCGACATTGGGTTCGGATGTGTTTCGGTTCCCTCTGTCGGGATCGATAGTTGTTAACTTACTTTGCTCAAGACCAAAAGGTCTTTAGGACTTGCGTCGGTATTGTCTGTCGTTCGGGTTCATAATTTCCTCGGCTCCGAAACAACACTGCCCTTCCGCGTGCTTTCGGCGCGGACGGGCCTACACGACGCTCCAACCTCTTCCATCATGGAACGAAGTCCATTTAAACGGTGCCCGGTGTGTGCCTCGAAGTATCCGCATATCGACGTACTCCCGGTGTGCAATAAGTGTTTGTCGCCGGACCACGACGAGGCCAAGTGTATGGCCTGCTCCAAGTTCCGGTCCAAGAAAACACTCAAGCTCCGCCGAGCTGCGCGCCTGGAGGCCCAGCGATCGGCACCACCTCCTGCAGATATCTTCGACACGGAGGATGTCGGGGACAACACTATCCAGGAGATCACAGAATCTAACCCGGCGTCGGAGGTCGAGGACGACTACGACGCGGAAGACGAGGATTTCGATGAAGTCGTCGAGGAGGTAGGGGACGACGACGGGGCCCTTGCCACCGTAGAGGATAGCTCGGACAAGGAGCTTCCTCAGACTGACTCCGGGGCCAGCCACCATTATAAGGCCCAGGTCGAGGGATCGCCTTCGGGCCTTACCCAAAGCCTTGATTCCCGTCCCACGGCTCCGCCTTCCGGCCCGGCCACGGACATTGATGCGGCGCTACTCACGGTACAGCCAAAACCGAAAGTGAAACCTACGGTCTCGACGCCAGACGTATCGAAACCGAAAGCGCTAATCACGCTAGTCGGGTCGAAGACTTCGGAGGCCTCGGCGCCGAAGAAATCCAAGATGGCCGTCGAGCTCAAGGGCAACGCCAAAATGGCCGACCCGAAGGCTACTGTATCGAAGCCGAAGGTTAAAAGGACCGACGCAGCTGCATCGGCGCCGAAGACGGTCGACGCACATAAGAGTCGACTCGATCCCAAGAAGGCCGACGACCATAAGAAGTCCACTCTCGACCCGAAGAAGCGGCAGGACGACCCCAAGTCTCTCACTGCCTCTCTTCCACTCGACAAGGCCAAGGGGGCAACGGCGTCGACTCCGAAGACCGCGTCATTGGTCGCCACCCCAAAACCAGCTTCAGAAGACTCTCTCGAGCCGGTGCGTCCCTCCGCCTCGTTCACTAAGAAGGTTACGGAGTCCCTTCAACGTATTAGGGAGGGGGCCGCAGCAGTCGAGCCGAAGGACCCTGTGCCGCCCAAGCCTCTTCAGACACCGGCGAAGGCGCCGACGCCTATTCTGTTCACGTTGCCACCAAAAACGGCGCCGAAAGCTTTCACAGCGAAACCTGGGGCCGGAGTGCCCGTGAAAGTATCTTCGACGCCGAAGCCATCGTTAGTGGTCCCAAGCCCACGGCAACGACCGCTGGCAGAAGAGGAGCGTCAAGAAGTGATCATCGACGCCAACACGGGCAAGCTCTCTCTCCTTAAGAGAAAGATCACCCCTGAACCACAATTGGAGCATTACCAAATTCCACTCAAGAAAAAGATGGACTCTGCTGGTGCCTCTGCCTCTATGGAGCCTGTATCACCACAGGCACATGAACTTTCACCCTCTCATTCCCATGTGGAGGAGGGTGACGGCAACGACGAGGATGAGTATACCTATCCAGTCTACTCAGACCCAGAAGATGTGACTGAACCATGGTCTGCTGGTGGCGATCCTGGGGACCCGCATTCGGGGCAGGAGCCTCAGCTTTTTTCAGCCAAGACTTCCCCAACAGAGGACTCTGCAGCTTTCAATGCCCTCATTGAAAGGGCGGCAGCCAATCACGGCGTCGATCTCCATGCTGACCCAGTGGACGTCGACTTCCTCTTTGACACCTTTTCAGTCTCTGAAAAAACTGTTAAAACTTTGCCAATGCTAAAAGGGGTGTTGAAACATGCGGCTGAAGTCTTCAAGGAGCCCACCCAAGCAAGAGCCATCAACCCACGTATCGACAAGAAGTACAAGGCAGCGCCCACTGATCCTACTTATATCAAGGGACAGTTGCCTCTGGATTCCTTGGTTGTCTCCAAGGCACGCAAACGAGCCAACTCACAAACTACGGGTGATGCTCCTCATCCAGACAAGGAATCAAAAGTATTTGAGGCTTCGGGGAAAAGGGTGCCTGCGCAGGCAGCCAACATATGGCGCATATCCAACACACAGGCGTTACTGGCGCGTTATGACAGGGCACACTATGATACTCTAGAGACCCTTTTACAGCACTTACCCGATCAATATAAGGAAGCAGCAGAAATGTTGATACAGGAGGGGAAGCTTATCACCAATGCTTCAATTAAGTGCGCTCTGGACGTGGCTGACACCGCCTCGAGAGCAACTAACACTAGCGTTCTACTTCGTAGACATGCATGGCTAAGGATATCCGGTTTCAAGCCAGACATTCAAACTACCATCTTGACCCAGACGGTCAACCCAGACCACCTGTTATGCCCAGAGGTTGATACCACCCTCGAGAAGATGAAAAAGGACACCGACACTGTGAAGTCTATGGGTGCCTTGCAGTCCCAGCAGTTTCGGGGTGGTTCCTTTCGTCGCTCCAATAATAGAGGCACCTCAAGGGGTCAACTGTCACAGTCGACGCAATTCTACAAGAGCAACACCCAACCTTCCTATACCAACAAGGGTCGGGGTGGATACCGTGGCAACAACGTCAAAGGCAGAGGACGTGGAAATAACAGCTCCAGGTCCTCCACCGCCAACAAACAGTGACGCCTTGTCACTGCCCCCGACCACGCAACACCGGTCGGGGGGAGACTGCAGCAGTTCCTGCCCATGTGGAAGTCCATCACCACAGACAGGTGGGTCAGATCTCTTATCCAATACGGTTATTGTCTGGAGCTCACATCCACTCCACCTAACATACCCCCAAAGAACCGTCCTATGTCCGGCGAGCACTTGCACTTGTTGCAGCAAGAAGTCAACGTCATGCTGCAAAAAGGGGCAATAGAGCTCGTGCCCCTGCAGGAAAGAGGTACGGGAGTTTACTCCCTGTACTTTCTGATTCCGAAGAAGGACGGATCGCTCAGGCCCATCCTAGACCTCAGACCGCTCAACTTTTACATTCTGTCAGAACATTTTCATATGCTCACGCTGCAGCAGGTTCTCCCACTGCTTCGGCAAGGGGACTTCCTAGCAACTCTGGACCTAAAGGATGCGTACTTCCACATTCCACTGCATCCTTCACACAGAAAATACCTCGGGTTCACCATCCAAAACCAGCACTACCAGTTCAAGGTTTTGCCTTTTGGGGTCACCACGGCACCCAGGGTTTTCACAAAGTGCCTGGCGACGGTGGCGGCGCATCTAAGACGTCAAAACATTCACGTCTACTCCTATCTGGACGACTGGCTCATTCAGGCGAAGTCGGCCCAGCAGTGCGCCGACCACGTGTCCCACACCATTCACCTTCTGCACGATCTGGGGTTCTCACTGAATTACCCAAAATCCCATCTCCAGCCCGCCATCATACGGCAGTATCTGGGTGCGACCATAAACACTCTGGCGGCCACAGCACAGCCGAATTCAGTGAGAGTCAACAGCATTCAAACGCTGATCCAAAAATTCAGACCTCAACACTCGCTTCCAGCAAGAGTGTTCATGCAGTTGATAGGCATGATGGCCTCCTGCATCTCCATAGTCCCACACGGGAGACTACATATGCGTTCGCTGCAGGAGTGCTTAGCACGTCAGTGGACTCAGGCTCACGGGCAGTTGAAAGACCTAGTGTTGGTGAGCGGTCGGGCGTACAACTCTCTGCATTGGTGGATTCCACAAAACCTTTGCAAGGGCCGACCGTTTCAAGAGCCTGTGCCGCAGATTATCCTGACAACTGACGCTTCTCTCCAGGGATGGGGAGCGCATGTACTCCAATACACGGTGCAGGGACTATGGACGCTACAGCAAAGGAAGATGCACATCAATGTACTGGAACTGATGGCGATCTTCATGGCCTTAAAGGCATTCAAAGTACATCTGTGCAACAAGGTCGTGTTGATCCGGACGGACAACATGACGGCCATGTACTACATTCAGAAGCAGGGGGGCACACACTCTCCGCAGCTGTCTCATCTGGCTCAGAGCATGTGGAAGTGGGCCATTCAGAGGAACATTTTCCTCATGGCAGAACATCTCCCAGGCAAGGACAATCAGATGGCGGACCTGCTCAGCAGGCACAGCCACCAAATGCACGAGTGGGAGATACATCCATCAGTACTCCAACCGTACTTCCAAAGGTGGGGTCATCCAGAGATCGACCTGTTCGCCACAAGGGAGAACGCAAAATGCCAAAGCTTCGCCGCCAGGTTCCCACACCCACAGTCGCAGGGCAATGCGATATGGATGAACTGGTCAGGCAGATTTGCGTACGCTTTTCCCCCAGCACCTCTGATACCGCTGGTGGCACGCAAGCTCAGGCAGCACTCGATGACTCTGATCCTGGTTGCTCCAACGTGGGCTCGCCAACCATGGTACACCACGTTTCTGGAACTTTCCGTGGTACCGCATCAGAGGCTTCATCTCACACCCAGCCTTCTGACGCAGAGCCATGGCGACATTCAGCACCCAGATCCGCAACAGCTCAACCTGGCGATCTGGCTCCTGAAGTCCTAGAGTTTGGCTACCTCAACCTTCCTCCCAATTGCATGGACATCATTCGGGAGGCTAGGAAGCCCACTACTAGAGCATGTTATGTCGCAAAATGGAAGCGGTTTGTCATCTATTGCGCAAACCACAACATTGATCCACTAGATGCTTCTATTCAGAACATCATCTGTTACCTGTTCCATCTATACAAGTGTAATCTGGCATATACTTCCATTCGCATTCACCTGTCTGCGATGGCCGCATACCTCCAAAATAGACAGCACCTTTCACTTTTCAAGGTGCCTGCCATCAAAGCATTTCTGGAAGGCCTCAAAAGAGTCATTCCGCCACGGACTCAACCAGCTCCTGAATGGAACCTCAATGTGGTTCTTACAAGTCTGATGGGTCCTCCCTTTGAGCCACTACATTCCTGCGAGATCCAGTTCTTGACGTGGAAAGTGGCTTTCCTGGTAGCAATTACATCGCTACGGCGGGTTAGTGAACTGCAGGCCCTCACAATCCAAGAGCCTTTCTTCCAAGTTCATTCAAACAGGGTAGTGCTCCGCACTAACCCTAAATTTCTACCCAAGGTTGTGTCTCAATTCCACATCAACCAAACCAGAGTTGCCGGTATTCTTTCAAAATCCAGAGTCACTGGCGGAGCGGATGCTCCATACCCTTGACGTTAAACGGGCCCTAATGTATTACATTGATAGGACCAAGGATTTTAGAAAGACTAAGCAGCTTTTTGTTGCCTTTGCGCCACATCACAAAGGTAACCCTATTTACAAGGCTGGTATTGCTAGGTGGATCGTGAAATGTATTCAAATCTGCTATGCAAAGGCAAAACGCACTCTTACCATTCCACCAAGAGCCCACTCCACCAGAAAGTTGGGGGCCTCTATGGCTTTTCTAGGTAACATTCCCTTAGAGGACATATGTAGAGCAGCCACATGGTCTACCACACACACATTTACCAAGCATTACTGTGTAGACGTGCACTCCAAACAGCAGGCAGCTGTAGGGCAGGCTGTTCTCAAGACACTTTTCCAAACTGCTGCAGCTGGCACGGGCGGCCGCCGCTAATGGAGGGACTGCTATGTATTCTATGCACAGATATGAATTCAGCAGCCCACATGCCTCGAACTGCAAATGCTACTTACCAGTATGCATCTGTTCTTGGCATGTAGGGCTGCTGACATTCATATCGCCCGCCCTCCTCCCCGGCGCCTGTAGCAGCTGCAGTGTTCACATATCATTTCATGGCATGGTCATCATTCACTGAGTTTCACTCCATCTTGGCCACAATGGCTAAAAACAATCTGGGGATGGAGTCGATGCCCATGCGCACTGTAGTCCAGGGAAGGAGCCACCTATCTCGTGATACTTCGAAGACTCTTCCAGGACAACAATGTGCAATCATCCGGACCCAACACTAGGCGGCGATCTATGCACAGATATGAATGTCAGCAGCCCTACATGCCAAGAACAGATGCATACTGGTAAGTAGCATTTGCATTATAACCTCTTGACTTACTAAATGAAAGGAGAACCACACAAGGTATATATAAAATATATGTATTTATTACTAAACACTCTCTACTAACCTCTTTATGAGATTAGAGAACAAGATACAGAATATCAACACAATAGAACTTCAGTAAATAGCACAATATACAATGGGCCCCAGAGGGAGACCAAACCATATATTAAAGTGGTATAACAACCACAACTTTACTTGACAGTGCCTAGAGCACGTAGAATCGCTGGGACCCCAAGGAACCACCCATGGTAGTGACACAGGGGACCCACAGGGAATGTGTGCAGTGTGAGAACACAGCCTCGAGCTCCGTTACCATCTATGGGGAAAGTTGCTGTTGGAAATTTAAAGTTAAAGGATACTTAGGAGAGGACTTTGAGCAAACTTCTTTAGACTTAGGGGGTTCTAGGGCCAACACCCATGGGAGCACTGGAGTACTCGAGTTACCTCACCCAGGGAAGCCGGGTGCATATGGTGTCGGGAATTGTCGTTGTTTTCAATGGCGACCTGCTGCAAAGAGCTGCTGCTGTGAAGAAGAAAAGTGTCCGGTGTGATCCAAGCCTGGATCGAAGATGGGAAGAATCTGCAAGGACAGGGGACAGAGTCTGGGTCGCTTGCCAGTGACCAGAGGCACGGGAGACGAATGCCCACCGATGTCGGGTGCTTCAGGTGCGAAGAGGTGGAGCTTGACTCTGCAGCCACGAGGACCAGGAGGCGTCGACGACGACTAGAAGCTGGATTCGAGCTGTCCCACGAAGGATGTCGAATTTTGCGGTGTCGGTGCTCGGATTGAACACAACAAGCCTTGGCAACAGAAACCCACGCAGGAAAACAAAAGATGCTTCGGTGTGGACCAGCAAGAGGTTGTGCCTTTACAAAAATCTTTAATAATGGCCAGCTTGCATTAGTTAAAAACAAAGTGAGCGGACTCCTCAGGTCTTAGTTAAGGAACCGGAATCCTAATCAAAGACGGGAATTGGTCAACATGTTTCTGCTGTTAGGATGCGTTTTGCTCAGCATTCGTCAGGACCTACAAAAAAGTCCTCCGGTGGTGTGCGCGCGCTTCAGCAATCTTCGGAATATCAGATAGGCAGGCAGCAAAAGTGACAAGCACCGGAGGGAGGAGGAAAAGAACAGATATAGAAAACGGAGTGAAACACACACACAACACAAACAGACTAAGCCACAGGCACTCTGGGAGATATAGTTCTCTAAGTAGGGCCTGAAACGTGACAGAACCCCCTCACTAAGGCCGACGTCTCGGCGGTCCACCAGGCTTTAATGGGAACTTAGCGTGAAAACGTCTCAAAAGGCCAGGACAGTGGAGATTAGAACGAGGTTCCCACGAACGTTCCTCATGCCCATACCCTTTCCAATCAATCAGGTATTGTAGCACACCTCTCACTTTCCTAGAATCAAGTACAGCTCTCACCTCATACTCGACATCCCCATCAATCTCCACAGGTTGTGGTCTCTTCATAGCTCTAGTACCTGGCACATACGGCTTCAAAAGAGACACATGGAACACCGGGTGTATGTGCCAAGTCGAGGGGAGACGTAATTTCATGGCCACCGGATTGATTACAGCAAGAATGGAATATGGACCTGGACGATATTTGATCACAAAATCGAAATCCGAGAAAAACAACGACCACCTTAATTGGCGTGGTGTTAATGCTCGTGCACTTTTCAAGAAAAGGAGATTCCGATGATCGGTGAAAATTTCCACTGTATGTCTAGCCCCCATGAGATGGTGTCTCCATTCCTCACAAGCCCTCTTGATGGCTAGCAACTCCTTATCTGTGATGCTGTAATTGATTTCACAAGAGGATAGTTTACGGGAATAATAAGCCACCGGATGTAGTTGACCAGTATCCGGATTTCTCTGTGACAAAATACCTCCGATGGCATAGTATGAAACATCCGTCTCCATGATATAGGGTTGGCTAGCATCTGGATGTCGGAGAATGGGAGCAGTAACTAAACAAATCTTTAGAGTCCGGAAGGCTTCTTCCGCTGGATCAGACCACTTAAAGGTAGCTCCTTTTTTCAACAAGTGGGTCAATGGTTGTATGATCCTGGAGAAGTCTTTGATAAATCTTCTGTAAAAGTTTGCAAATCCTAGAAAGCTCTGCAAAGCTTTTACATTCGAAGGAGATTCCCACTGGATAATAGCTTGCGTTTTCTTTTTATCCATCTGTATACCATTCGGGCCGATGACGTAACCCAGGAACTCCACTTCTCCTGTATGAAAGAAACACTTTTCCAGCTTGGCATACAATTCATGTTGTTGTAAACGTTCCAACACTTCCATCACATGCTGGACATGTTCTTCTTCCGTAGATGAATATATCAATATGTCATCTATATAGACTATACATGACACATCCAATAAGCCTCACAAAACATCGTCCATAAAGAATTGGAATGCCGCAGGGGCATTGCAAAGGCCAAACGGCATCACTTGGTATTCGTAAAGCCCGTATCTGGTGCGGAAGGCAGTCTTCCACTCATCTCCTCTGCGAACACGCACCAAGTGGTATGCCCCCCGCAAATCCAGCTTGGTGAATATTCTAGCATCTTTTAACTGGTCCAACAAAACTGGAATCAAAGGCAACGGGTACCTGTTCTTCCTGGTCACTCTGTTAATAGCTCTATAGTCTATGCAAGTTCTTAAGCCCCCTTCCTTCTTAGGAATAAAGAATAGAGGCGACGAAGCAGGAGACGTAGATGGACGGATGAATCCGGATTCCAAAAATTTCTTCAGATATTGTTGTAGATAAATGTTTTCAGCTTCAGTGAGAGCATATACTCTACTACACAGTATATTAGCTCCGGGTTCCAACTCGATGACACAGTCATAGTTCCGGTGTGGGGGTAGTTTACTGGCTTCTCTTTCACTGAAGACATCTTGGTATCTTTGATATACCTCTGGAAGGGTGGTGATGGCGTTGACTCCCAACTCTCTTCCTCCGGAAGCCAACGTGCTAGCAGGGGTTTCCAGTTTGATTTCCTCATGAGGATGTGTTGAAATACAATGTTCGGCACAATATGCTGAACTCAATGTGATGGAACGAGCAGCCCACTTAACTAGCGGGTCATGTTGAGTTAACCAAGGCATACCCAAGATCAACCGAAACTGAGGAGCATCAATTAAATCAAAGGCTATGCGTTCATGATGTTCATGTCCTACTTGCATCACTAATGGACAGGTATGATAACACACTGGTCCAGATGTCAGATCCGATCCATCCACAGCTTTCACCGCTTCAGGTACTTCTTTTTCGATGCAAAGAATTCCCAACCTCCTAGCATATTGTACATCAATGAAGTTACCCGTTGCTCCGGAATCAAGCATGACATGTACCATGACAGGTATGTCTCCATGCCATGTAAGGGTAACACAAATTCATATGGGGCACAGCCGGTTGCATGGTATTAGCTATTGCATGAGAGACCTCTTTCACTCCATCATAGCTCAAACCAAGGGCCTCCGGTTTGTTTGAGCTTTCTCGTTTCCCGAATCCGAAGAGGGGTATTCAACCGCAGGGATATTTCTGATACTCTTCGTTTTGGCCTTACAGTCTCTGATGAAATGACCAGGCTTTCCGCAATACATGCAAAGCTTTTGATTACGTCGACGCGTTCTTTCTTTGGTACTCAATGGGCCTCTAACTCCCCCTATTTGCATGGGCTCCGTGGTATCAGCAGTAGAAGCTCCCTCCGACGCCACTCTAGGTTTGGATACTGGAAACCGCAAATCATAGCGATGCTTATCGCCCTTCCGTTCTTGTAGCCGATGATCCAGCTGTGTAGTCAGATCTATCAATTCTTCACAACAGGTGGGCATGTTCACCACCTGAGCCAGCACATCCTTCAGTTCCCCTCTCAATCCTTGATAAAACAAGGAAACTCGTTTGGCAGATGGCCAATCAGTCTCGACAACAAGACGATTGAAATGGGTAATGTAGGTTAACAAATCTAGCGACCCTTGCTTGAGCGTTATAAGTTCTCGATCCAAGGACAACATATGAGCCTTGCGATCAAACAACTTACGCATTTCATCACAGAAATCGTCAAAGCTAGCTAGCACAGGATCGTTTTTGTCTATAAGAGGGAAGGACCAGCTTGCAGCATTGCCTTCTAAATAGGACAACATAAAAGCAGTCTTAGAATGGTCATCCGGAAATACTGTAGGTTTGCACATAAAATGCAACTTACACTGCCCCAGGAAGGTGCTAAATTTCTTAGGATCCCCTAAGAATCTTTCAGGCGGTGCCAATGGTAGCTGAACGGGTTGTATGACCTGAATGGTGGATGGACCCTGCCCTCCTGGAGCTAAATGGGAAGATGTTTGGACAGGGGGGGTAAAGTAGCCTCTCTAATGTACTGCTTTCCTGCAGTCCTAGCTTGGGCCAATCCCTCAACATCACGTCTAAGAGCCCCCATCTCATTCCGCATATCATGGTTCTCCCCTCTCACTGCGTCCACCTCTACCCGTAAAGCAGTTAGAGAATCCAACACGGTTTGCAATACTGTGTTGGTATCCATCGCTCGGGCCGCAAGAGAACGTGGGCTTGTCACTCTGTCACAATTGAGGCAGGATGACTAACCTTGATAGTCAGATGCAGCAGGAGCGATGACGTTGCCTACTTCCTTCCTCCCTAGGAACAGTTCCCCCGACGAGCCCTAAGTATAAAACTCCTCTAGGGAAACCCCTCCCAGGGAAGGGGAAAGAATGGAGAAAATAAAGAAAACAGGCCGGCAGCCAGAAACCATCTACAGCTGGCGAAGACAGGTTAGAAGTTCTTTCTTCGTTTGCTAAAGTAGGTAGTCTGCAGGGATACACAAAAAGACACGTGTAAATACACCCCCCCTCCCTTATATGAAAACAATAGAAATAGGGTTGGAGATACACAAAGTATACTCACTAGTTTAGCCCCTTAAGTGCTGCCTCAGTGCATTGGCCGACGGCAGCACTACCTCCCCAGTGCTGCGCACGACCATTGGACGTCCATTCAGCACTAGTTCCAATGGACAGCGCAGCACTGGGGAGGAATGTTTAATGGCATCTATGAGGCTAAACTGCCGTAATCATCCAAGAAAAACAGTGATAAAAAGAAAAAGAAAAAAAATAGAATCCATAGGGTTTTCAGCTCCAGAGGGAAAGCAGAATTCTTAGTCTTAAATACACATCTCCAAAGCTAATGTGCTTTCTCTACTGAAGTCTCATAAAATCTAATAGCCTGTCAATGATCTCCGGGTCAAGTGCTTATGCAGAAAGTACTTAATTATGCCAAATCACAGGAACAAACGTCCTGACTCGACAACAGTCCCACGCTGTCAAGAAAAATAAATGGTGCTCAAGAAACACAGTCCTCAGAACTCCAAAATGTAATGAAACGTAGAAGCATCCGCTTCTACAAAGGTACCGGTGAAAAGCCCTAAACAGAAACGTTCAATAACTATTTCAATTGTTAGAACGCCTTGCAGAGCTCACGTACCCAACAGTTCCTCAAACGCCGACTCGGCTTTTCCACCACAGCTTCAGCTTTCCAGCGCGGCTCCTCCAAAGCCTTCAGCGCGGCTCCAGGTCAAAGGGCAGTAACACGCCGTGCAGTGGAACAGGCTGCAGCACGGCTTCGCTCGGTCTCCGCTCCTCCGAGCAACAATTAATCCGCAAGGCAAAGGCAAGGGGCCTCGTAAGGCTTCAGCAATCCTCGGAATATCAGATAGGCAGGCAGCAAAAGTGACAAGCACCGGAGGGAGGAGGAAAAGAACAGATATAGAAAACGGAGTGAAACACACACACAACACAAACAACAGACTAAGCCACAGGCACTCTGGGAGATGTAGTTCTCTAAGTAGGGCCTGAAACGTGACACAAGGTTATAATGCACTGAAGAGTATATGGTTTGGCTGCATCATAAAACAACCCCGGAGAATAGATTCCGAAGGCTGCAGAGGGGCCCTGCTCATGCCTGGCTACCCTCACCCTCTTGATTAGGCCTACCATAGGGGTGACTGATAGGTTTATATATGCAGTGATATGGCGAGATATAGGGAACCTATATCTAGGTAAGGGGTGCATACACCACCTTACACAGGCTGCTGTAGCAGACCTGTGGTGTCATTTTGAAAGCATGGCCAGGGTTGCCATAATACATGCTGCAGCCCCTGGTAGGCCGCTGGCGTACCTATGCCCTGGGTTCATAGTATACCATATACTAGGGACTCACAAGGGTAGCCCAGACTCCAATCGGGAGTGTACCTAAAGTACATGCAGTCAATTTGAAGTGGACAGAAGATAGGCTGGGGTCCTGAATAGCAGGATCCCAGCCAAACTGAGCCGAAAACCAGCAAAACACCTGGAAAAAGTAGGGGCAACCATGCAGTCAGATTCCACCTTCCTAAATAAACCCCCACCCCCCAAAAAAAAAAAACGAAGGGAGATAAGGCTAACCTTGCCCAGTTGAGCCTTTATTGACTAAGTGGCCATATAAGGAAGAACCTTCACTAGCATGGTTATCCCCTGTCTAATGGTCCACTAAGCAATCCCTAAACCCAAAGGTATGGGGTGATCTCCACCATTTGGAGTTACTACCTGTAGTGTGGTTTGGCAAAGTAAAAGGTTGATGGGGTGTCTGGGTAGAGAAGTGAAGCTCTAATAAAGTTGGTCTCAGCTTCCTCAGATCACTGGTCACCATGTAGGCCTTTCTTTCCATGACTGAGTTGTATCTGGCCCTAAGGGGCAACCTTTGGCTGTCTACAGCTGGGGATTGGGTCCCTTTGGTTGGAACACTGGAGGGACATGGCAGGTTTGGAACCTTTTGGTCCCAGGTTCGCCTTTGCCCAACAAAGCCCATCTGGGAGAGGTCCCTACACGAGGGGAAGGGGGATCCCTCCGTGTGTTTAAGAATTTTCACCTGGCTAGGGCTACTAGACTGGTTGCCCCATATCTGCTGTTGGGGTGGGGGGCCCTCTGGACAGGGGGCACTGTGGGGTCCACTGACCTCCCTGCCCTCTGCAACCCTGGGCTGGGTAGGGTAGAGAGGGGCAGGTTACCTGCTCCAGACTGGGTACCACCTTGGAAGGGTCCCCTGCCATCAGGGGGTGGTCGGGCCAGTCCTGACTACCTCTGAGGCAGTTCCTTCACAAGGGGTAGGATTAGTTCCCTGAGGAGCTGACCCTTCGCCATAGTCTGGTGCTCTCTTGTGGAGGAGAGTGGGACATTCTTTCAGGCTCCATCACTCCCAAATTTCCCTGGTGTTGGGCAGTGGCCCTCACAGCCCCACCAACTCGCTCAGGGAGGCCCAACATTCTTAAATGGGCCTGGTATTCAACTTCAGCCAAGGTTGAAATCTCAAGATCATTGCCCATCAGGGAATCTACAGGCAAGTTTGGGGACACTGCCACTCACTTTGGGCCAGTGACCCCTCCTCAGCTGAGATTGACTATGTCCATGGGGTGATCTCTTCTGATAGCATCAATGTTGGTCACCTGGTATTTAAACTCTGATAAAAGCAGATGAGGGGGGACTAGTTTCCCTGTCACCATGGTGACACTAGCCCCCGTGTCCCTGAATGCCACAGCTTTCTGACCATTGATCATGGGCTCCTGTCTGTACTTGCCCAAAGTATTGGGGCTCATAGTAAAAGTGGCAACCCCATGCCACCATCACAGACTGAGGAGGCCTGTGAGGGGGATTTTTCTAAATTGTGGTCCAACTCTGTTCCCCATAAGAAAGCACCTAACTTTTTGGGTGCATTACTACCAACTGGGAGATTACTACTTGTAGTAGCAGGAGGCGTGGTAGTATTGCTAGGAGGAACATTTTCTTTATTGCCAACCCTAGGGCAGCTGGGATCATTTTTCTAGTGGCCAGGCTTTTTACAAACATGGCAATAAGGTTTCTTTTCAGGGGAGGAAGGAGTTGGGGAGCCACCCCCTGATTAGGACTTTTGTGGCCCTGTAGTGGACTTATCCCCACCTTTCTCTTGGGTCTTGGAAGATTTTCTTCTGGTCACAACTCTGATTCTTTGGCTTTACTCTGGTTATGATCCATTTGCCTGCCTTCTTTTCCAATTCTTGGGGAGAGGTCAGATCAGAGTCCACCAGTTACTGTTGTAAAAGCAGTTTTTGACAATTATTACAAATCTGCTCCCTCATATTCAAATTGTACAATCCTAAAAAGTCATGCACCATACTGCCATGTATTCAACCTTCCAGAGCCTTAGTAGCACAAATCTACAAAGTCAACCCAGTCTTGAGTCTGTACCTTTTGGGTGTCTCTGAACTTAATGTTGTATTGCTCAGTGGTTAAGCCAAACCCATCAATCAGAGCACTCTTCAAGATGATATAGTTATCAGCATCCTCTTCTCTTACAGTGAGGAGCTTGTCTCTACCTTTGTCTGCAAAGGAGAGCCATACGATTGCTGCCCACTACTTCTGAGGGACCCTCCGTACTTTACATGCCTTCTCAAGTGCAGTTATCCATTTGTGGATGTCATCCCCACTCTGGTAGGGTTCGGGGCATGTCATATTCTTCCCTCAGCTCTTGGAACGATTTAAGGGTCGTGCCTTTCATGACATGGCCCAACGCCGATATTCCTATCGCGTCCCAGCCACGGAACCCCTGCAGGGACGCCAGAGCCGGCAACCGCCCATTCTGCCACAATGGGGTTTCCTCCATCAGTCTGTTCCACCACCCCATACGGTGTAGCGCCTGTCGCCATATCCGGAAAACCACCTGAGTAACCACCGGGAGCCTCTTTCTCTTCGCAGCCGAATATAATATAGTGTGAAGCGTGTCTGGTTCCATCGAGTATCTCTCAAGGGCATGTGCCGGGTCACCCCGGCCCCCATACCACCATTCGTTTAATATCAACAGGTGAGATGCCTGATAGTAGGACAAAACATCTGACGTCGCCAAACCACTGCAATATGTGGATAGGAAACAAGTACGGAGCGCGACTTTCACCGTACCCCCGGCCCAGAGAAAGTGACCTAACGCCGAATCAACCTGTTTGAACCACTGCGGCGAGATAGTGTAGGGGTGATTCTGCAGTTGGTAGAGCAGACGCGGGTGGACACCATCTTGAATATGGCCGAGCGGCCATATATATTCAGGGGCATACGGGACCATGTTTTCATCTCCGACCGGACCCGGTCCCAGACAGGTACAACATTACGCACCCAGGAGACCTCAGGTAAGTTAGTCAGGAACACACCCAGATACTTAAGGCCCCCGGCCGCTTCCTGCAACACAGACGCCCAGGATCCCAGGCCCACGCGCTCTCCTAGTGTCCACTGCATGGATTTTCACAAGTTTAAATGAAGGCCCGACACTTCTCCGAATACTCGCATTATTTCCAGGACCCTCGGCCCTGACCTATTCAGTTCCGTGAGGAAGAAGAGGACGTCATCGGCATAGAGCGCGATTCTATCAGATGGTCCCGCTGCCCACTCAATACCTCGCATCTGTGCGTCTATTCGTACCCACGCCGCCAGTGGCTCCATGGCAAGGGCAAACAGATATGGCGAGAGGGGGCACCCCTGCTGAGGGCCCCGGCCTATAGAAAAGGGGTTAGATACTGCCCCAGCCACTCTCACCGATGCGGTCAGATCAGTATACAGCAACTTCAGATATGATAGAAATTGGGGCCCGAAATTCAGGCGGGATAGGAGCGCATGGAGGTAGACCCAACTTAATGAGTCAAAGTCCCTATCTATGTCGGCCAGCAGGAGTGCCGCCTGGGTCCCCGTAGCCCGGACCGCCTCCACCGCCACCTGTGCGCGTCTAATATTGTGCCTCGTTGCTCTATGAGGCATAAACCCCGCCTGGTCCGGGTGGATAAGGTCAGTGATATAGGGGAGGAGGCGATTGGCTAGTGCTTTCGCCAATATTTTCGCCTCAACGTTCAGGAGCGAAATGGGCCTATAAGATTTGTGGTGTTCTAGGGGCCTCCCAGTCTTACAGAAGACTACTATTTCCGCATGTCTCCAGTCTGCCGGTAAGCGGCCACATTCCCTAGCCTCCTCCAATGCCCTCTTATAGTAAGTCCCTAGCTGGAGGTGGTATTTCCTAAAGAATTCACAAAGGAACCCATTGGGTCCGGGGGCCTTACCAGCATTTAGCTCACCAAGGGCTGTTCCCAGCTCCTCAGCCGATAGTGGGAGTTCAAGGCGATCCCGTCCCTCCTCCGAAATTGCCCGCGGCGGAAGGTCCGCAAGGAATTTGTCGATGGCCTCTGCCGGGAGAGATTCCCGGGGGGCATATTGGGCCGCATAGTATCGCGCGAAGCTGTCCGCTAGGTCCTCAGGGGCCGATATGGATTCCCCTGCCTCATCCCGAAGTCCCGGCAGGGCCCGCGTCTGGAAAGTGCCCTGGCAAAGCCTATATAGCATTGTGCTGGACTTATCGCCCCATTGATATATTCTGCTCTGCGTAGCCAGCCACATCTGTCAAGCCTCCTCAAGTAGTAAAGACGCATAAGACTGCTGCGTCAGTAGTAACTGTCCTATGTCTCTAGCATCTCCTGTTGTATGGCATCGCTCCTCTAGTTCACGGACCCGACCCGCTGCCTCTTCTAGGCCCTCTCTGCGTGTTCTATGGGCCGCCGCGCACCAGGCAATATCCACTCCGCGGAGCGTGGGCTTTAGGGCCTCCCAGAGGGTCATGTCATCAGTCCCGATCTATCATTGTCCTCCCAATAGTGGGCTGTGGCCTCCCTCATGTGCGTCTGGTAGCCGTCTTGTTGTAGATGCCATGTGGAGAGACGCCACCTAAACGGCTGCCGCCTCCTATCTAGTTGTAGGTCCACAGTAGTCGGGGAATGGTCTGGCAGGCCGCGCGACAATATGGACGTGGAGTCTACCCTCCCAATCCAAGCGTGGGGAACAAACAAGTAGTCTATCCTGGAAAAGGACGTATGTACCGCAGAGACGTAGGTATATTCTCGGCTATGGGTATGTTGATAGCGCCATGTATCTATCCAGCCCATCCCTCTCACCATATCGCTTAACTTAGTGGATGTGTTTGCCACCTGCCCACCCCCGGGCCTATGCCGGTCCATCCGTCCATTGAGCACATCATTCCAGTCACCCCCCACCACAGCCATCACGTCTGGGATCTCAGCCCATATACCAAACAGTTTTTCTATAAGGGACCCCTGCAATGGGGGGGGGGGGGGCATACACACTACCAAAGACTACAGGTTCATCTCCGATCCTCCCTTTGACAAAAACAAATCAGCCCTGTGCATCAATCCATTGCGTCTCGTGGACGTAGGACAACCTGCGATGTATCAAGCCTGCTACCCCCCGGGACCCCCTCACAAACCTGGCATGATATACCTGCTGGTATCCATAACGCTGCAGGCTAAGGGTTTTGGTGCCCAGGAGATGCGTCTCCTGCAAAAGTAGGATATCTGCTCTTTCTTTCTTCCCTAGCCGCAGAACTGCACCCCGCTTTATTTTATCAAGCATACCCCTAACATTCCAGCTCACAATGCGCATTGCCGCCTTTGGGAGGCCTGTCCTGAGGGTGTTAACCGCCATCTATAGGCAGAAAAATCAATTGCCTAGGTGCCGGGGACCGTACACACACACATAGTGATAATAGAACTTGAATGGACACTGTGCTGTTGAAAGCTACCCCCCCAAACCCCCCATCTCCCCACCCCCATCCAGCCTCTCCCCAATAGCCCCCCAACTCCCCCCAGCCCCAAACTACCCCTGCAACTCCCCTGCAACCCCCCTCATACCTCAGCAACATTGAAGTACCTGTCGCGGCATAGATTATCCCCAACCCCCAATGGGAGGCCAGAGATCCACTATCCCAATGGATCTCCATGAACTACCCACCCAATCCCAACTTACCCCCCTAAGATATGAACTCCGTTAAACTCAGGGAATGTGTCCGCCCTCCCTTCAGCATCCCCCAACTCCATCGCACATCCCATAGCTATAAATCAATTGTTAGTCAATATCTCTGATGGTGAATCCCAAAAGTTCTCTCTATCCGCAGTATGAACGCACCCCTCTAGCAACCCATTCGAACTTTTCGCCAGAGATCATCAGAACATCACGGGCCCTTATGCGTCCGGATTCTGAGTGTCGATGACATCGGTCGTCTCAATCGTCCCCTCACAGGGGGGAGGGCGCTTCTGGGGCCGCGATCTCCAGTGCTCCTGCTCCGCGATCGCCGGGGAGTCCTCGGGGGTCCCGCCGTGGAGGATGAGTCAGAGTCTCGGCCCGGAGGGGTATGCACCCTGACCCTGACAGTCTCATCAGTCCAAGTGAAGACCTCCTCTGGAGTGTTAAAGAATAGGGTTTGGGACTGAAAGACCACCCGCAGCGGGCTGGGTAGAGCAAGGCGTATTGGATCTTAAGGTCTCTCAGGCGTGCCTTAGCCGCTGTAAAGGACTGCCGTTGTTGCTGCACCAGCTTAGTATAGTCTGGGAATATCAGGATTTTGTGATTCTCGCACAGAAGGGGCTCCTTTGCTCGCGCTTTTCGCAGGATTGTGTCTCGATCGGGGTAATTGAGCAGTTTGGCTATCACTGGTCGAGGGCGAGTTCCCACTGGCGGCTTTTGAACAAGTGCTCTATGTGCCCGTTCAAATACAAAGCATCATGAGAAGGATTCCGGCGGGAGCCACCCCTCCAACCACCGGGTCAGGAAGGCCTCCATGTTGCCTTTCTCGCAGTCCTATAGAAATCCCACAAACCTCAAGTTGTTTCGCCGAGCCCGCTCTTCTGCATCCTCAACTCGGAGCGCAAGACCCTTTTGAATCCCTTCCATGCTGGCCACTTTCTTCTCTAGGGTCGCCACGTCATCCTCCACGCTCGAGACCCTAGTCTCAGTTTCAGTAATGCGGGCAACTGCATTCCGCAAGTCCTGGCGCAGCAAAGTGACATCCGCCCCCACTGCCCCAATTTTAGCATCCAGCATGTCTCTGGATTGTGTTATTGCTACCATTAGGGCCGCGTTGTCCGGTCCCGGCGCCTGATGACTTCCCGAAGCACCCGCCCCTCCATTTGGTCCCGTAAATTTATCTATAGGTCCTTGCTTTGGGGCTCTCCCACTGTTCCCACCCCTTGTCATGATGGTTTGTGGCTATGGTCTCTAGTCCTGACTCTGCAGTGGGAGGTGCTTGATGGTCGTACCCGCGACACCGGATGGGGACCACTCTCCAGGCCTCTCCCGCTTTCCCGGGCCCAAGGGGGTTCTTTCACTGCTCCTTAAGAGGTATATATGTCCATATGTATTGCCTCACCGCCCCCTATGATGGGCCGTCTCCGCCTACCCACCAACCGCCGTGCCCGGCAGCTCCTCTCCCAGCGTAGGATATAGGCCCTGCCTCAATCCAAGGATCACACCGGGGATATGGCTCCCGCCTTTCCAATGTTTCTCTCTTGATCCCTATATGGCCCTGTTTGCTGGATCAACCCCGGGTCAATTTAGATACGTTGGGCCTCCGTCTTGGCCTCCCACGACGTCGCTAGTCTGCTGCAGCTTAGGGCTCAGGCGTCAACCCTCTACCACTCCAGTCCCCTTAGGCCTACCCCGCGGTCCGACCTAACCGCCGATTGAGGGGTGTCTCGTAGCCTACTGCACCATGCGCGTAGGGCAGCTCGACCCCCGCTTGGGCTCAGTAGCGAGCCATCGATCTCGGCAACTATGCACACTGCCGGGGCACTCAGTCGTCCACCGGAGGGGAGGAAGATATAGGGCCCCCCCACGCACCCTCCCCTCCGCACCGCCGCGGTCCGATACGACCGCCGAGTAGGATTTGCCCGTCCCGCAGCGGCGCCGCTCCCGAGGATCACCCCCTCTCCCCCTCAGGGCGGCTCACCTCCGGTTGCCGACTCGTCCTGCGTCAGCTGGAGCCTCCGGCTCCACGGCGATATTCAGGCCTCTCTGCTGTCTCGGCCGCGCACTCCCTGCAAGCTGAAGCCCGTTGTTGTGACTCTCTTCCAGCTGGGAATCAATCCGGGCCCTCCGCACCTCGCCGGCTACTGTGTGGCCGCACCGCCGCCGGGACCCGCTAAACTCGAGGTCCATTCCGCCATCGTCAAAATGCCGATTCTGCCCAAAATTGCTGTCGGGGCTCGCCTGTCACCTCCAGTAATGGTTCACCTAGCCAGGACGACTCCGGGTCAGGGTGATGCATGATAATCGGAAGGATATTTTGCTGGCGGGACGGAGCTCTCTCAGGCTGCGTCCACCATGCTCGCCGTCTTGGCCACACCCCCAATTTTATTTTATTGGCATTTAGTCTTAATAATCACGTGCATTGCACCATGAGGAATATACTTTCAGCATTTATTTTTTATTTTTTTTAATTTTTTTATTGTTTCAAGACACAAACAAGACATGAGGGAGGACCATCATGAAAATCAAGAATACGATAATACACACCGAGAGTAAACTCGACAGTAATCCAACAAATTAACAAGGTTTGTGGACCTCATTCCAAGTCCATCACTGTAATGTCAAGCTCCCTCAATCAGTGCGGGATCGCATCCGAGCCGAGAGCTCGAAACTTGCAGTCAGTACCCCATGCATGGCCCCCCTCCAAATCTGTGAACTTCCAAGGCCCCACCCCTCCTGCCAGTGCCAATATCGAAGGAAAGAATGTTAACAAGGTACTGCCCTAGTGTGTGATCTGCACATTGGTAATCTCATCCAGTATGTTAAGGATTCCTGCCATCACCCGGAAGCCGGGAACCCCCCCAGCGCCTATCTCCTCAGGTCTATTGGAAGCCGCCTGCACCTGCTCACCCTCCATTATGGAGCCGGACTCCGACTCAGATTCTGCATCCAGCATCTTGAGCTCCACCACCAAGGCCTCCCACGCCGCCCCTAGCGCCCTGTAGTTATGGGATTTTTGGGCTTCTTGCATTCTAACAGAACTCTCGCTACCCGCCCACCTAAGTAATGCTGCCTTCCATCTAGCATAGCTAGGACCAGTCGCAGCCTTCCAGCGTGATGTAATTTCCCTTTTAGCCAGGATGATTCCCAAATCCATAAACTTACTAGTTATCTTATTTTTGCTATTGTGCGGGAACCAGTGTAGTAGGCACGCTCCTTTATCCAGATCAACCTGTTGCGCCGTTACTCTAAGGAGCGATGTGGTTATCTCCTCCCAATATGTTCCTAGCTGAGGGCAGTCCCACAGCATATGGCTCAGGTCCGCTCCCTGCAACCGACAATGAGGGCAGGTTGCAGTATCAATCCGAAAATACTGGTTAACCTTCGCTGGCGTGAGGTATGCCCTATGCAATACAAAGAAGTGGATAAGCTGGAACCTAGCATTCCTGGTACTTTTCCATGCTCTTTTAATTATGTGAGGCCAAGCCGCATCAGTACTCCCGCAATTTTTGTAAAGAGTGAAGCCCTTCCCCCAGCATTCGTTTGTACGGACAGATAACTGCTTTATACGTACCCGCTGCCATCGCTACGTATTGACATGCTTCACTAAGTGGTGCTTCTGAGAGGCCAGCACCCCAATATTTCTGTATTGCTGCTATCAATGCCGCATGGAGCAAGAAATGGCCACGTGGCAGACGGAAGGTCTCCTGCAACGTGCTATAGGGCAACAGTACTCCATCTGCGTACAGGTCACCCACCTACTGTAGGCCCAGTTCCTCCCAATCCGCCAGGCCAATCACCACTGTGTGGCAACGCCGTACACATACCCAACGGTATCTCGGGTGCGTACGGTCGCTGCACCCCTATTTTCCTGTGGAACCGCTTCCAACAATACCTCAGGGTGCCCTCTACCATCGACAAGTCTGCAGTCCTCAGTCGCTGCTGTAAGATCACAAAGGACAAACATGCCTCGGTACTGCCACTGCTGCACCTGAAGGACTGGGTTATTCTAAGACCCAGCGGTGCCAGGGGACAACACCTGAAACCTTCGTGGGTTACCTGTTCCGGCGTACAAATGACAGAGACACGGGACACTTCCTTTGGCGTCAAAGATCGAGGTTTATTTACTGCAGGGAACACAGAAGTCACAAGAAGTACATAGCATGTAGGTTCTGGGAGACTGCTTCAAATTGTATCTGTGGATCGCTCCTTTTATACAGTTTTTCGTCATAGCACAACATGGCAAACAAAAGGTTACAACCCAGTTCCCACAGTAAATTTCATAGGGGGTCGCTTTCATGTATTCAGGGTCCCGAAACATAATTACAGTAGCATTGGCAGTTCCCAACTGTAAAAGTACATCTTCCCACCATTAGTGCATTCCATTCCGGCAGTAAACGAATCAAGGAAGAGTCAGAAACAGGTGCAGAGGAAGACGAGGACAGTCAACAGATTGAAAAGAGTGTAAGGAGGTGCTATCGGAAACACGATTGCAGGGATCAAAGGAGACGTGCCTAATGAATGCACAACTGAGACAATAGACCGGCACGGCAAGATGAGCCTCGAGCGGGGCCATCTGCCTCGTAGTGTCATCCCCCTCATCATAAAGACACCCTCAAAGGAACACGTGTCTTCCGCAAGAGTTTGGGAATCCCAGGGTCACGAAGCGGACAGTGTCCGTTCGCTGGCTACTTGAGGGCAAGAGACAAAATGGATGCCGTATCTAAAATGGAACCCGTGGGTTCAGATAAAGAAACCCACGAAACGGACGAACGGTTTAGGTTAGCACAGTGAAAACACGTACACCCACTAAACTCGTCATTTGCGGTTCATAGATACCAGACTCGACCATATTCGAGCGAGTCAAAAACACCACTTACAATTGTCACGGAACCTCAGACGCTCCTTTTGCCCTCATGTAGGCAAGCACTAGTCGTAATCAGAATCGATCTCGATATTCATCAGACCATCCAGATGCTGCTGCAACATCATCCTATCCATCAATGCTTTCTTGGTAACAGATGGCCGTCTTATACACGTTGTAGCACAAAGGCCACATAAGGCAGGACCACACTGCACACAAAGACAACACGTGAATAGGAATGCTACAACAACTCCAATGACCATCAGAATCTTCCAACCCCACGTCGACATCAGGCCCCAAAACCATCCTAGTAGCGTCCAAGCACCTACGTCCACATGTATGGACTCGGAGATCTTATGCAACTTTGAGATGGCTTGATAGACAGTTGGAGCGTTATCAGGAATGAAAATGCAGCAACTCTAATGGATCACCTTACATACTCCACCTCTATCTGCAAGGACAACGTCTAAAACCATACGGTTTTGTAACGTCATAAGCCTGTCCGCCTGAAGCTCTGCTGTGATGTTACCAAGGGCGCTCGCAGTGATATTAGTGGTCGATTCCACCACTCGAGTCAATTGTCTCAGGTTCCTACTATTGATCATAGGTCCCCAAAACGGCAAGAAACCCTTAAAGAAGTCTCCTGCTTCTTGACCGGCAGTGTCCTCTTCGCTAATCACTCCTCTTACAACTCTAGTTTTATGATAATCCGACCCAACAGTAAAGGTCGGCGGCAACAGATTCGCAATATAACAGGTGCCTGAGAAGTCACGAGGCAACCATGTATATGCGCGGTCGTAACAGACAAAGTATGTACCCTTGGCAGTCAAAAGAACAGGGGAAGAGGACGTCGGTAAAACATACGTTTCAGTACAGGCACTCCTCCTGAGCTGAGCTTGCGGACTTCGGCCAAGGCCTTTCAAACAGAAGTTACCAAGATGGGGTATGATCCAGATCGGAGACGAGCTTTTAAGCTGCCGATCACCCACTGACATGCTATACTCAGCCTCACTCAGATCTCTGTATGCTCGCACCTCTTCCTCTGGGATAAGTGATGCGTCGAAGATATCCCTATCTAAATCGGCAATCGCTCTTGCCAAAGGCTTGTGGTACGGGCCAGGACCATGATCTGCAGTGTGTGGCTCTCGATGGGGGTAGGAATCTAGTGCACTACGGAACAATGTTTGGAATGCTCGAGCTGACCCCTGGGAACTGTAAGGAAGGACCAAGTACGGAATTCCCCTATCCGTGGTATGTGGCATTAACCCACACACCCAACAGTTGGTAGTGTTCATCACCAACTGATGCTGATGAAGGAGCTGAACGAAGGAATTGTTCATGAATTCCGCACGTCTAACCTGCTCGTGTTGGGGTAAGATATGAAAAGAATGAGGAGAAACAGTAGAAGTAGGTTTTGGTTCAAAGGAAGGGGTAGGTGAAGCAGAAGGCAGTAATGATTGTATCGCATAGTATACTCCACCCACCAGTAACAAGGAAACAGTTAGAAACAGTCTGAACACCTGAAACATAAAGCATTTGGTACGTATAACCCTACGCAGTTCGAGTCTTTGCGCTTGAGTCTTCTCCACTTCCGACAACTTTGAGAATGCCATCCTCTAAAACCGTCCGCAACGTTCTTGACGCACTTCGTTCTGTGTAGCAATAGTCGATCCCCAGGAGTTCCTAGGAATCAACGGCCTCGGACCTAGTGTCAGGACCTACTAAACAGAAGGAAGTACCCGCACGGCCCTACGGTCAACCCGGATGTAAGGTACTTTTAATCAAACAATATATACAAAATCTCCTAGCTGTGGAAAAAAACACATATGTGGAAAAAGACTCAGAATACAAACAGAAACCACGATTATTCAAAATGTTAAAGATGATAATGGGGGTAACATGGATTTCAAAAGGAGAAAAAGCAAAAATCATTTATTTGTCTCTGGTATTGGAACGAAGAAAATATCTGCTTCTTCCAGGACGGGTCTGCTCTTCAAACAATTGGTCGGATTGTGAAACAGAGTCCTGTCGGTCAGACGATAGTTCAGATCTTGAATTCTACGATAACAAAGGTTCAACAGAGTTATCTGGTTGCACTGAAGTATCTCCCACAGGCTGAGCGTCACTGAACGGCACAAAGTTCGGCAAAACTTCTGTTTCAGACGCGGCAATGCCAGTCCTCACCCACGAGTCCGCTGGTAAAGGTATTGGTACCTTCTTGGTGTGGGTGGCATGCACCCAATGCTTGCGGCCCTCCAAACGAACAGCAGTTCTCGAGGCGAGGAGCACTTGGAAGGGTCCAACAAACCTCGGCTCGAGGTTTCGCTTCCGGACAAAGTTTCTGGTAACCACCCAGTCTCCGGGTTGGAGCTGGTGGCCTGGACCCTCCGTCTGCGCCGGCAGTGCTTCAAAGACCTGTTGATGAATTAACCTCAGTTTAGCAGTCAGATCATGAAGGTAATCAATTAGCATTGGATATTCAAGATTCGTGAATGAACTGGGTCTAGGGACCCCCCAAATATTTGCAGGACGACCGAACACAATCTCATATGGGCTGAGCCCTACTCGAGAGTGTACAGTCGCCCTAGTTGACAGAAGAGCCAAAGGCAAAGCGTCGGGCCACGACAGACCAGTCGTAGCCTGAATCTTTGCGAGTTTTAGTTTTAGAGTACCGTTGTACCCCTCAACCAAACCTGCTGACTGGGGATGATTGGCGCTATGGAATTTTTGTGTAATTCCAAGGCCCTTACACACACTCTTCATCACACTCCCCACAAACTCACTTCCGTTATCAGACCATACAATCCGTGGCATTCCATACCGAGGAAAGTATTCCTTCAGTAGGACTTTCGCTGTGGACAGGGCAGTATTATCTTTGAGAGGGTAGGCTTCGATCCATCGGGAGAATGCGCAAACCACAACTAAAACGTATTTCAGGTTGTTACATCGCTCCATATGGATGAAGTCCAACTGAATTACCTCAAAGGGACATGTCGGAGGAGCAAAGTGGCCAGGGGGTGTAGGAGTTCCCTTGCCAGGATTGTACATCATACATATCATGCAATTCTTGACCAATCTCTCAGCACACTTAGCAATACCATCATTCTTCCATACAGGGGACAACAACTTACAGATACCTTTCGCGCTAATATGTGACAAACCGTGTGCCATGGTCACAACAGCTAGCACATATGCATCCGGTAACATCCATCTTTGATTCTCCGACAAATCAATCCAACATCCGTGCGTATCTAACTTTCCTGTGCTCTCCTTCCACTTAGTCTTTTCAGTTTCGGTGGCCTCATTCTGAATCACTTTCACACTTTCAACAGTATCCTCACACATACCAGTGTCTGCAGGCCACCTTACCGAACTCGTCACATACATTCTAGTTGCAAGATTTCTCGCAGTCTCCTTAGCAATCTCATCAGCAAACGCATTGCCACGACCAACATCATCCGTCACTTTACGGTGCGCACTACATTTAATAATCGCCACCTGCTTGGGCAATGTAAGTGCGTCTAAAAGATCGTTCACGAGCTGTCCGTGTTGGATCTTCGTGCCATGCGATGTCATAAAGCCTCTCTCTCGCCACAATCGACCAAAACTATGTGCAACGCCAAAAGCATATTGACTATCGGTAAACACATTCACTCGCTTTCCCTTAGACAAAACACACGCTCTTGTCAACGCAATCAACTCTGCCGCCTGCGCAGAATTCTGACTCAATCTCGCAGTTTCCACAACCGTACTCAACGTCACCACAGCATACGCAGTCGTCACATCACCATTCGACAACTTAAAACACGAACCGTCCACATACAAAGTACCATCGGGGTCTTCCAATGGAGTGTTTTTTTAGGTCAACACGACCCTTCGTTTCTTCCTCAGTTCGTAGATAACAATCGTGTGGTGGCACCTCGTCTGATTCCATATTAGTGGGCAACAACGTCGCCGGGTTTAGAACATTGCAGCGCTTTATTTGAATGTGACTTGCCAAAAGTGTCAACTCATAACCAGACAACCTTGCGCTAGTCAAGTGTTGGGTTTTAGTACGATTCAAGAGAGTGTCAACTGCATGCGGAACCATCACCGTAAGCATATTATCCATGACCAATCCTGCAGATTGTCGGATGGACACCGCAGCTGCCGCTGTCGCTCTTAGACAACTCGGCAATGCTCTAGCTACTGGGTCCAAGGTCGAGGAAAAATATGCACATGGACGCTGCTTACCGCCAAATTGCTGCGTCAAAACACTCAACGCACAACCCTCTCTCTCGTGAACGTATAGTGTAAACGGCTTACTGTAGTCAGGAGTACCTAACACAGGAGCCGAACACAACGCATCACGCAATTCAGAAAAACTTTTCTGACACTCTTCAGTCCATGGCAAAGGAGTCGGAACATCCTTGCACGTGAGGGCTACCAATGGTTTCGCTAGCAATGAAAAATTTGGAATCCATTGCCTGCAGTATGACGTGATACCTAGAAAGGCACGCACATCTCTCTGAGTTGTTGGCACAGTCATTAGAGCGATCGCTGCAATTCTCTCTGGAGTCAACCTTCTTCCCTCCTTTGACAATAAGTGACCTAGCTAGGTTACTTCTTGACAACAATATTGCAGTTTAGAAGGTGACACCTTGTGATGTAAGTCACAGAGATGTTGCAACAAAGACACCGTAGCAGTTTTGCAAATTTCTCGCGCGTCCGCAGCCACCAATAAGTCATCGACATATTGGATTAGGGCCGCACCAGCTGGTAACACAAACGCGTCAAGTTGACTCTTCAGGGCTTGACTGTATATCGATGGACTCTCACAATAGCCCTGAGGAGCGCGTTTAAACCTAAAGCTGCGGCCACCTAATGAGAAGCCGAATAGATCTCTGCTTTCCTCAGCAATCGGAATGCTAAAGAAGGCATTCTTCAGATCGATCACTGAGAACCACGAAGCAGAGGCTGGAATCAAAGTCAGTAAAGCCGTAATGTCAGGCACCACAGGAAACTGAGGAATCACAGTTTTGTTCACCTCCCGTAAATCAATAACAAAACGGTAAACAGGAGGCTTGGAAGGATCAGTGCGTTTCAGAATGGGTAACACAGGACTATTACACACGTTTCCCCGAGTCTCCTCGATAACACCTTTTTTGATCAAGTCATAAATGATCGCTAATAGCGCTCGCTCACCATCAAGGGAGATACGATACTGGGGAATACGTGGTAATCGCACATTTGATTTCAATTGGACAACATAAGGGGAGATGTCAAGTAGGCCCACGTCATTGGGACCTGTTGCCCACAAAGATGCAGGAAGAGAACTCAATTCCGGTTGAAGCTTATCAGTTGACAAGTACATGGGAGAGATCACTCTCTGCCCCAACGTAAGCTCCACTCCCGCAGGAGAACAATACAAAGTCGCATACAAACGTTTCAGCAAATCCAAGCCCAAAAGATTTTCACCACAACCAGTAGTCAAAATCAAAGGAGCTTTCAGCTCACGAGGCCCAATTGTGAGGGGCAAAGGGCGAGAAACCGGATTGCTAACAGGGGCGCCAGAGAATCCAACGGAAACATTTGTTAAGCCAGACAAAGGTGCGCCAGGGAGTTTCGAATGTATGATGGAACTTTTCGCTGCACCAGTGTCCAACAGAAAAGGCTCAACTACGCCCGATGTGGCAACTGCGACGTAAGGCCCTCTCTGATCAACCGGAACTGATACTACTCCCTCTCCTTGTCTAAGGCTGTCCTAGTAGTTACCGTCATCAGTACCCTGGTCGGCTTAATAATCGTCCACATTGTACTGTGCGGATCTACCTGACGAAGACCCACGCTGATCAAAACAATTATTGGAATCAGAGGAATTATTAGAACGTTCATTTTGATGTTGAGTAACACCACGACCTCTACCACGTGAAGCCTGTTGAGGACCACTACGATTTCCTCTAGATGAATTGCCATTATTCCGATCGCGCAAAACCGGACAATCAAATTTCAAATGACCCTCACCTCTACAATAGGCACACTGATTGTACCCAAGCATAGATCTCTGCGAAGAAGAATCATTTCGCAACTGTGACCTAGTGGACTGCGATTGTGATCTATTCCGTTGTTGAGAATCATTTTGAGTTGAACTCGGTGGATACGCTTGTTGTAACAAAACTTTCGTTTTAAGCTCTTTCGTCTTTTTATCGGCACGATCATTTTCCTCCTTCTCTCTATTTTCATAATATTGAGCCGTGGCCAATATCTGAGCAGACGTAGAAACAGCCCACGCACTTTCTGAATTTTTCAATTTGTTGCTAAGCTCAGGCAACAAATTCGATACAAATTTATCCACAAACAGTCTCTGACCTCCCTCAGTGCTCATATCTTGACCACTATGATCGATGAATGCCTCTTCAAATCTCGTAAAGAAATCGGAGACACTCTCGTCTTTCTTTTGCTTACAGGCAGACAATTTATCCCAGTTGACTTTCATTGCTGGCATAAGTGTCTTCATAAGGGTGATTATTCTTTGGGGAAGATCAGTAATAAGCTGTTCAGGCTTAGCTCCACCAATTTGTCGTACGTCAGCCGCCGCAAGGGCAGCCCAATCACCGCCTAACTCGGCGGCGTGATTTTCTTGACGAATCTTCGCCCAAATCGGTTGCGGTACGACATTGCCGAACAACATGTCGATGTCGGCAAGATTCATGATCGTAGCATCCACTAATTGGGACAACTCTTTATAGTACCCTGCAGGATTTTTGCGAGGGTCAGGCAAAGTTTGCTTAACCTGCAAAACTTCCGATCGTTTCCATGGAAGGTGTATCCACACTCTCTGGAAGTGTGGCAGAATCGGAGGAGCAGCATTAGGGTTACCTGGCATCCACACTGGAGGAACTTCACGCATGGGATACTGACCAGGCGTCGACATCCATTCCTCATGTTCGTCTTTAAACAGTGCACGAGGCATCACAGTGGGACGAAAAGATAGAAGATGCTCGACAGCGCGTCGAACATTGCTACCCACAATCATACCACTCGAAAACTGAAGCTAAAGTTCAGTTAAAGCGGCCAGTACGTCATCTGGCGCGTCAATTGATATCTCGTCGCGTAAAAGTTTGCACATTTCTTCAAACACGAATCTCTGTGTTGGCTCATTAAATTGAGAGAAAGTGTCAACAACTATACGTGGAGGATTCTTAAGAGGATACCTAATCCAATTTTTCGCCATTTTAAATAGCGTATCACGTTCCCTACCACCAGGAAGCTGACTTCGTCTTTGGGGAGCATCAGAATCAGCAGACCCAAGAATCGGTCCAAGAGGAGAGTAAAAGTTAGCAACAATATTAGGAATACGTCGCCGAACAGACGGGGAAGAGGAGAGAAGTAAAGGGGTAACAACAGGAGGACCAAAGACAGGAGGAGCAGGAGCAGTAGGAGTAGCCACAAGAGCAGAAGTAGCGGGAAGAACAGCTTGAGAAGGTATAGACGGTGGAGCAGTAGGGACAGTAGCAGGTAGAGGAATAGGGACAGAAGGATTCGCAAGAACAGGACTAGCGACAGGCTGATTAACAGCTGCCGGAACGACAGGTTGAGGAACAGGAGGAACCACAGGGACTGTGGTATCCTGTGCATACGGAGGTGGCGACTTCAGTAGATAAGACAACAAAGGATCCTCTACTGCTTCCTCTCCCTTCTTATCAGTACCCGTCGGTAAAGCGGGATAACATTTATCCACAGTCATACGTTGTAATCTATCAAAAATTTCCTTTTCCTTCTCTTCTTTGTCTCGCTGAAACTGCTCAGCATTTCTCATTGTTGTAACGATACCTTCTCTCTTATTACGTTTAAGCTGTTTGATTTCTTTCTGCTTGGCTTCTTTACGCCATAACCGGAAGGAATCAAACAGCTTTTCTTTGGAACAATTTAGCTTCAAGATTATCCAAAATTGGGGTCTCAAAACTACCATGAGGTGGCCAACTAAGGACACCGTCATCTTTAGTGTAACGAACCCAATAATCATTGAATGTGATAGGACCCATACCATGTCGACTATATAATTCATAAATTGGAGTTCCAACTGGAGGTATCGGACATGAGTCCTCCAATTGGGAATCCGCACCACAACCTCTAAAGCAACTGAACAAAGTACTACGGCCAGGCATCGCGCACACTAACCGAGTTTCACAAACGTCAAGGGTTATTGGATTACAATGTCCCCGCAAAAGTGCAAAAACCCTCGGTTTTTGGCGACTGCAGTCGTCAAATAGAACAACTAAGAACAAAATACGAAGAACCACAAATGCAATGGAACCATGCAACAACTAAGCACCCACAACAACTAAGGATTCTAGGGAGCGACCCACAAATACTTAACTCAAAGAACAATGGCGTCACCAGGAAGGCCCGTTAATCGTCTCGCTGTACCAAGGTCTACGCCAGGCGCCAAAACAGGTCGACAGTCAGGGCATCAGTCCGTCGCAGCCGTCAGGAGGCGGGGGATCTTCGCGGAAAAAGTCTTCGGGCCACTTATTTCGACAACCGGATCGATGAAGCGGGGTGCACCTTCCCTCGGAGATTTCACACGAAGTTCCTCACGATCGTCGGGCTTTGGACCGGTACCGCTGATGTCGCCCCACAATGGGCGCCAACTGAAGGACTGGGTTATTCTAAGACCCAGCGGTGCCAGGGGACAACACCTGAAACCTTCGTGGGTTACCTGGTCCGGCGTACAAATGACAGAGACACAGGACACTTCCTTTGGCGTCAAAGATCGAGGTTTATTTACTGCAGGGAACACAGAAGTCACAAGAAGTACATAGCATGTAGGTTCTGGGAGACTGCTTCAAATTGTATCTGTGGATCGCTCCTTTTATACAGTTTTTCGTCATAGCACAACATGGCAAACAAAAGGTTACAACCCAGTTCCCACAGTAAATTTCATAGGGGGTCGCTTTCATGTATTCAGGGTCCCGAAACATAATTACAGTAGCATTGGCAGTTCCCAACTGTAAAAGTACATCTTCCCACCATTAGTGCATTCCATTCCGGCAGTAAACGAATCAAGGAAGAGTCAGAAACAGGTGCAGAGGAAGACGAGGACAGTCAACAGATTGAAAAGAGTGTAAGGAGGTGCTATCGGAAACACGATTGCAGGGATCAAAGGAGACGTGCCTAATGAATACACAACTGAGACAATAGACCGGCACGGCAAGATGAGCCTCGAGCGGGGCCATCTGCCTCGTAGTGTCATCCCCCTCATCATAAAGACACCCTCAAAGGAACACGTGTCTTCCGCAAGAGTTTGGGAATCCCAGGGTCACGAAGCGGACAGTGTCCGTTCGCTGGCTACTTGAGGGCAAGAGACAAAATGGATGCTGTATCTAAAATGGAACCCGTGGGTTCAGATAAAGAAACCCACGAAACGGACGAACGGTTTAGGTTAGCACAGTGAAAACACATACACCCACTAAACTCGTCATTTGCGGTTCATAGATACCAGACTCGACCATATTCGAGCGAGTCGAAAACACCACTTACAATTGTCACGGAACCTCACACCCCTCTCCAGACCCCGGAACTCCACCGCCTGAGTGAGAATCTGGAATTGTGCTGCCAAATAGTATAATTCAAAGTCTGAGGCGGCAAGGCCCCCCTCAGCTCTCGGCCGCCTCAATGTATCCAGTGCCACTCTGTGCCGTCCTGCACCCCAAATAAAGCTACCTACCGCGTACCGGAGTTGTCAGAAAAAAACAGCTGGTACTCTTAGTGGTAGGGTCCGAAAGAAGTATAAAAAACGAGGAAGCACCACCATCTTCAGCAACGCGATGCGACCAGCCACCGACAACGGCAGGGTCCCCCAAAATCGCATGCTACTCCTCAAGCCCCTCATCGCTCTCCCAATGTTACCCTCCAGGAGATCCTCCTGAGCGTGATACACCTGCGTCCCCAGGTAGGGGAGGCACCTCGGCTCCCACACCATTCCGGTTGGCAATGAGGGCGGGGTGCATGTACTGGATACTGGGAAAACACAGGTCTTTGCCCAGTTAACCCGCAGACCCGAGATGTCCCCAAAACGGTCGAGGAGGATACGTGCCCCAACGAGGGCACCCCCCGCATCCTCCAGAAACATCAGGAGGTCGTCCACGTAGAGCGAGATATAGTGTACATGATCCGGAGACCACAATATGTTTTCCCCCCTCCTAGCGCACGCTCCAATGGTTCTATCGCAAGGGCAAATAACAGCGGGGAGAGTGGACAGCCCTGCCTAGTGCCCCGTCCCACCGGGTAAGAAGTGGAAATAGCCCTGCCCACGTGAACCCTAGCCGTTGCCGATGCATATAATATTTCAGTCCAGCGGACATATCCTGCACCGAGCCCAAATGCTGTCATAACCGTAAAAAGGTAGGGCCATTCCAGGCTGTCAAATGCCTTAGCTATATCAACCGAGAGGACCATCGCCTGTCCCTCTCTTCCACAGCCTTCATCTAGTATTCCTATCAGCCGACGTACGCTACTGGCGGTATTGCGCGTTGGGATAAAGCCAGCTTGATCTGTGTGCACCAACCGTGTCATTAAGGGAAGGACCCTGGTGGCCAGTACTCGACTCAGTATTTTATAGTCCGTAGTTAGCATGGATAGAGGCGTATACGAAGCTGGATCAGGCTGCGACTTCCCTGGCTTAAGGAGCAGAACAATGATGGCCTCCCTAGTGGAAGCCGGTAGAATCCCTGTCTGCCTAGCCTCTCAGTACATCACCAACAATCTAGGAGCCAGGAGGTCAATGTATGTCAGATAGAACTCGATAGACAACCCATCACTGCCCGGAGTTTTATTGCGCTCCAATTGTGTAATGGCGCCGCAAATCTCGGCCAGTGTGATATCTTGCCCAAGAGCCTCTGCCTCATCCTCCTCAATTACGGGTAGCTCCAAGCCCTCTAAAAACGCATGGGTATCCATCTCACCAGTCTGCAACTGGCTCGTGTAGAGACTCGCATAGAAGGATCGGAATTGGCCGTTGATATGATGTTGCTCGTATTCCAACCCTCCTGAAGAGGAAGCTAATGCCAGTATGGGCACACATCTAGGGGCAGGGTCAGCCAACCAGGCCAACAATGTGCCCACTTTGTCCCGCTCTGCATGCGACCTGGCTAAGAAAGCCTTGTGATCGAAGCACCGCAGGCGTTCCACGCCCGCCGCTACTGCCTCCTTCCGGGACAGGACCTAGTCGCGCGTACCAGAGCCTTCCAAATGTGAGCTCTCAGCATCCCGTAGGCCTGGTCGCACGTCTCAATTTCCCGCATAAGCAGCTTCCTTACTCCCACTCACTTGGCGATACAGATCCTGCGGACCACCACCTTGAAGGCGTCCCATTCTAGGGCCGCCGTCGTAGCAGTGCCCCCATTCTCTCCAAAGTAGTGTTCCACCCCATCCTTCAATTCCGCTCGAAAGACCTGATCCTCCAGCATCTCGGGGCGCAACCTCCAGTTAGGTATCCTAGGTCGCTCCGCCATCCAGCAGAAGTTCACCAATAACGGATTGTGATCCGATATGGTGCGCGTTAGGTACTCACTACTGACCACCAGAGGTGCCAAGCGGGAACTACATATAATGGCGTCCAATCGGACGTGCAGGTCATGCAATGACGAATAATATGAATAATCTCTGTCAGCCGGATGCTGCGCCCGCCAGATGTCAAGGAGGCCCCAATTTTCCTGCCAGCGGGCCCGAGCCCCAGGCAACTTATTAATCGGGGCAGTAGGAAGTGGGGGATGGGATCTATCCATGACCACATCAACTACCGAGTTAAAGTCAACCCCAATCAGCATTGGAGTCATGAAGTAATCCGCTACAAAGTCTCCAAAAAGGACGCCTGGGCTACATTAGGAGCATATATACCGCAGAGTGTCAACTCACGCCCATAAAGGCGACCTTGAACCTCGACATAATGGCCCTCAGAAGAAGCAAGTGGCAGTCCCGAAAGTGTAGTAGTCACGCCACCACTGGTCGCGGGGGCGCCCCTGCAGCGGCGGCCTTGCCGGGACTCGGTGTGCCCTCTCCAATGTGTAGAAGCTCTACAGCCCCTCAGGGGCCACCACAGTTGGAGCCAGTTTTCCAAATAGGCAACCATGTCCGATCCCTCAATTTTCTCCGGCAGGCCCACCACACGGATGTTGTTGGGTCTATTCCTGCCTTCTGCATCTTCCGCCCGCCGCTCCAGCACCGTGAGTCGCTCCAAGACACCCGCCATTGACGCGGTTAACGCAGTTTGTGCTGGACCAATCTCTTGCAGTGTTGTTTCGGATTGCGTTTCTCGGTCGGCAAGCTTGGAGTGGTCCGCTCGCAGCAAACCCAGTCCCGTTGCTACTTGCGCAATGTCCTGCTGGAGAGCAGCTCGAGTGTCAGTTATGGCCAATAGTATTTTGTCCAGTTGCAATTGAATCCCCGAGCCTTGCAGCATTTCCTGCTCACCACTATTCTCCTGAGGCGGGGAGTCCATCCAGTGGCCCTGTTGTAGCACCCTGATGGCTTCGCTTCAGGATGTCCTGCTAAGCTTCTACTTGTGTCTCCCCTCTGACTCTCTTGGGGAGGAGGCAACTGTCCATCCAAGCGCTCCAGTGCAATCAATAGCGGCCCGGGTTCCTCACAGCCGTTCTCCGCGGCATCCCCATCATCCCCCAGCGCCCACCAAGGCAGATTGATCCCCAACGCACAGGCCGTGTCAGTGGGGGGGGTCAGCCCCCAATCCTCAGTCAAGCCCCCAATCGCGGGGCCCCCCGCAATAACCAGCCGCCTCTCACCTCCTCTTGCGCTAGGTGGGGGGAGCCTTCCTCTGGGCTGCAAGCTCAGCGTGCCTCTCACCCAGCTCCGATGTTCCTCTGGGCACTCCGCAACCTCTGGAGACCAGCTCGACGGCTCCGAGCTTTCCTGCGGCTCCAGCATAGGACCTATGAAGTTCGTGACCGCATACAATATAACAACTTTCATACAGAGAATAGAGCATTGTCCCCATACCCAGCTCCCTAATTCTCCTTCTGGGATGCAGTGTAACAAAGACTTCAGAGGGTTCTCTCGTTGGCAGCTGTTCATACATGTGATATTTCACACTCGTGCGCAGTGCAGGTCTGGGTGTTGTATTAAATTTGATGTCCTCTTAGATCATTGCTTAAAGTCCCGCATAACATTTCTATCGGATCATAAAATAATTGTAGACAGCGCCCTACCCTCAGGCTATGACTCCATTACTGATCATATGCATCTGTGGAATTTGTGTACACATAACTATTGCACTCTGAGTTATTAAAGTGGCAATGTAACCAACTGCAACCGAACCAACTACCCTCCCCCATGAGACCCCCTCCAACCACTATTCCCTACTCTAACTATAATCTCCCCTTCCTCCCCCCCTCCCCCCCCATTAACACTCTCCACCCCCCACCCCCCCTAGGCGTGTCGTGGTGCAGCCCCATTGGGCTGTAAAGGGGTTGTCTGCTTAACTCCTATCTCGCAATTTGACCAGTTGACCCTATGTAGTAAGATGCATCTCACTATCCAGTGTGGGGTATCGGTGTGCAACCAAGTAGTACTCGGCGACTTCCTGTCATCTTGACCCCCTACGGCCGGTGTGTCCCAGGGCTATGCGCTGGGGTCCCTCCATCCTCGTCTGCAGGGAGTGTGAATTCCATGACCAATCTCTCCCAGGCTCTCGCCCTCTCTAACGCCTGTTCATTGCCTGTTCTATGCGCCATTTGTAAACAAACCTCCCCCTCACATCGGGCCCCTTTACTAAACTCCTGCTTCCATTTATCTAAGTTGGGACCTTTGCTCACCTTCCACTGCGAGGTTATGGCTCTCTTAGCTAAGAGGAAACCCAGATCAATAAATTTACTAGTGATTTTGTTTTTTGGAGTGTGGGGAAACCAATGAAGGATGCAGTGTGCCATAGTGGGTTGTATGTCCCTCTCGGTAACGTCCCCTAATAATGCCGTCACCCCTTGCCAAAAGGAAGCTAGCTCCGGACACGCCCATACCATGTGCTTAAAATCTGCGCCCTCCTGAGTACATCTCGGACAAGCCGAAGACAGTGGTGGAAAGTATTTGTGTAAGCGGGCCGGTGTCAGGTACGCCCTATGTATAATGAGAAAATGCACCAGTTGGAACATCGCATTACACGTACTCTTCCAGGCTCTCTCCCCTATCCCGCCCCACGCCGGATCTGGTATTTTCATTTCTATGTCCGTTTCCCATTTCGTCTTCAAGGCTACCATTGGCGTTAGGGCTTCATGGGTCATGCGTCTGTACAAGCAAGAGACCGCCTTTACTGTACCCGCCGCGACCACAACATATTGGCAGCCAATAGAGGTGGGCGGTTCCGTCAAGCCCGCCTTCCAGTGCTTTCGAATCGCTGTCGTGAGCGCAGCATGCACCAGGAAGTCTCCCCCAGGCAATTCAAATCGATCTCTGAGGACATCAAATGGCAGCATAATGCCGTCCTCGTAAAGGTCTCCTATGGTCGCTAAACCCTGTTGCTCCCAGTCCTCCAATCTGCGCCAGGTTCCTCCGTGTGGCAGTGCTTTACACACTTTTAAAGGGATATTGGGCGCATAATGGGCCGCTATTCCCCCTCGTCTTAAATATCTGTGCCAACATTTACGTGCTGTGGCAAACTCCTGAGTGAGCTGCATATCTTCAAGCGGGAGGTGTAGTAGTATACGAGATAGCACCAGCAAGGGGCCCGTCGGTTCACCTGCCTCCCCCTCTTCCCTAGTGGCCCTCACCACCCACTGGGTGAGCCATTGAAGTTGAGCAGCTAGGTAGTATGTGCGTAGTCTGGGATTGCTAATCCCCCCTCTGCTCGGGGTCTCATGAGCGTCCCAAGCGCCACCCTGCGCCTGCCCGAACCCCACAAAAAGGAACTGACCATTCCCCGAAGTCTCCGAAAGTAGCTCGCCGGAATACAGATCGGGAGAGTCCTAAAGTAGTAGAGCAGGCGCGGCAGTGTCACCATTTTGAGCAGTGCCACTCGTCCTGCTACAGATAAAGGGAGGGTGCCCCAGAACTCAAAATTAGCTTTGGCACCCTGTAATGGCTGGATTTTCTGGTTAGATGGGATCAGCCCCTAGGGGCCCCTCCAACCCAGCCAGAACGTAATCACATCCCTCCTCAGGACCAACTATCCAGGCACCTGGGTACCTACCTGAGGATGGGGAACTCGCAATATACAAGCTCATATTATTAAAAACACCACTAAATCTATAGGGATACTAAGAATACTCACTGATTACTAGGGATATCCATACCCTACACCACACTTATATTTACATCAGTTGGTCTCGCGGCCACTCAGACCCAGACCGGTCTACCCTAGGGCAGATATGACACACAATCCGGTGCGTCTACACATAGGCCTGCAGAACCCAATGCTCCCTTTTCCAAACGGTTCGCAATCCTGCCAACCTACACGCCAGTCTCCTTCCTAGCGCTCTCACTTATTCAAGCCACAATCTTGTGGGTATCTACGCTGGTCTCCCACCCAACGCTCTCACTAACGCCGCATATCAACGACGACCACATTCCTATGAACACCTATATATATATATATTGGGAAGTCTCTTCACTAAGGGTCTGCTACTACAATATTAGGAGTTAGCCAATTAATATAATGTATCTCTTATTCTTGGCATCATAGGTCCACTCACTCCCTATTTATGTGATCACCACTTACCTGATTGGGATTACTCATCCATTCATGTACCTAGTAAGCACCTAGAAGTTTTATTTACCTAGATTGAACAAAAGTATGAGACACATGCCAGTTTTCTACAAACTGGGGGTTATTTTATTAGTACAATATAAACCTTTACACAGATCTGTGACTGACAAAGACTATAGGTAGAACACACCGCTGAAAGAGAAACGATTAAACATAACAGGACAATAGCTTAGGGAATAAGGGCAAATTATGGTTAGAATTCACCTGATTAGTGTGTAGTCTTGTTCTAGCTGTCATCTGGGTTCCTCTCTCGTCTGTGCCTTGGCTCATCTCAGACTCTCTCTCTCTCCTGCACTCTTGGGTACACCTCTGCGCTGATCACTTTGCACCGGACTCCTCTCCCCCACGAACTATCTCCACCTTCCAGCTTCAATCTTAATGGTTCCTGCCGCTCTGATCACCGTTCATTCCACTAGCTTATTCACTCTGTCTCTGCGCCAATGTCCAATTAACTCCATCTGCTCCCATAGGTTAGTCCACGATCTCTCCTCCGTCTCTTCTAAAAGGCATTACTTTAGACTCCAGCTATTCACACCTCCTCCTGATAAGTAACTGCTTCTGACTGCTTCCTTCAGTTCCAGCTCACTTTTCAACTCAGCTCTCTCTCCAGCTTGAACCCTCTCTCTCTGCCAACTCCACTCCACTGCTTTCCACTCCTCCACCTTAACACGACTCTCTGGCACCGCCACCTTCACTCGACTGCAACTCTACTCGACTCACTGACTCCGCCTCTGCACTTCACTGATATAGAATGCTGTTTCCTCATGGAAAGTTCCAGCCAGCAGCTTCCTCCCACCAATCCCATGCACCAGGCTCCTTGCGCTAGACGCTCCCACAGTGACCAGTCTGCTTGTTTCGTCTAGAGACCTGAGCCCGGGAACAATTCCTGATTAGATTCAGCTCTGGCCGGTTCTCTCCAGTTCGCTTAGGGCGAACAACAGCCTTAACTATAAACTTTGCCTTTACCCTGAAAAGCCTCTCAGCTTCATCAAGATGGAGTCCCTCTAGCTCTAGGCCTGTAGGCCTGAAAGGGATGAAATGCCCCTTAGCTCTGTCAGAATACCTACATAAACCATACCAATGTGTCTAATATGTCAAAGCCAATAGGCAATAGACAGGTTAAAGTCAAGAATAAAGGATCTATTATCATATTAAGCAGCTATCCTCTTCTAGGTCTGGAAAAAAGGGCTTAAAAGGGCCAACACAGGCTAAGAATACCTATACTAGATGTGAGCAAGATTAAGGTCTATATCACTGCTAAATAAAGCCAAAAACTCTGCCATTACACTCCACCCTTAGATCCTTATCTTGCGAACATCAATAAACAACAACATCCATATAAACAAACATCAACACAATCTATCCAACACAGGCTAAGAATACCTATCCTAGATGTGAGCAAGACTAAGATCTATATCACTGCTAAATAGAGCCCAAAAACTCTGCCATCCACCCTTAGATCCTTATCTTGCGAACATCTTATAAACAATAACATCCAAATAAACAAACATCAACACAATCTATCAACAAATCAAAAACTAAAAAACTCCCTAAAAAGAATGACAACTTAAGGAAATTCCACCTGAAACTCAATTGTAGGGAATACAAACCTAACAACCAACTGAAAACAAATCAAAGCACCCTTGACTTGAATGCTGAAACATATCTGAGATTGGATCTGATAACAACAGAAACTAACCAAAGCATCCTCAAACTAAATGTGCCTCAACTTCTAGTGATAACTGGTGAAATCTAGTGATGTAGGGACTTATGTGTTGAATGAAAACAGCAAGGGGCCTACCTACTTCGGACAACTTAAGCCTAAATGAGGCCTACCTACTATAGTCAACTTAAGCTAATGATGACTCATAACATCTATTGGTGTAGGGGCTTGTATGTGGAATAAAAATAACAATGGGCCTAAATGAGGCCTACTGACATTTGTCAATTTAAAAAAAAAACATTTTGGTGAAATCTGAGAAGTAGACATGACAAACTGTTCTCAAGGTCTGGACAAACATTAATACATAATCATACTAAAAGACACACCTCCCAGGACAATCCAAAGTCTAAGGTAACCACCCTTTGATCAATCAAGGTGAAATTGTAATAACAGTAAAAAACAACCCCATTTCTACAAGACAGCTGGTGTATATATATATCACTTAGTTTCTTCACACTGTGGAACACATGTGTGCACCACCATTCAAAAAAAAGTCCTTCATTGGCAAAAACTGTTTTGAAGAAAACAGGAAAACTATAATAGGTGACATGTTTTTGCTTTTAAAAGTGGGGCCTGCTTGTAATGATTGAAAACATGGGAATAATGCAGGCCAAGGAATTATATAACCAAATCCATTTGAAAAAAAAAAGAGTCCAAAGTCAATTTTGTTGATCAGTGTAGGTCACCACCCTGCATCTTCGGTATCCGGACACTTCCTCCGATGCGGCCATTCACCACCCTTCCGGTCTGGTCTGGTCTGGTTCCATCATCCAAAAATAATAAACTAACATAAAAACATGAAAGTAAAAAACTAAAACAATAAAGGAAGTGGGAGGGGGAGGGGCCCACGCACAACCACAACCCAGCAATCCTAGGGACAAGAAAACAAGTATCATTATTCTTGCAAAATAAAATTTTCCATTTAAAAAGCACCCCGGGTGCCTTTCATTATTGAAAAGAAAATATCCTAATTAATTAAAAACATTCAAAATGTAACTTTTAATGAAATATTAGTAGGGCCTAACATACCCTAATCCTCTGTGAGACACCCCTCCCTTCAGAGCAGGAGCCAGGCTACAGTATGAAGTAATTTGAATCACTGCCAAATGATGATCTCACAGCAGGAGCAGGGCACTGCAAGCCTCCCATTTCCCTGATCAGAGAGCCCGCCCAGGCCCACTGCAACTAACTAACACCAAGGGCAAGAGTCTGCAAGAGTCCCTTATCAGCAGGCAACGAAGCTGCCTGCGTCAACAGCCAGGAAGAGCCAGTTCCCCCGCCCTTACATAAACAAGCCGTCCGCGGAATAAAATTGGATCATAGCCAATCATAACGAGACAGGGCCGTGTTCGGAGCCTGCAGAGGAAGAAAAAAAAACTCGTCTTCACAAGCCAGCTGGTCTGCCAAGGTCGACAAACAAATTCTTTGCAAGCTTGTTCCCAGGCCTGATTGCGCCAACTAACGAAAGCTAGCATTTTAAAAAAAAACAATTCTATTACAATGTACTGCTACTTGAAAGCTCCAGTTTCTAAAAAGACTTTTGTCTAACTAATTCAGCTAAAGGCAAGACATTTAAAATATGGGCACTTATTTAGAAAGGGGCAACTAAGTTTTGCACACAAAATTATACATTCTGCATTTGAAAAAACGATTTATCATGGACCATTGTCAGCTGTTGAAAGAGAAATAATTTTAAAACAACATAAAATGCAGACACATTTCAACATTGTGTTTAGTTCAACCAGGGGCATCCTGTAATTGTGCATTACAATGTAATTTAACATGCAAGCTATTTAATCCAACCTAATAAAAGGGCCACATTCATACATTATTAAACAGCCTATTATTTTCTAACTGAGTTGGTGAACTTACCAAGGCTGGTTTTGCTGACACATTTATAAAAAAGGTTGTAATTTACATTTGGGAAAATAATAATGTTACATTTTATATTTTTTCAAAGGCACACGGTTGCCTTTCACTAATTAAAAGCACATGTTACCATGCACTGTCGGGCAAGATTGATTATTCTCAACCTGTGATCACTGCAACCAGCACATTCCTTTCTAGATGGAAAACCCTCAAAGAAATAATTAATGAAAACAGCCCCGTAGCGTGCACTCTAACAGGGCCATCTTTTTAACATTTCACTCATTTTAAAAGAACACAGCTCTCTCCGTGCAAACCCTTATCTCAATCCGACTGGTTGATTTATAACCACATCAGTTCCAAGGCAAACCCACACAAATTCGTAGACGCAGTTCAAAAAGAATGTGAAATGAACAGAACCCTTCGCAAAGCACAAGATGTTACCTTTCCGTCAAGAAGCTGACAAAGCCCGTAGGCAGACCAAGGAACCAAAAAAAAAAAGTCAAAATCAAACCATCAATCCTTAAAATAATCCACTGACTTTTATAGTCAGGTCAAATAACCATGCATGTTGACAGCATGTTAAAAATAAAGACTGCCATCTCAATTCAAGATATTAACCCTTTGGCAGCTCAAGCACAATCAATTCCCAATGACTGCAGATACATGGGAAAATCATGAACACATCTCTTCACGTTTACAGATAACACGTACACATATTCTCAAAACGTTATCCCCAAGCACCCGAGAGAGATCCAGCTCTCTCCTGCCTAACGTAATGATAACATGCCCTGTCCAAGCCATGACCACATGGCGCTATTCACAAGCCATATTTACAAGACAAGCTCTTCACAAACAATATATCCAAGGCGCAATTCACAAGGAACACAGCAGATCAACATGAGAACATGCACCTCACAAGCCACATTAATATGGCGCTATTCATAAGCCATATTTACAAGGAGCTATATTCAAAGAACTCCACAGATCATATAACAATGAACACATTTCACATTGCACAGCATAAGCAGATGCAGCAAGCAATTTAATGGGCAATTTAAAAGCATTTTTTACACACATTTATACAATTGGACCATCACAAAGATGTAACTGGCTTCCTCATGTAATGCCATCCTTCAACCCTGACAGTTTAAACACCAAGATGAAAACCATTCCTTCCACCCTGAATAAACCAAATGCCATGATGTAATGCAATCTCCTCACGCTGCAACTGTTCAAGCCCATAGGTCACACAGGCTACATAAACTGCAACATTACGCCAGATGGAACCGGCGTTCAGGGCACTCCCTCAGAACACATGGGAAACAATCTAAGCACATGGCAAGGTCACACAGGTTTCGTAAACTGTTCGTAGACGCCAGATGTTATGGCTGGATTTTCTGATTAGGTGGGATCAGCCCCTAGGGGCCCCTCCAACCCAGCCAGAACGTAATCACATCCCTCCTCAGGACCAACTATCCAGGCACCTGGGTACCTACCTGAGGATGGGGAACTCGCAATATACAAGCTCATATTATTAAAAACACCACTAAATCTATAGGGATACTAAGAATACTCACTGATTACTAGGGATATCCATACCCTACACCACACTTATATTCACATCAGTTGGTCTCGCGGCCACTCAGACCCAGACCGGTCTACCCTAGGGCAGATATGACACACAATCCGGTGCGTCTACACATGGGCCTGCAGAACCCAATGCTCCCTTTTCCAAACGGTTCGCAATCCTGCCAACCTACACGCCAGTCTCCTTCCTAGCGCTCTCACTTATTCAAGCCACAATCTTGTGGGTATCTACGCTGGTCTCCCACCCAACGCTCTCACTAACGCCGCATATCAACGACGACCACATTCCTATGAACACCTATATATATATATATTGGGAAGTCTCTTCACTAAGGGTCTGCTACTACAATATTAGGAGTTAGCCAATTAATATAATGTATCTCTTATTCTTGGCATCATAGGTCCACTCACTCCCTATTTATGTGATCACCACTTACCTGATTGGGATTACTCATCCATTCATGTACCTAGTAAGCACCTAGAAGTTTTATTTACCTAGATTGAACAAAAGTATGAGACACATGCCAGTTTTCTACAAACTGGGGGTTATTTTATTAGTACAATATAAACCTTTACACAGATCTGTGACTGACAAAGACTATAGGTAGAACACACCGCTGAAAGAGAAAAGATTAAACATAACAGGACAATAGCTTAGGGAATAAGGGCAAATTATGGTTATAATTCACCTGATTAGTGTGTAGTCTTGTTCTAGCTGTCATCTGGGTTCCTCTCTCGTCTGTGCCTTGGCTCATCTCAGACTCTCTCTCTCTCCTGCACTCTTGGGTACACCTCTGCGCTGATCACTTTGCACCGGACTCCTCTCCCCCACGAACTATCTCCACCTTCCAGCTTCAATCTTAATGGTTCCTGCCGCTCTGATCACCGTTCATTCCACTAGTTTATTCACTCTGTCTCTGCGCCAATGTCCAATTAACTCCATCTGCTCCCATAGGTTAGTCCACGATCTCTCCTCCGTCTCTTCTAAAAGGCATTACTTCAGACTCCAGCTATTCACACCTCCTCCTGATAAGTAACTGCTTCTGACTGCTTCCTTCAGTTCCAGCTCACTTTTCAACTCAGCTCTCTCTCCAGCTTGAACCCTCTCTCTCTGCCAACTCCACTCCACTGCTTTCCACTCCTCCACCTTAACACGACTCTCTGGCACCGCCACCTTCACTCGACTGCAACTCTACTCGACTCACTGACTCCGCCTCTGCACTTCACTGATATAGAATGCTGTTTCCTCATGGAAAGTTCCAGCCAGCAGCTTCCTCCCACCAATCCCATGCACCAGGCTCCTTGCGCTAGACGCTCCCACAGTGACCAGTCTGCTTGTTTCGTCTAGAGACCTGAGCCCGGGAACAATTCCTGATTAGATTCAGCTCTGGCCGGTTCTCTCCAGTTCGCTTAGGGCGAACAACAGCCTTAACTATAAACTTTGCCTTTACCCTGAAAAGCCTCTCAGCTTCATCAAGATGGAGTCCCTCTAGCTCTAGGCCTGTAGGCCTGAAAGGGATGAAATGCCCCTTAGCTCTGTCAGAATACCTACATAAACCATACCAATGTGTCTAATATGTCAAAGCCAATAGGCAATAGACAGGTTAAAGTCAAGAATAAAGGATCTATTATCATATTAAGCAGCTATCCTCTTCTAGGTCTGGAAAAAAGGGCTTAAAAGGGCCAACACAGGCTAAGAATACCTATACTAGATGTGAGCAAGATTAAGGTCTATATCACTGCTAAATAAAGCCAAAAACTCTGCCATTACACACCCCTAATCACTTTCCCCACATTTCCGTCCAGGATGTCTCCCCGTTCATGATAAATCACTGTACCCAAGTAGGGCAGACGTCTCTCTTCCCAGTTCACTCCTTCTGTTGATCGGGGGCATTCTCTGCCTCCGCGAGTCGGGAATAGGCACGACTTCGTCCAGTTGACTTTCAACCCTGCTACCCCACTTAGGGCTCTCAGCAGGGACTTTGCTCCCCGCAGGGCCTCCCCGTATCTGCCCAAAACATTAATAGGTCGTCTGCATAAAGTGCAATATGGTGGACCTGCCCATATACCTCCAATCCCTGGAATGCTTGCCCCAAGAGGTTCCACCGCCAGGGAAAGGGGACAGCCCTGGCGAGTGCCCCTACCCACTTAACATGCCTCTGAGATCACCCCTCACGTTCGCACTCTGGCTGTGGCGTCTTTTTACAACAAGGCCGTCCAGCTCACAAAATCCGGCCCCGGCCCCATCCGACGCATGACATGGAAGAGGTAATTGTGAGAAGTTGGCCTGATATGCAGTGCTCACTATTCTAGTGATCACTATGTATCAGTCCAAACAACCCTTATTAATGATTGGTTGTAAGTCAACCTGTTAGACCAGCTATCCTAGTAGCGTGGACAAGAGCAGTCTTTAGGCTAAACTCTAGAGGGCGTGTTAAGCCAGCTGTTATACCATCACATATACCCCTTGAACACCAAGTGAAAGGACACCACACAAGTTGTTATGAAAATAAAAGGATATTTATTTAGAACACAACAGCCCTGGACTCTTTATGAGGACAGGGCGCTAAGCACAATACAAAGCTCTTAAAGAATTTCTGAAAGTCGCACAATTTACACAAATGCCCGAGGGGCACGGAAAACCATATACTACAAAAGTGGAATGCGAAATACTAGTAGGTAAGTAACTAGTCTCAAAGGCTTTAGGATCGCTAGGACTGGACTACTGAACCTTCAGATTACGAGCAGGAGGCCTAAGGAGATCGGGTGCAGAGTGTGCACTCTCACGCGGGATGCGGGACAAAGTCTATGGATGCTAGATTTCGTAAAGTTAGTGTTATCGGACGAATCCGACTAGGTAGAGCTGAAACGAAAAAGGATCTGGACACTTAGATAGTTAAGCTATGCTGGAGCACCGAAATGCTCAGATTACCTAGCCCAGGGGCTGCGGCTGCATAGGGCTGAAAAGACGTCGGGAATCCTCGTTGCAGTCTATGGAGCCTGAAAGAAGAAGTTGCTGGCAGGCGACCAGTGATGAAGTTCGATGTGATCCAAGCCTGGATCGATGATGGAGGATACCTGTAAGCAGAGGGGACCAAGTTCTGAATCACTAGCCAGTGATTAGAAGGGCACCAGGATGGCACCGGACGAAGTCACCTCGACCAGGTGAGTGGGCGACGCTGAGCTCTGCAGTCTCTCGGACCAGGAGGCGTTGTCGGCGACCAGGATGGAGGTGCGAGCTGTCCCACGAAGGTATCTGCTGTTGACGTCGCTGGACCCAGGATTGGGGCAACAGTCTTGGCAAATGCAAGCCTACGCGGTGGACTCAAAATGGCGTCTGGAGTGGACCTGGAGGGTCCGGGGTGCTCCTCTGTTGGAGGGGAGCAAGGGCCAGTCTGGAGCAACCAGACCAGCGATGAAGATGTCGTCGTTCATCGTCAAGAGGGCTACAAGCCAGCAGGCAAGTGGCTGGACAACGCGGTGAGCAGCAAAGAGCAGAAGGGCCCCACGCAGATCTCGTGGATGCTAGGGGGCTGGAGTTCGGTGCTGGAGCTGCTCAGGGTTAGGGCTTCTCAAACCCCAAAGCACTCACTCGAGGATCCCTCGGCGGTCGTGCTGGATAAGCTTAGTGCAGTTCTGAAGATGGCCGGTCCCTCGAGGTCTCGTCACACCCACGAATCTCAACTGGGTTGATGATGCAGGTAGAGGTCAGAGGTGCCAGGGAAGCCGGGTCTCATCGTGCTGGTCGGTCTGGTTCCGGAGGAAGGACGTGCAGCAAACCGCAGGTTACTTAGTTGGTGCCCGCAGATGCAGGGTGACTACTCCTTAGTCACAAGGGAGAAATCTTAGGAAGAAGTCTTGAGTTCCTTTCGTAGAAAGTAGTTTCAGGATTCAAAGATGATCTAATTTGGAAGGGTCCCCGCTCCCACCTTTATACTAAAGAAAGGGCCTGGTACGGGACTAGGTCCTGCCCATGGGTGGGACCAGGAAGGGGGGTGGTTACACCCCTCTCCCATGCCGGACTTTCCCCAGCTCAGGGGCTGGTGTGCCCCTGGAACAGGTTCTAGCCGGCAGATGCATAGTGAGCACCGGGGTGCCACTTGCAGTCACCTTCCTATTCAGCCCTGCCTACCCAGGATACACAAAACCCTGTCTGGGATGGTGCTAGCACCGCCCCTGACAGGAAACCCTTTGTCCAAGCTCTCCTCGCTGGAAGGACTCCCAGCAGCAGGAGGTCAGACTTGTGTCTGTGGTGGCAGCATCCATTTTGTGATGCTGAGGCTTAAGTTAACTTTAACCGGGGTTCACAGTTACATACATGTCGTGTCCCTCTAGAAGGGTGGAATGCAAACCCCGTCGCCAGAATTGGCGAGGGGTTAGTATTCCAATTCGTATGACACCTTACTCGACATGTTTTGATAAAGCAATACCAGAGTTGGCATATAACCGCGAGGATTATAATGCACTTAAGAGTATATGGTATGCGTTATCATGGAACAGCTATTAGGACTTGGTTCCGCAAGCTGCAAACGGGCTCAGCTCATGCCAGAGCACCATCTCACATGATTCCAAGCACTCTGCCTTCAGGATTGTTAAGGCCTGCCTTAGGAGTGACTGATAGGAATCTATGTGTCCATTTTAGGGTTAGATATAGGTATACTATATCTACAGCAAGGGGTGATTACACCACCTTGCCCCAGCTGTCGTGCAGCCAGTTGTGTCAGATTTAGATGGCCAGCCAGGGGTGGCATAATACATGCTGCAGCCCCTGGTAGGCCCTGGGTACACCTATGCCCTGAGTTACAGGGTCTGATAAGGTGGCCCAGTACCAATTGGTTAATGCACCTAAGGTACACGTTTCAATTTAGTGAGAGAACAGCTAGGCTGTGGGTCTGATTAGCAGGCCCACAGCCAGGGAAGTCGTAAACCAGTGAAGCAAAAGCAAAAATCTGGGGTGATCATAGGATTGCAGACCCTACTCTCCTACAGTAATCCCACTCCAGACTATCGAAAGCCTTTTCGATGTCTATAGCAAACACTGCTGCGGTATCTACCTCATAGGTGTCAGCCTCCAGAACATGTAGGAGCCGTCGTATATTAAGCGCTGTGTTGCGGGCGGGGATGGGGGCGTGGCATAGGCACCACCGAGCATGGACGTGTGAGTCCCGAGCTCCGTGTCGGCCTCGGCATTTATCCTGACCTGTGACTCCCCCTGCGGTGACGGAGCCCTCAGTGGGGGCCCTCAGGAGTCGTGAGTGCCCTGTGTCCAGGTTGAGCCCAGATCTCGACGGCGGGGATCGCCACTGCGACTATTGCGGCTGCCGACTTTGCAGACGGGCCGGTCATCTTCTTTGCGGCCTACGCAAGGCCTGGCGTCCCCGGCCTCGAGTGATCCTGAGCCCGCCGCTGTGGCAGGCGGCCCGGCGGAAACATTGTAGCTGGGTGCGGGGGCCCCCGCACCGGATTGGAGAGTGGCGCTTACTGTGCAGCGCCGGCCGGAACACTGCTGGTGCGGCATCGGCGGATGCGGTGAGTGACAAAACGCCTTAAACTCCCACTGGGGGCCCAGAAGAGCCAATTTGATGGCGGTGCTGCCGTAGTGGTGCTGCGGGGACTTGCTGCGGGGACCTCGGAGGCCTGCTGCTATACGGACTCCCCATCCTCTCGGCGCTTGCTCCCCCACACCTCGGCCTGGAGGAGAGCTGGCCTCATCGATGGGTAGTAGCTAGCCCGGATGATCGCACCGGCCCCTTGCCCTGCAGAACTGTGGCCTGCCTCTGCCCTTAGTGGGTGACGGTGAGGACGCCATACTAGGGAGCCTGCTCGGCCCCCTGGTCGGATTGCCTCGACTCCACGGGGCGCTGTTCTCTTGCTGGGGGTGCACACCCTGACTGGTGGATTGCGACGCGCCTGGACTGGTGGTTTGAGCCGCTGGGGTTACAACAGAGGAAGGTGCTTCTCGGTGGTGCAGGAGGCCGCCGTGGAGGGAGTGGCGCCGGCGGGGCAGGGAGCGTCCATTTTCTGAGGATCGGGGCGCGGTGGCCAGGTGGAGCCCTAACCCTGACAAGTGGTGGCCAAGGCTGGATCCCTAAGGGCCTGCTTCTGTGGTGAGGACGGGCGAAAGGACACGCGGCCATTGGGGAGGTCCACCGGTGCACCCATAGCGTGTCTAGTGGTGTGAGACTGGGAGCACCTATCCCCGGACTCTTGGGTGGGGCGGCTGCCCTTGAAGCTGGGCCATGGGTAAGCCGCGGCGCACCCCGGAGGCAGTGCAGACGGACCCCGTGGATGACTCGCTTGACCCTCATGCCCAGGCCCCGGTTGGAGGCCCGGCTGTGGGATTACAACAACAGCAAATGGACCAGATTCTTAAGGCCATAGCGGACACTAAGGAATCACTGCACCTGGATATAACGCAGGTTTCAACCAGCCTTGGACTGTTGCGGGCTGATCACGGCAAGTTAGCAGATCGTGTCAAGGGCACAGAAATCGCACTTGCAACGCTGGAACCGGCGCAGAAGGTGACGGATGCGTCGCTGAGCGACCTCTCGCGCAGAGTGCAATTGCTAGAACGAAGGGCCGAAGACGCGGAAGGGCGCAACAGACGCAACAACATCAGGGTGGTGGGCCTTCCTGAAAAATGCGAGGGGGTCAACATGGTGGTCTTTCTGGAGAAGTGGCTGCAAGAGGTGGTCGCCCCTTAAGGCTTGCCCCAGTTCTATACCCTGGAGAGGGCTCATCGCGTGCCGGCCCGGCCCCCGGCTCAGGGACGTCTCCCCAGACCAGTGGTCGCGCGTCTGCTCCACTTCAAGGATCGTGATCTCATACTGCGGAAAGCCCAGACATCTGGCCCCTACAGAGTGGACAATGCCTCAGTTTCCCTCTACCCTGATTATTCGCAGGAGGTCCGACGTAGCCGCTTTTCTTTCATGACTGAAAAGAGGGAACTCCGCAAGGAGGGTATACAGTATGCTTTGTTTTTCCCGGCACGTCTGAAGGTGATGGTGGATGGGACTGCCTCCTTTTTTGACGATCCCAACGATGCCTGGCATTGGCTCAAACAATATCGTGCGGGCAAGGATGGCCCGGGACAACGGGACTCAGAAGCCGAGATGCAGCCAAGACCCCGACGGGGCCGACGCACCAGAAACATGGGGTGAATGGGCAATCTCCTACGAATTCCCAAACGGGTCTGGAAAGGCAAGCAGCGCTACAGGCGGTAGCTCTCATCTCCAGATCAGCAAAGGCGGCGTCTCTGGCAGACACTACATCCCACCAGGGGTCTGAAGAGGTGGGGTCGGAGGGTTCTGGTGAGGATAATGACCATCTGCCTGAGGTTACTCAACGGACTGCCGATGGCCTGCTGGATGACTGTTGATCCCTGATTCCAACCTGTGTACAGTAAGGGGACAAACTCAGGGAGCGGGGCGGCACCACTGAGTGGGGTGGACTTGACTTAGTGAATGAGGGCGGGGGGATGGATCCTTGATCTGAACGGGGGGCTTCGCCTTGAGGGGGGGGGGAGATTTAACTAGAAGGGGTCCCCCTGGGACGGGGCGCTGCCGGGAGGGGGGGAACTTCAGATGCGAGGCCTGACCACTAGTTTAGACAAGGTAGGCCGCAGTCCGGCTTGTGCTGGTGTTGAACCACCCCCTCTACCTCACACTTACTGTGAGACTCTGGTAGCTACCATGGTGTTTCCCTTAGTGGGTAGCGTTTGGATGGGTACCTATGGTTTAGAGCCTGTTCTGGGGAAAGTTGGGGTGGAGGGTTGTTGGGGAAGATTTGTTCAGGGAGGGGTTATCAGTGTGCCCCTTAAGCTGCATTGGGTTGTGATCGGTGACGTCCTTTCCTACGTCGACCCGACTTGAATTGAAATGTGTAACGTGGAATGTGCGAGGGCTGAACTCCATGAGGAAACGCTATAAAGTGCATGCATATTTAGTTCGCAGGGGGATCCAGGTGGCCTTTCTGCAAGAGACACACATTGATCAGACAGAGGGGCGGGCGTTGCAAAGGAGGTGGCGGGGACAGTTGTTTTATACCACTTACTCTGCCTTTGCCAGGGGGACATTAATCTGGGTGCGATCAGGGGTCCCCTTCCAACCTACGACCACTATCATAGACCCAGAGGGGAGGTATGTGCTGGTGTTGGGCCGCCTGGATGGTAGAGATGTGACCTTCAGCAGCGTCTATGCTCCGAACTCCGACCACGCCGCATTTTTTGCGCGGCTGTCAGGGAAGTTGGCATCGTTTCTAGTTGGCACAGTGTTTATGGGGGGGGGACTTCAACTCAATCACCGACGTGGAGCTTGATCGCTCCCACCCACTGCTGGCTCAGTCGGCTGTACGACGGGTGGCCAAGGTACGCAGGGACTGGCAGGAAGCGTGGGGTCTAGTAGATGTATGGCGCGCGCAGCATCCCTCGGGCAGGGACTATTCCTTTTATTCGGTGCCACATGACTTACATGTGCGGCTTGATGGCATCTTGTGCACTCCGGGGGCGTTGGAACTCACATGCAGTAGTGAGTACTTAGCGAGGACGATCTCGGACCACAACCCCTGCCTGATAACTGTGCTCTGGTCGCGGCAACGGCAGGTGATCCCGACGTGGCGATTGAACCCCGCAACGCTGGAGGACTCTGTGTTCGCGGCGGAGCTCGGGGAGGGCATAGAGCGCTACTTCCTAGACAACGCCGGGACCGCATCGAGCAGGGCGCATGAATGGGAAGCTTTTAAAACAGTGGTGAGAGGGACATGCATTTCGTCCGTCGCTGGGGCGCGCAGGGTATTGGTGCAAGATATAGACCGGGCGGAGGCCACCCTGCGCCAGGCGGAAGTAGATAACCACACGGATAGGAGCGGCTCAGCTGCGGTGACGGCGGCGCGCGAGGAAGTTGCGACGCAGGTAGAGCGGCTCCGCTGCTATGATTATAGAGAATATTTGGCCCGCGCTCATGCTGAACGGGACAAGGTAGGGACGATGCTGGCCTGGCTGGCTAACCCGGCGGTCCGTGGCTCCCCTATAATGTCTCTGACCACACCCGCAGGGGACCTGGTCTTCTCCCAGACGGAAGTGAATACCCAATTTTTGGAATATTACACACTGCTATATCAGAGCAGGATGAGAGAACCCCCCGAAGGTCTGGATGAATATCTAGAGGCCGCAGGGCTGGAGCAGTTGGGTCTGGACCAGAGCGCCAAGCTGGGTGCACCTATTTCGCTGGGAGAAATTAGGGCAGCGCTCAAACACATGGCTCGGAAAAAGACGCCGGGAGCCGATGGCCTTCCAGTGGAGTTCTATGCAGCTTATTTGGACCTCCTGGTACCACGCTTGCAGTCGGTTTATCAAGAGGCGTGGGAATTGGGCAGATTGCCACCCACTATGAGAGAAGCGATCATAGTGCCGCTGTTGAAGAAAGGTGGGGATCCTGAGTCCAGTGCTGCGTACAGACCGCTCTCCATGCTCACAGTGGACTATAAGATCCTCAGTAAGATCCTGGCCACCGCCTTTTAGACCATATGGGCACTCTGGTACACCCAGACCAATCGGGGTTTATCCCTGCTAGAAATACTGCGACGTGCATACGGCGGTTGCTTCGGATCATGGGGGATGGAGGAAACGGCGCGGCGGGGGCGGCGGTGCTGTCGGTGGATATCGAAAAAGCGTTTGATAGCGTGGAGTGGTCGTATCTGTTCCGAGTGCTGAAGGGATTTGGTCAAGGAGATCATTTTATCCGTTGGACCAGTTTGTTGTACTGCTCCGCCATAGCGCGGGTTCGTACGGGACGTACCATCTCAGCGGCCTGCCGAGTGGAGAGAGGTACTCGACAAGGCTGCTCTCTTCCCCTCTCCTGTTTGCGCTGGCTATCGAACCACTGGCGTCGCATGCTCGCCTGGGACATTTGTACGAGGGGGTCTTGCTGCGCGGGGAGCTTCATTACATATCGTTGTATGCGGACGATCTTCTTTTATATTTGACCGACAAAGGGTGCGCCCTGCAGGGCGCTAGGCAACTGCTCAGAGAATTTGGCCGCGTGTCGGGCCTCCAGGTGAACTGGAACAAGACCTGTTTGTTCCCACTGTCCCATGGGGATCGGCCGCCCCTGACACTTGATGGCCTGCGGTCGGAACCCGACAGCCTATCGTATCTGGGTGTCCGCGTATTTCATGCCCCTGCCGACCTCTTTGACGGGAACGTGGGTGGCGCCCTGAGAGGGCTCAGAGGCAGTATAGCGTTCTGGCGTACTCTCCCCTTATCGGTAGCGGGGCGCGTGGCCCTTCTGAAGATGGTGGCGCTCCCGCGCCTGCTCTACTTCTTTCGTACCCTCCCGATCTGTATCCCCGTTTCCTTTTTTGGGACACTACAGGCGTTGATGACAGAGTTTATCCGGGGATCCAACAGACGAAGGGTAGCGTTAACCACCCTGATGCGGCCTAGAGAGGAGGGGGGGCTGGCAGCCCCAGACTTTGAGTGGTACTACCTGGCGGCGCAGCTGCAATGGCTTACACAGGCAGTGGCACGGGAGTTCAGGGGGCCGGACTGTCCGCAGGGCAGGGTCATTCCCAGGCATGTCCTATAATTCATTATCCTCTGACAGCAGCTCCGGTTGGACCAGCTCACTCTCGAGGAGCGCACCCTCCGGTCATGCTGGCTGTGAAGTCAGAAGCGCGCGGGGTTCGCGAACCCCTATGCCCCGGAGATCCCTTTGGGTATGTGCACGGCACTCCCTCATGGTGGAGATTGGTCGGCATTGGCTGGCTGGGAGGAGTGCAGGCTCCATATGATTGGAGATTTATATAGAGACGGTGTCTTGCTGCCTTCCCCGGCTTTGCGGGAAGCCTTCGACCTACCAAGAGGGGACTATTTACTGCATGCTGCCCTTGTGGCGGGAATTGAGAAATACTGGAAGATGGGATTCTTGGAACCCCCGACGTCGTTGGGGTGCCAATACGTCACTATGGCGGCGGGTAGGGTTAAGGCCATCACCTGCTTATATCGGCGACTGTCCACGGAACACCTTCCCCCTCTAGATCGCTTGAGAGGCAAATGGGAGGCAGACCTTGGCAGGCCCATCCCGGAGACGACGTGGCCACAGTAGCTGAGACGGGCCTGGAAGGGCACGCGCAACGGTAGGTTCCAATTGGTCCAATTTTACACTCTCCACAGGGCCTACTTAACCCCGGTCAAGATTCAGCAGTATTTCGGGGGGGCCCCGTTGCTGTGCCCTCAGTGCCAGGCAGAAGACACTGATTTTGTTCACATGTTTTGCTCCTGTGTGGGGTTAGGTTCTTATTGGGCGGATGCGATGGCATGCTTGAATCGTGTAACGGAGCGAGAGTTGGAGGCTGAGATGGGAACCTGCCGCCTGTTGTGGTTTCCACACACCCCTACCACTAAAGTGACAAGCAAATTTTATGATTTGGGCTTAATTATGGCAAAGAGGGAGCTCACCATGCATAGGAAGGCAAGGGCAGGTCCTAGTTTTGGGAGATGGAAGGCGAGTTTCCAGCGGTGGGTTGGGAGTGAGGCGACACTTCGACTCCAGCTGGCTAGGGGCTCCTCTAATGATAAGGCACTGGAAGTTGCGAGGACTTGGGGAGCATTATTAACGGAACTCCAGTCACCGGAGGAACCGGAAGACGAGGACGTGGTACAGGTAGGGGCAGCTCAGGGAGAGAGCACTAGTGTGGAGGTCAACGGGAACGTAGAGGGGAATGTCCTAGATGGGGACACTTAAGCATGTATAGGGAGCAGCCACGCACTACACGACACATCCAGCCATATTGATAGTTCAGAAAGGAGAGCCGGGGTACATGTGAGCGAACGGATGGAAATTACTTTTCTTGGGATTCATGGTAATGTTATTTTACATTGATATAGGGTGACATTTGTGGAACCCAGATTTATAGATGCTCCATAGCACAAGGAGATTTGAGGGCACACTGACGGGGGTGGGGGTAGTGGGGGAGGGGGTAGGGGAGTTGGGGGGGGAGAAAAAATAAGAATATTGAGTATTGGTTAATCCTGGGTGCTTGGCGACGACGATCGAATTGTATCCAAGGTTTTTAAAAAAATTTTTTTATTGTATATGATGATAACTTGCTGACATGTCGGTTGTTTACTCAATAAAAAATAAATATTAAAAAAAAAGTGTTGCGGGCGGGGATGAACCCAGACTGATCAGCATGGATCAATGTGGACATGTGGGGCAGCAGCCGGGTCGCTAGGATTTTTCTCAGGATTTTGTAATCCAGATTTAGCATGGATAAAGGGCGATATGCCGTTCTATCACAGGGTTGCTTTCCTGGCTTCAATAACGGGATAATGATCGCCTCCCTGGTGGATTCCGGCAGCCCCCCCAACCGTTTGGCCTCGTTATAGAGCCATTCCAGGCGAGGTGCCAAGAGGTCGATATAGGTGAGATAGAATTCCACTGGAAAGCCGTCGGATCCCGGCGTTTTATTCCGTGCCATGCTTTTAATGGCTACTCGCACTTCCTTCACCTTGATGCTCCGTCCCAGCTGTTTCACATCCTCATCTCCCAATTCTGGAAAATCCAAACTTCCTGTGAAGGCCTGTAAGTCTTCCTCTGATGGAAGCACCCTACTACGGTAGAGCTCTGTATAGTAATCAAAAAACAGCTCATTTATTCCCTGCTGGTCAAAGTGGGCCGCCCCAGTCTGATCTCTCAATTCCAATATAACAGATCCGCGCCTAGCTGGATTAGCCCACCGGGCCAGAAGGGCTCCTGACTTATCCCGCTCTGAATTTGCCAGTGCGAGGTAGGCTTTGTAGTCAAAGCACCGTAGGCGCTCTACCGCTGCTGCCACTGCTTCCCTAACTGCCAATAACTCATCTTGCTTATCTGGCCGTTCGGGGCGTTCTAATTCCAGGGCACACAATCGCTCATCCATCCTTCTCAACACACGATCAGTCCACAGACACGCCATTGACCTATGGAACCTACTAGACACCATCTCTCCTGACGTCGCCTTCCTAACTGAAACATGGATGAATGCTTCCTCCGCACCAGACATCACCATTGCCATCCCTGAAGACTATAAGATCACTCACAAAGACCGTACCAGCCACACAGGAGGAGGAATCGCTATCGTCCATAAGAAATCTATCCGCATCTCAACCAGCTCTGACGCCAACCTCGCCAACTCCGAACACCTTCACTTCCAGATCCACATCGACCCCAAAACCACACTCAGAGGCACCCTCCTCTACAGACCACCAGGACCCCGCGCAAAATTCAGTGAAGACATCACGGACTTCATCTCTCCACACGCGCTCCCCTCCAAAGACTATATTCTTCTGGGAGACCTCAACTTCCACCTTGAAAAGATCAACGACCACAACACCGCCACCCTCGTGGACAACCTCGCCAACCTCGGACTTAAACAACTAGTCACCTCCCCCACCCACATCGCAGGTCACACACTCGACCCCATCTTCACATCCAGCAATCATGTCTCCTTCAGCCACACTACGGATCTCCTCTGGACTGACCACAGCTGCGTTCACTTCACCTACAACAAACCGAAATCCATCAACCACCCCCAACCTACCCTGCAAAGAAACTGGAACAAAATCACCACGGACCAAATCTCCGCATCGCTCCTTCGAAATTCCCCAGCCCTCTCTTCTAACGCTAACGAAGCCGCCGCCAACCTCACCCTCTGGTTATCCAACACCGCCGACACCTTAGCTCCACTGAAAAAACGTCAAAGCAAACCTGGCAGCAAGAAAGCCTCATGGTTCAACGATAATCTCAAGAAGTCCAAGAAACTCTGCCGCTCCCTTGAAAAGGCCTGGAAAAAAGACCCAACCACCAGCACCAAGGAAGCCTTCAAAAGCGCCACCCGCACTCACCACCAACTGATCCGAAAAGCCAAGAAAACAGCATTCAAGGATCGACTTGACAACAACGCCCACAACAGCAAGGAACTTTTCAACATCGTCAAGGAATTTTCCAATCCCTCAGCCAACTCCAACGACATCACCCCTTCTCAAACCCTCTGCGACTCCCTAGCCTCTTTTTTCCACAACAAGATTGCAGACATCCACAACAGCTTTGACAACCAACCCGGAAACCAACCCACCCTACCATCTGCTGACCATCTTCCCCCCGTAAACACCCTTAACGCCTGGAACCCAATCTCCACTGAGGACACCATCCGCCTGATGAATTCCATCCACTCAGGATCCCCCACTGACCCATGCCCTCACCACATCTTCAACAAAGCAGACTCCGTCATAGCACCGCACCTCCGAGACGTCATCAACTGCTCCTTCAACTCCGCCACCTTCCCGGAAAACTGGAAACACGCTGAACTCACCGCCCTTCTGAAGAAACCCACTGCTGACCCCACCGAACTCAAAAATTACCACCCCATCTCGCTTCTTCCATTCCCGGCCAAAGTCATCGAGAAAGCCGCCAACAACCAGCTCGCCGCCTTCCTCGAAGCCAACAAATCCCTCGACCCCTCACAATCTGGCTTCCGAGCAAAACACAGCACTGAGACCGCCCTCATCGCAGCAACAGACGACATTCGAACTCTACTGGACAATGGAGACACAGTCGCCCTCATCCTCCTCGACCTCTCTGCAGCATTCGATACAGTCTGCCACAGCACCCTTCTACAACGCCTCAATAACATCGGAATCCAAGGAAAAGCACTTGAATGGATCACCTCGTTCCTCTCCGGAAGAACCCAGAGAGTCCGCCTTCCTCCATTCAAGTCCGAGGCCTCTGAAGTCATCTGCGGCGTACCACAAGGATCCTCACTCAGTCCCACTCTCTTCAACGTATACATGAGCCCACTCGCGGCCATCGCATGCCAACACAACCTCAACATCATCTCTTACGCGGACGACACGCAACTGATCCTTTCTCTCACCAATGACCCCAGCACCGCCAAAACTAACCTACACGAAGGAATGAAAGAAGTTGCCGAATGGATGAAACAAAACCGTCTGAAACTGAACTCAGACAAAACAGAAGTCCTCATCTTGGGTACATCCCCCTCTGCATGGGACGATTCCTGGTGGCCGGAAGCCCTCGGAAAAGCACCCATCCCGACTGACCACGCACGGAACCTTGGCGTCATCCTGGATTCTTCACTCTCAATGAACAGACAAGTCAACGCCGTTTCTTCATCCTGCTTCAACATTCTTCGCATGCTCAGAAAAACATTTCGCTGGATCCCCTCCGAAACAAGGAAAACAGTCACCCACGCTCTGGTCACGAGCCGACTGGACTACGGAAACACCCTCTACGCGGGGACTACCGCAAAACTCCAGAAGAAACTCCAACGAATCCAAAACGCCTCAGCCAGGCTCATATTAGACATCCCACACAACGAACACATCTCTGGTCACCTTAAAGACCTCCACTGGCTACCCGTAAATAAGAGGATCACTTTCCGACTGCTTACCCACGCACACAAATCACTCTACGACATCGGACCAGATTGCCTCAACGCACGACTGTCCTTCTACACCCCCCCCCGCCAACTACGTTCTTCCAGCCAAGCCCTCGCCACTGTACCTCGCATCAACAAGACCACCATGGGAGGCAGATCCTTTTCATACCTGGCTGCTAAAACATGGAACTCACTCCCCGCTTACCTTCGCCTCACCCAGAACCACTTAGCGTTCAGAAAACAACTTAAAACGTGGATATTTGACAAGTAATCCTCCCCCCCTTCCTAAGCGCCTTGAAACCCTCTGGGTATGTAGTGCGCTATACAAATTTTATGACTTGACTTGACTTGACAAGTCTGCTGCTAGGTAGAGCGCGTCACTGCCAGTTTACCCGCTGGTGCATTCGGTAAGGGTGGGTGTGAGCGGTCTAGATCGATGTCAGTGACACAATTAAAATCTCCCCCCAATAGTAGAGGCCCTACTAAAGCTGGTGCCAATTTATGGGATAACAATGAGAAAAAGGCTGGCTGATCCACGTTAGGCGCATATAAACACCCAAGCGATAAGTCCCGACCATCTAGCTTCCCCTGAAGCACCACGTACCTGCCCTCTGGATCAACTAATGGTGATGTGCACTGAAAGGGAACGCCAGCTCTTACCCAGATTAAGACCCCCCTCGCATATGCCGAGTATGTAGTGTAGTAAACTTGACCCCTCCGGCGGCGCTGGAACGCCTTCCCCTCCTTTGCAGGGAGGTGGGTCTCCTGGAGAAATGCAATTTGTATCCCCCTACGTGTCAAGAAGGAGTGTATCTTATGTCGCCTATGCATAGTATGCATGCCCTGCACATTCCATGTGAGACATGTGCATCCTAATGCGGTTCCCATTGCTGTATATCCTGTTTCATCTCATCACCCCCCTGACACGCCTAGGTCCCCTGAAACCAACCCCACAAACAGAACAATTCAAACATCCCTAACTCCCCCTCCCTAGGACAGGCATCCAACGCGGCATCCCCATCCAAACAATAGGCACGTAGAAAGTCCAATCAGTTCAGGCTGCTTGGAGCTCCGAGTCAATAATCCCAGAAGTCCCCCCAAGCCCCTCCCCCCTCCCATGTGAACATGTCCCCCTACCCTGGTCCCCCCATCAATTTTGCTGCCCTCCCCATCAGTCCCCCCCCCCCCCATCAGGCACCCAGTCTAGGGCCCATCAGACCACCCCAATACCTCACAACTTCAGGCTGGTCGTGCAACTGTACAGTCAGCCAAACACCCCGTCCGCCGTTTGTGAAGTGACGATTAGTAAGTCCGTCTCTGAGAGCCCGTGGACGCTGCTGGAACTGGGGCTCTGCTCTCCACTTCTCGTATGCTCCGAAGTGTTGCTGGTTGGGCTAACCGCTCCCTGGCTGATGACCGCCACTGCCAAAACCGCCTTGTCCCGTTCCTGTCGCCATTCTGCTGGGGAGCTTGGGCGCTGCCTTGGTAAAGCGGCCGGGGATCGACGCAAAGGCGATGTCGCAGTTGGTGATCTCCCTCCAGACTCACCACGAGATTCTAGCCAATCCCAGGCGGCTTGAGGCGCAAGGAAAAAGTGCGTGTTCCCATCAGCAGTGACCCGCAACCTAGCCGGTAATAGCATAGCATAAGGAAGGTGCAAGGCCCTCAATTTCCGCTTCACCACCATGAAGGAAGCTCTTAGGCGCTGCACGTCCCTGGTGTAGTCTGGGAAAATCATTACATTACTGTTGCCGATTCTCAGATTTTGTAACTCCCTGGCTCTCTGGAAGATGTAGTCGCGGTCACAGTAGTGTAGGAGCCTCACTACCATCGGGTGTGGCGGGGCCCCTGGCTTTGGAGGTAGTGCCGGAACCCTATGCGCTCACTCCAGCTCGTAGAAGGGAGAGAGACCTTCAGGCGCCACCTCCGCTTATATCCAGGTCTCCAGAAACTGCACAGCATTGGATCCTTCCTCTTGCTCCGGAATCCCTACAATGCGGAGATTATTACGTCTGGAGTGCCCTTCGCTGTCCTCTGCTCTCACCTCCAGCACGCGGACCTTTTGCACCACCTCATTGAGCTGCGTTCGCAAGGCATCAACCGTGACCGTAATGTCCTTCATGGTCAGCTCGTGAGACGCCACTCGTTCCCTGAGTTTCCGATGGTCATCTTTTAGTAGGGAGAGGTCAGATCCGATAGAGTGCATTCGTTTCTCCAGGGCCTCCCTCGATGCCATGATGGCCTGCATGATGTCGCCCAAGGAAGGGTCTCGCGGATGCGTGGCAGCCCTACCTTCCGGCACCAAATTCTTCGTCCCCCATAGCGTGTCCCTGGTCATCCAGTCGCAGGGCCTCAAACCCCTTCTTTTTGGTCACTCTGCTCATTTTGGGTAGGTCAGTGAGTGTCCGGCCCCTCAGCACCTCCTCCGTCGCCACGTTACTGGGCCTCTGCGTTAATGCTCAATGCGGCAGAATCACTCTTTCAGAGGCTCTCGTGAAGCGGCCAACTCATTTAGCGCCGCAGTCCCCCTCCGACTGTAGAACTCCTATATCTGGCGACACATGGGGTCTGTATTCCTCTCTTCCTCACTGCGCATAGGAACCCAGTCCCTGCCTCTCAAGGAGCCCCGATGGGGCCGCCGCGCCGTTCGGCAGGTGCCGCCGCTCAGGTACTCCACTCTCACCAGTAGAGCAGGAGGCCCCCTCCGTCCGTCACCGTTATTCGCCCCTCGCCTCCTCAGCTTCAGGGGGGGTCTTTGTGGTTCCTCAATAGGCCACCGCCTGTGGGTTCTTCTCTCTAGGACAATTCCACGTGTCCCCACAAGTCCTCTTGATAAGTTTGCAGTTGTTAGTGGACCGCCAGTGTCCGTGCTCGTCTGCAACCCTCTATAGTAGGCCGTGCACTCCTGTCGGCCCAGATAATTGCAGCTCAGTCACTCTCTTGGACACTTTCCGCCGGCGATGAGCTCAAACACACCAGGAGCCCTCCAGTGATAAAATAGGCCGACAGCTCTCAGGCCCACATGGCCACTGGGCCCCTGAAGTACAGTGTCACAGCCGCAGGTTCGGGTTCAGTTCCCACAAGGCACCAGTACGCGGTATTCCCCGTCCCACTGCTGCTGTAGGCGCTCAAGGATGAGGCTGATCCCGAAGGGCCACCACCTTCTTGCGGTCCAGCACCTCTCCTCTACCTCACCTCGGTGCTGCTCTAGTACAATATTATCAGACCTCTGGGTCTCAGTTCGCCCTCTCATCTGGCCGATCACTCAGGAGGTGCACTCGTACCTCTGTCACTCCACACCCCTGTTCGGGCTCAGCAAGGGCCGCAGTGCGCTGTCTGTGTCAGGGTCCCAGTGCTCTCCAGGATCCGGGCGATGCTCAAGAGGGGTCCACCTCCCAATCTCCCCAAGCTTGGTTCTTTTATGTACCTAAGCTTAGAGGTGATCAGGCGAGGGAAAAAAGGAGGGGACCGGGATGATGCTGCGCGGGTGTTAGGCAACCTGAAAAGACAAGGAAAACTCATTAACAATGTATCCAACTCCCTATCTACCAACGCTCTATGTTCTATAATATCGTGCACATACCTTACTTAACACCCATAAGGAAATGATGGAAGCGGTCACAGTATGGCCGTCTCCTGTGCAGATTTGTGGAGTTCGAACCTATAAAACATAAGCACAGGTTACACACTCCGCTCTAATGCCATGATTTCATCCACTTGCTAAAATAAGCAAACAGACACATACCACATTCCAAACCGGGGTCACTAAAGAGAAAAGGCCAGCCTCTGTTCAGTCACAGATACACCAGACCGTCTCCAAGGGCAAACCGCATCAGAGCCCAAAAGAAATTAATGGTATTTGTCCAGGAGTTCCAACACAAGGAACAGTACCCCAGGTTCCCTACTATCCCTCACACAATGCCACCTCTAAAGAAGGAGTCAACAAAATACTGGGCTCCTAGAGGCGTATAGGCGTCTTGAATGTTACTCCTAGGGGTTAACGGTATGAGAAGAAATCAGCTGGAACTCCCACAACAAAAACAAACAATCGAAATCTCGGAATCAGGACAGCCGTTCTACGGAATTCTCAGAGCGAAGCATTATTTCCACACCGAGCAGTATCGGCAGTTCAACAGGTTATCGCCGTCCTTACCTCCCTCGGCTGCGCCCACCTGTGAACGAGTGTCTGTGTCTTCGCAGTCAACGCAAAGCACCACAGAACACTCGATCGTCACAGCCAACGCCTCTCCGCTCCGGTTCCGGTTCTCCAACAGCCTGCGTTCGTGTCTTCGCGAAATGTCTCAGCGAAGCACCACTAATGCGGTCGGGATGCGCCAGCCGACACACCCCTCAGGAGCGCTCCTAGTAGAACGCCAGGTCATCAACAATAGTTTGCCCGTGTCTTCGCTCAGTCTTCAACGAAGTGAAGCACCACGGAAATCAACAGTGGCTCTAGCAGGAAGCCGAGCCGCAAACACCAGGTACACAAAATCCAATACAACCCGTTTCCGGGTGAGTGAACGTATTTATAATCTCAGCCTCCTTTGCATGGGCTTCTGGGAGTTGTAGTCATACTTTAGGTAGGCGCGATATCTACCAGCTTCATTTCCTGACAGTCTGGGCATCCTCGCTGTGGGGGACACACTGCCTGCTCTCCCACATCGATGGTATGCAGTCAGAAACCCCGGCGAGGCGGTCAGGCACCTCGCTGCTGGGTTGCTCACAGTGCCTCTGAAGGGTTCAGGGGGCTCAACTTCCAGCAGCAAAAGCCCGTGGGGACAATCCACTCTCCCCCCTCCCCCCCCCCCACTCCGGTCGCCGCCAACCACCTCCTACCGCTAGCTCTGCGTTGCAGTCAGGCAATGCGACCAACGGCGCCGGCCGCCATTTTGCGAGCTACGGTTGTGGCCGCTCCGGGTGCAGGGGAAAAGTGTCCGCACTCGGACTGTGGGGGACTGCGGCTCTCTTCGCAGCAAACACTCGTTACACCAGCCCCTCCGATGCACATATCGGGGTTGGGGGCCCAAAATCAGTGCCAGGATGGTTGCGGGAGAAGGGCGGCCACGGAGGAGCCCCGGTATCCTCTGCCGCTCACATCAGCTTCCAAGCCACGCCCCCATACATCATGCTAACACAATATACATGTCTAACACTCTGGTATATATGAGAAAAACTAATTTTTATCCCTCAGAACGGCCCTTTTAGCATGAAGTAGATAACTAAAGCAGTTCAGTCTTTGAATATTCTATCAGTTTCATTGAAAATAACAAGTTGACATTCCATTGCCTGCAGAGGGGTGAGATCACCACTACCGTGCACAAAACCATTTTTCATTTAATCAATCATTTCACTGAAAGCCAAGGAGATTTCATGAGGAAAATACAAATTGAGCCCTAGGTCAACTTTATACTGTTGGATAACATGTATGAAATAATATTGTTCTACTTGATTATATGCAGATATCCGGATACATATTCAAATAATGACATTTCACTCATATATGTCTAATTGATTCAACTGAATACACACGTTATTACACAAAAACACTTATTTGCTCATGGGAAACATTCTGCTAATGGAGAGACCTGGAGTACTCAGTGATGTTGAACCTTTGGAAACCCTACACTTCCTTTTCTTATCTAGCCAGGAAACATTCATACTTCCCTCATTACATTCAGGCAAGTACTTAGATGCACAATACCCTTTTCTCCGTCCTTCTTTCAGGATCTAATTCTAATGAAATGCACTGTACTCCAGGACACCTTCATATCCTAATTTGCTAAACTTGGAGTGTAATAAATATATATATACCACCATAATTAGGCCTCTCAACCTACTCACATATAGCAAGAATAGGGACAGAACCAGATCATCTTTTGCTAGTCAGAATGAGAAGCAATCCATGGGCCCTACAGCTAGTAGATACTATCATCACCCCATCTGTGTCAGTTCTTTTATGGAATCAAACGGGTCATAGATATACTTAGGTGAGATAGTGGCGATCCTTATGAATGCTCTCAGGTGAAATGAGGATACTCTTTATCAGAGTACAGACTTGATGCGGTTCTATTAAACAGAACACTACTCTAAAACAATGCCAGCAGAACAGTAAGAACAGTGAAAACAGTCACACAAATTCACTTCTGGTGGACCATTTTGAATGCTAGGGGCGGAGCCACTTTCTCTTCCATGGCAATTCAGTCAAATGGGAACATATCTAACACCCACTTTATACAATTGCACTGAAATCACTTGTGCGACTATGCCCAAAGTCCATTCTAAACCTCTTTGGTGGGCTTCTATCGTCCATCAAATCTGCTTCCATTATCTTCTTCCGCGTTGGGCCTCTCGATCCAGGCCTTTCCATGAAAATAGTTCTTCTTAGTATCTGTTGAAGTGCCCTCCTGGCAAACACTTACAGCTCACTCGAAAGTCTCACTGTCTCAAGGCAGTTCACCAGTGTTTCTCCTCTGCGGCAGGCACTACAGATATCGTGCTCTTCGTTGGTCGTGGGTGCAGATCATATCGTGCAGACCCAAGTACTGTTTAATCAGGGAAAGAGCAACAGACTTTCACGTTCAGCAACACTCTCAGGCTCCAACACTTGTTATTCAGTGTCAGAGGACACTCGGGCTGCTCTTTCATTTTATTTTTCCTTTCAACATGGGTATCACAAATGTAGTGCCTTTTGCCAATCTTGGATCCTCCGGTGCACTGCCCTTCTGTTGGAGCAAAGAAAAGGAGAGGGGGTGGCCAAAACTTAGGCCAAGGGGCTCAAGGGACCGCACGCTGTCAGAGGTTACCAGCACATGACAGGTAGAAAACTGAAGCCTCAAACCAGCCCTGCCGTCAACAACAGGGATCCTTCTCTTTCGCTCTTTTGCACTGAAACTCTTGTTCCGTGGCAAACAGGGAACCAGCTCCTCCTTCTTCTCTGATGTCCAACGCCGTCTGGTGAAGCAAGCACAATGCTTTGGAGAGGTCATTGATCACGCGCTGGCGATCGCTCTCCAGCCTTGCTACTTTTTTGGTGCTGGGACTGTAGGTTCTAGACATCCGCCCTTCATCTGTAGCTGTCACTGATGGGAATTTAGGACTCATCTTAATCATCGTTCTGCAGGTTATTATAACTCTTCCTTTTTACTCTGGAAGATCCAGCAGAACCTAGTAATGTAGGAAATGTGACACAGTTGTTAGTTTCCTTCAAATTAGTGCAAATCAATTTATTGTATTTAACAATGGGACTGCTAGCAGGTGGCCTGCAATCTTCAAGGGAGTGGCCTGACGCCATGGGACAACTCTGGTCTAGAATGCACTGTCAATCTCATAGGATGCAAAGGCAAAGGCAGTGCTTCTAGTCTCTTCAATTGGGTACTCTTCATAATCCTCACTAACTTTAATGTGAGAGCATTATCCTCTGCCATCTAAGGGTAGATAGCTACATGGGAATTCTATCTGAATGTATGTCCTCACACAAAGTGGCATTGTCTAATGGGGTAAACATCTTTTGAATTACTACATCTGTGTGTTCCTACATTCCTTGTCTAGAACACCTCAAAAAAGGGAAATGAAAGATGCAAATTATCAGGGGCATGCAGATACTTCCCTTTAATAATTATGCATCAGGTGCACTATGCAATACACAGGCTAATGATCAAAATGTGGAAACAAAAGACCAGAACTAGAGAGTCCTGGTATTTCCACGATTAGAACACATCTGATACCACGAAAATCAAAACAGCAGGGACAAAAGGGTAAAAACCAAACTAAAATAGGCATTGAAAATATATCATGTACAAAAATAAAAGTAAGGTATCCCCTATTGAGGTGGAAAACTTGTCTATTATAGTAAAAGATCTTATTGAGTCAATTAACCAGTCCATCACTACCCTGACAGTCAGACTGGAAAACATCGAAGTGGGCCTAAAGAAAATTCTTGAAAACCAGTCTGGTCATACAAAATGTGATTATACATAATATGGGGTCGGTCCCTAGTACCTCAATGCAATCTGGGAGTGTGTACTTGAACAATACACCAACAATAGTAAAAGGGCTGACTGGTGAGAGGAATACAGGAAAGGGAAATGTTATGTTATGTTATGTTATTATTATACTTCTATAGCGCACGGCCACTCCACGGAGTATCCTGGCGCTTTATCGAAGGAACCCACTGAAGAAGGGAGAACATAACACTGAGAGGACACGCAGATACAGGAAAGCAACACCAATTTAAGGGAAAAGCCATGTTTTGAGGGCCTTTCGGAAGGACAGAAGGCTAGAGGACTGTCTTAAAGAAATTGGGAGGTCATTCCAAGCATGAGGAGCTAAGTAGCGAAAGGACCGTCCTCCTGCTCTGGAGCGCTTGATAATGGGAACATTCATTTTAGATAGAGACGAAGATCTAAGAGATCTGGAGGGAAGATACCAGGACAATCGTTTGGAAATATATTTAGGGCCTATACCATGTAGGGCCTTAAAGGTCGTAGTCAAAGTTTTAAAAAGAATCCTTTTGGCAATAGGTAGCCAGTGTAGGGTTGAAAGAAGATCAGTGGCTCTGGCTCTTCTTGGAAGACCAAAGATGGCTCGGGCCGCAGAATTCTGGGCGATTTGTAGACGCCTAACCAGATATTTGGGAAGTCCCACAAACAAAACATTCGCATAATCCAGCCTAGAGCCGACCAGTGCCTGGACAATGATTTTTCTGTGCTGGATGGACACTAAGGGGAGAAATTTACAAAGCATCCAAAGGATGCCGAAACATTTCCCAGTAAGAGAGGAAATATGCGGTCCGAAAGATAAATCACTGTCGATAATAACTCCCAAATTTTTGGCCTTCAAGGATGAGCTAGCGGGAGGGAACATATCCTGCGGCCACCAGGGTTTCCAATCAGGCTCAGAAGTGCAACCAAAGAAGAGCAACTCCGACTTGTCGGAGTTGCACTTCAGTCCATGACGTCCGAACCACTCGAAAACCGCGCTCAAACAACCCCTGACCTGGGCATCATCAAACAGACCATCCCTATTGCTTACAAAGAGGAGCTGGGTGTCGTCAGCATAGGTGACAATCCGGGCGCCGAAAGACTCCATCACCGCCAGAGGAGCCATAAAGATGTTAAAAAGGAGGGGGCTCAAGATGGAACCTTGGGGAACCCCCACTTCTAGCGGTGACATCTCGGCGGAGTAGGGAGGCGCCCAGATTGTCTGTCGGCGGTCGGCTAAGAAGGATTTAAGCCAACTCCACACCGTTCCCCGCAGACCAAAGTCCCAGAGTCTAGAAAGGAGAAGTGCGTGGGGAACGGTGTCGAAAGCTGCCGACAGGTCAAGCATAACCAATACAACTTTTCTTCCAACATCCAACTCCTCCCTGATGGCGTCTGTGACTTCAAGGAGCGCAGTCTCCGTGCTGAAATTCGCACGGAAACCGGATTGAGTACTATGCAACAGACCATTTTCCTCAATGAAATTAGAAATAGATCTGTGAACAAACCTCTCAGTCACTTTCGCCAGAGCAGGGAGTAGGGAAATGGGTCTGTAATTGGCATGGACTGAAGGGTCGAGTGCTGGTTTTTTAAGGAGTGGCAGGATCATGGCGCTCTTCCAAGCCTTAGGAACTACCCCGGATGAGAGCGACAGATTCAGGATGGGATTAACCAGGTCATTTAGCACAGGTGCCATATTTGCTAAACACTTGGCAGGGCAAGGATCCTGTGGAGATCCGGATTTAAGATTAGCCAAGATGTCAAGAGAAATGGGACTGGGACACAGCTAAAATCCTCAATAACTAGGCCAGTTCCTTCCCCGGGGTAAAACATTTTTAGTTTCCTTTGAGGAACAATGCCATACACTACCTAGGAAGTAGAACAGGATTAACTAGTGCAATATCATGAGAAAAGTTTAGGTCCCCTTTAGCAAGAGCTGCAGATTTATAGTTCCTCCTTAGGGTCCAATCAGGGAACATTTAATCAATGGCTGCCCGTCCCTTAAGGGAAGGGGCAGTAACATGACTAACTGCAGGTGACACACTTTTAATCTTGTATATCTCTTTTGTTTTCTATTATTTTTTCTTCAATACCATTATAGCCAAATAGACATGCACTGGTGAAGTGTTGTCTGTCATGTTCACAGCATGAAATATCATATCTGTGAAATTTAGTAACCAGAACTAGTCCAACCAACTGTTGCATAGCGATGGGCATCGTCATGACCTTCCCCTCACAACACAGGGGAGCTTGTAATAGTATCAAAAGTAAAATTGTAAAAACAACGCAAAAACAAAAACGTGCACAAAATAAAAACACACATGCCAAGCCATCAGGTATACTTGCTGTATACCAAGCACAGAAAGCAAAGACAAATTACAATAGTACATGCAAATCAGCGGTGACTCACAACACTGTGTTATGCACTTTATGCACAGTGAACCTTGTGAGAAGTTGGCCTGGTGTATGATGTCCACTATTCTAGTGGGTACCCTGTACCATTACAAACAACCCTTATGGTGATGGTTGTAAAGTCAACCTTATAGACCAGCTATCCTAGTGGTAGCATGGACAAAGCAGTCCTAGGCTAAAACTTCAGACATCATGTGAAGCCAGCTGTTTTACCAATTCTAATCCCTTGAATACCAAATGAAAGGACAACACACCAGGTATATATCAAATATATATGTATTTATTACTAACACAACCCCTCTGCACTCTTTATGAGGTCAGAGTTCGAGATATGTTACAAGTTACTCATTAAGCATACTATAAGTTGCACAAATACAATTCTGCCCTAGGGGCCTCACAAACCATATACTAAGTTAGTGGTATAAGAACCACTTCAGGAATAGTGAATAGGCCTAGGGCCTAGAGAATCGCTGGGGCTACACTGAACAACCAAGGGATTGGAAGTAGGAGGCCCACGGGAGGCGTGTGCAGTGTCTAAACACACACGCGAGTTACCATAGAGTTAGAATGGGAATGTAAAAATTACAAAGTAGTAGTTTTCGGACACTTCCGGATGGACTACGGTAGAACCCTGTTAAACTAGGACACTTGGATAGTTAATACCCACGGGAGCACCGGAGTACTTGAGTTACCTCACCCAGGGAAGCCGGGTGCATAGGTGTTCTTTTGTGTTGGGTTTTGTCGCTGTTTCCTATGGAGAGCTGCAAGAAAGTGCTGCAGGCGACCAGGAGAAAAGTGTCTGGGTGGATCCAAGGGTGGATCGGAGTCGAGAAGAACCTGAAAGCAGAGGGGACAGAGTCTGGGTCACTAGCCAGTGACCAGGAAGGAACCAGGCGATGTCGAGATGCAATCAGGTGAAGAGGTGAAGCTTGTCTCTGCAGCCACTAGGACCAGGAGGCGTTGACGACGACCAGGCGCTGGATTCGAGCTGTCCCACAAAGGATCTTGTTGACTGCGGTGTCGGTATCCGGATTGGACCCAACAAGCCTTGGCAAACGCAATCCACGCAGGATGGGAAGATTGGCTTCAGGTCAGACCAGCAAGGTCTGGGGAGCTTCTCCTTCGCGGGAAGCTGGAGCAAGCCGGGAGCAACCAGGCAAGCGGTGTTTCAAAAGGAAGTCTTCGTAAGGCTCACTAGCCAACGGGCTAGCAACCGGGAAGACGCGTCGAGCTGAAATGCAGGCGCAGGACCCACGCGGCACTCGTTGATTGTGGAGGGCTGAGCTTCAGTGCAAATGCTGCTCGGGTCTGGGGCTTCTCAAACCCCAATGCACAACTTCGAGGGTACCTCAGAAGCGGCACGGTTAGCAAAGAGCAGGTAGTCCAGGGTGTTCGGTCCCACGTCTCTCGTGTCCGCCACGGGTCTCAGCTTAGCTGTGGATGTGGGTCGGAGTCGGAAAAGTCTGGAAGTCCAGTGCCTGAGTCGCTGAGTCTTCGGGTTCCGGCAGGAGCGTCGACAAAGCAAACCGGCAAGTTACTGGTGGTGCCTGTTTGCACAGGGTGGTCACTCCTTGACCACAAGGGAGAGGTCTTCAGTCTTCCAGTCGATATGGAACGTGGAAGGTCCAAGAGTTCTTTTCAGAGTTTCTTTCCAGGATAATCGAATGTCTCTAGACACAGCTCCTATCTTTATACTAAACTAAGGGGCTGAATTACCTGCTAGGTCCCTCCTATGGGTGGAACCTGGGAAGGGGGTGGTTACACAGCTTTCCCTTTGTCCAGTTTCGCGCCAGAGCTAGGGCTGGAGTGCCCCAGCGACTGGTTTGAACCAAGCTATGCATGGAGCACCTTGTGTGCCCCAGGCAGTGTCTGGAAAAGCATCTTTCCATTGAACCCACCCTGCCCCAATACACTACAGGCTGTCTGGGGAGGTGCTAGCACCTCCCTCGACAGGAAACCTATTGTCCAGGCCTCCCTTGCCGGAGTTTCGTCCAGTTGCAGGAGGTCAGACTCGTGTCTCTGGCAGCAGCATCCATTTTGTGATGCAGAGGCTCTGTTTAACTTTAACCGGGTAAAGCAGTAACTACATGTCTTCTCCCTCTAGAAGGGTGGAATGGTACCCCCACCGCCAGGACTGGCGCGGAGGGTAGTATTCCAAAGTGTTTGACACCTTACACGACATGTTTTGATAAAGCCAAACCAAAGTTAGCATTAACCGCAAGGATTATAATGCACTTAAGAGTATATGGTATGGCTAGATCATAGAACAGCTATAAGGACATGGTTCCGAAAGCTGTAGACGGACTCAGCTCATGCTAGAGCACCATCTCACATAAAACCAAGCACTCTGCCTTTAGGATTGTCAAAGCCTGCCATAGGAGTGACTTATAGGTATATATGTGTCTATATATAAGGGTAGATATAGGAATACTTTATCTGAGCAAGGGGTGACTACACCACCTTGCCCAAGCTGAGTGATCAGCCTGTGATGTCAGTTTGGATGGCCAGCCAGGGGTGGCATAATTCATGCTGCAGCCCCTGGTAGGCCTTGGATGCACCTATGCCCTGGGTACCTATGGTACACTATACAGGGGCTCACAAAACGGTGACCCAATTCCCAATTAGGTATCTACCTAAAATACATGGAGTCCATTTTACAGAGAGAGCAGATAGCCTGGGGCCATGAATAGCAGGATCCCAGGCCAACTAAGTAAAAAAACCAGCTAAACACTAGGCAAAAAGTGGGGGTAACCACATAGTCAGATATCCACCTTCCTACAAACCTGCAGCCCAAAAACCAATATTCTGGCCTGCTTACTTTGTCAGGCTTAAAATTAATATTCAATGTCCTTACTTTTCTCACCCCCCCCCCCCCCCCCCCCCCTCTGACAGCAGGTCACCCAAGAGGTGACCGGCTGTCAGAACAACTTACTGTGTTCGCTTCTGACACACAGGAAAAGCAGGAACAATTCATAGAAAAATAAAATGCACAAAGAAGTTATGCAATAACACATCTGTTTCAACACACCGCTGACCGCACCCTCCTTTTTGCAATTCGCACATTGATTAGGTCCCACAGGTACACATGGAACACTCGTTCCACCACCTCGTGGTATGGACCATCACTGATGGGTTTGCTGTTGACCCCTACTTTTCCACTACATCCCTGCACCTGCTGCAACATTCTCAGTCCGTTCTAGTCTTCTCTCACCCTGATTTCCTGACTATAGCCATTCAGGGCGCTCATTTCACCATTATCCGTTCACAAATATGACGTCTTTGTCAAACCAACTCACGTGTCCAACAGTAGTTTTGTCAGCCCTCGAACCACCCAGAACACTCCATGAATAATCTGTGGGCAGAAGCAAAAATACACAACACACAAAAGAAAGACACTTCACATAACACACAACTATCAACTTTAACTTTTAATCAGTAGACAAAACATAACACACATTAACAAAACACAAAATAGAAAATATAGACCTAGTAATACTTAACTGTAACCATCTTGTCAACTTTGCTATGACTAAAACATGTAAGCATGTTAAGATACCTTAATCTTGACTTTCTAAAAGTAAAACTGTTTCACAGACCCTCTGTTTCCCTTGCGCCACAATTCCTCATGTGAAAAATAAATCTGAATTTGCTAATCGTTTTTACCTAGGTATGTAGCCCACAAAATTCTAACAAAGAGCTTCATCTTACTTTTTGTCTAAGACTTATGCAACATTTTTTTTAAAATAAGGTAACTATGTGGACATTATTTTTCAAAGCAGAAACGAAGGTATAATTTTCTTCACAGCACCCTTTTTTAATTTGTCTTGAACAATGTGGTAACAGACAGGGCTCCTTAAGTTTCGGTTCTTGGCCGCCCTATCTTATCAGAAAAGCTAAAAATTGCACCTCAGCGCGGAACTTTCTGGGCTGTTAGCCAGCCACTGTGAGCACTCCTGGCCCCCACCTCTTTCCAAGGCTCACCGGCTGCAAGCATTACACATTTTCATGTCAGGGAAGCTTTCTAAGCAGTGAGTTCACCTCCTGTTTTACTCGCTCCTATTCCTAGCCCCCACTTTACAAACTTCAAGGTCAAAATATGCCTTCAATTTCTGCATCGTGCTCAGCGCTCTTTAACGCCCACCTTCTCCTCACTCTGAAGCTGTCAAAGACAAAAAGCCTTCCTAATTTTTTCTAGTCTTCAATAATTAACACTATTTAAAAATAAATTTTTTATATACTGTCTCTTTTAGGGGCCCTAATTTATTTCTATTCTTAAATTATTAAAAAACTTACTGTGAATAATTCACAGAACATAATAACATAACATACCAGCATAGAACAAATGTCTGTTACTACCCCACGCAATGGTACTCATTTTATCAACGTCAAATGGATGAAAGTCTCAGTAGGTCCAGCTAAAATTAGAACCTACAACCATGATGTTAAACACAAACCTCTGCACCGGGCATGTTGGCTCACTGAGCCATAAAAAAAAAACACAACCCTACTTGGAACAACCTGCAATTTCCAAATGCACACAATTTTTTTTTGTTGAAGGTTCAATCATTTATTAAGCAAAATACTCTATAGAGGAGCCTCTCTGTCCTCACCCATCTGGTGCGCAGAGAAGACTGAAGACTTACAGTTAGAACAGAACAGATATACTTTCAGAGCAACACATGAAGTCACCGTAAATGGAAAAACACCACTTGGCCCCTTAGCTCCAGGAAGGGACCCTATATGGCACAGCTTGGATAGGAACAAAGGCATAGCTCTCTTTACTGGGGAGGGCAGGAAGGGTATGTATGTATGTATGTATGTATAGGCATTTATATAGCGCACTACTTACCCGGAGGGGTCCCAAGGCGCTTCGTCCGCTGCGAAACCCTTCCTGGCTTCCCTGAGAGATGGTCCCTTAATGGGTATCTCCAGGGTGAGACCAGGCATCCCCGGCGGTCTGGTGGGGCCGTTAGTGAAGATGAGGCAAGCTAATGCCCAGAGTTGCCGAGTGTGATCGCTGATCAGAGTGGGCACCGAGGCGAGAGAATTATCGAGTCTGCTGACCCTGGTCCAGAAACCTGCCGCGCCGGGAATCGAACCCTGGTCCCGGGCCGTCCTCTGCTCTCGGGTTCGCCGCCTCTAACCAGTGAGCCACACTACTCCACTAGGGTGACTCTCTTTCGTCTCGGTACCCAGGAGTGTAGTCCCGGCGCCTCCAGGAATGTGCTTATCGCGCCTAAAGCCAGATGCAACCTTGAGTCTCCAGAGAGCAGGAGAACAGTTTACTTTCAGCTGCTCTCAATAACTCACATGAACTGGGACCTGACAGCTGCTGGAGATTAACACGTGATCACAGCAAGATGGCGACTGTCTAGTTCCCGGCCTACTCCATTAATGGGATAAACTGAAGAAGGATAACCCTTTTCCTACCAACTAAATCATATGTGGATTATGTTATATACATATGAAATACAAAGGGTATAGATACATCATGCTTACACAATATACATGTCTAACACTCCGGTATATATGAGAAAACCACATTTTTATCCCTCAGCACTGGCTTCAGCCTTTGATGACAGACTAGTGTGGTGTGGTGTCTGCACCTACCTACTCTAGTGGGACTACTACTCTCTCTCTTGAGTTGTAGAAAGGGTGTGCTAAGCCCTTGACATACAAATCGAAGTTCAGTAGAAATTGCTTTATTCAATGCTTGATTTATATGTCCCTATGGTACCTATAGTGGTGTTTAGTTAGTCACTGAAAGAGATTATCTGGTAAAGCAATAGCAAGCTTGAATCCAACCGCTGCACACCAATGTGAGAAGTTGGCCTGGCATATGCTGTCTACTAGTTATAGTGGGCACCTTTGACCAGTCCAACCAACCCTTATGGATGACAGGTTTAACTCCTTCGCTGCGGCGGCTATTCCGCTGCAGCACTAGTGGGGAGGGTGGTCCGCGCGGCGCTCCCGTACTCGTGACGGAACCGCTCCGTCACGAGCCTCGGGTGGGCTGTGCTTGTGACGGAGCGGTTCCGTCACGGCCCCGTCGCTTAATAGAACGCGACGCGCAGGCGCGGCGAGCGGGCCGTGACGGAACCGCTCCATCACCAGCACAGCCCACCCGAGGCTGGTGACTGAGCAGCTCCATCACCAGCGTCGAAGGGGTTAAAGACAACCTTTATTGAAAGCTATCCTAGTGGTAGCTATGGAGAGCGGCCTTCAGGCTAAGTCTTGAAGGAGTGTAGCAGCTTGGTTTACCAGATTATAACTTCTTGAGTTACTAAATGAAAGGAGAACCACACAAGGTATATAAAATATATGTATTTATTACTAAACACTCTCTACTAACCTCTTTATGAGATTAGAGAACAAGATACACAATATCAAAACGATAGAACTTCAGTAAATAGCACAATATACAATGGAACCCCAAGGAACTACCCATGGTAGTGACACAGGGGAGCTATGGGGGAAATGTGCAGTGTGAGAACACAGCCGTGAGCTCCGTTAGCTTCTATGGGGAAAGTAGTTAGAAATGTAAAGTTAAAAGACACTTAGGAGAGGACTTTGAGCAAACCCCTTTAGACTTAGGGGGTTCTAGGGCCAACACCCACAGGAGCACTGGAGTACTCGAGTTACCGCACCCAGGGAAGCTGGGTGCATAGGTGTCAAATGGTGTCCGGAATAGTCGCCGTTTTCAATGGCGAGCTGCTGCTAAGTGCTGCTGCGGTGAAGAAGAAAAGTGTCCGGTGTGATCCAAGCCTGGATCAAAGATGGGAAGAACCTGAAAGCAGGGACAGAGTCTGGGACACTTGCCAGTGATCAGAGGCACGGTAGACGAATGCCCACCGATGTCGGGTGCTTCAGGTACGAAGAGGTGAAGCTTGACTCTTCAGCCACGAGGACCAGGAGGCGTCGACGACATTCAGGAGGTGGATTCGAGCTGCCCCATGAAGGATGTCGAGTGCTGCGGCGTCGGTGCTTGGATTGAACAGAACAAGCCTTGGCAACAGCAACCCATGCAGGAAGACAACAGATGCTTCGGTGTAGACCAGCAAGGTCCAGGGAACTCCCCAAGCAGTTGAGAGTCGGGCACGTCTGGAGCAACCAGGGAAGCCCAAGGAAAGTTAAAGTTGCCTTCTCAGGGACCCACAGGTCGACGGACCAGGGATCGCGAAGGTACCTCAAGAGAAAACACAAAGGGCCGGCTCACGGAACACTCGTGGAGTGTAGGCTAGCAATCTTCAGTGGAATTGCTGCTCTGGGTCTGGGCTACAAGTAACCCAATGCACAGCCTCAAGGATCATCAAGAAGCATATGCACTTGCAAATGTGCACAATGTCAAGGGGTTCCGGTTCCACGGTACCCACAAGGGCTACGAGTCTCAGCTTTGCTGGGGACTCAGGTCAACCTCTGGGAAGTCTGGAAACCTACCTCCTGTGTTGCAAATTCTTCGGTGTCCGGCGGGAGCTTTGGAGATGCAAACCGGTCAGATGCGTCTTTGGTGCCTGCCACGCAGGGGCGTAACTCCTTTACTGCAAGGGAGATCCTTCAGTCATCTAGCGCCTTGTAGATCATCGAAGTTCCAGGATTCGGTATCAGAGTTTCGTCCAGGTAAATCTAAAGTCCTGTAGTCAGGTGTTCCTACTTTATACCCAAGGAAGGGGTGGGACAAATTCTGTGGACCCACCAATGAGAGGGTTTGGAAAGAGGGGCGGCTACACCCATTTTCATTGTCCAGTTTCGTGCCAGAGCATGGGCTGTAGCCCCTGCAACCGGTTTGAACTGGGCTGTGCACAGGGACACCAAATGTGCCCCCAGTGCAGACTTCAAAGCACTCTTGGAGTGCACCCACCCAGCCCCAATACACTAAAGCCTGTCTGGGAGGTGGTTAGACCTCCCTGTGACAGGAAACGTATTGTCTAGGCCTCCCCTGCCGCAGTTCCGTCCAGCAGCAGGAGGCCAGACTTGTTTCTGTGGCTGCAGCATCCATTTTAGGATGCCAGGGTTCTGTTGAGCTGGTACCGAGGGGCACCGGTGTGGCCATGTTTCTCCCTCTAGGAGGGTGGAATCATACCTCTGCCTTGGTACTGGTGGGGAGGTATGATTCCAAGGTTTTTGACACCAAACACAACATGTTTCCTTGCAGCCATTTCAAAGTTAGCAATTACCGGGAGTGTTGGGGATCCCCTAATAGGGGGCCAATGTTCCACAGAAACGAAGATGAAAATCCCCCACACGACCTAAAAGCAGTGACAAGAGTGGGGTAATATACACACTCAAAGCCAACTGCTCCCAAAAAGTGTGGGGGGAATAATCCAAGGAGTGTACCACCACTCTTCCCCCAGCTGGATGAAGCTGCTGCAGGCTCGGAGACAGGGGTAAGGCTGCAAAAAAATACACAGTGCTTTTAAGGTACCATAAAACAAAACAAAGAGACTATATACATGTGTTCAACATGAAGTTCCACTTACCCCACAATTGTGAGAGTCAGAACTTGACTGAAGTAGTACCAGGAAACTCCAATGGGGAGAAACGCCAGGGAGGATAGATACCCCGACAGCAGCAAAGGATTAAAAAAGACAAGAGGTAACAAATAAAGACGAAGGTAGGATAGGAGTTTCACCCGGCCTCAAAGAGAACTGAAGCGGAGCAAACACTCCCTATCAGTGGTATTCCTCCCGGCTCATAACCTTAAGACAGAGCGGGAAAGAAACATACTACACGCAGGATGAGAAAACCTTGTCCGGCTCATAAGCTAAAGACAGAGCAGAACGGGCTTCCAACTAACACAAACAATAAAGGCAATCCCCATCCAAATCTAAACTAAAGATGAAGTAGAACGGGTTCACAAGAGACAGAGGGTTATGAACTCACACAATACAGAATGCGAAATAAAAGCGCTGTCCGGCTCTTAACCAGAAGACGGAGCGGAACAAGCACCTCCAACAAAACAAACACACAATGGGACAACTCTCACACAACACAATGAAATACCGGGTGAAGTCAGGATGAGGCGTCACCCTGAAGAGAAAGGTAGAGGTCCAGGCACGGAAAACCGCTACCCCTCGCAAGAGGGAGGGCGCTAGAAACGAAGAAACAATCCAGGCAGAAGAGAGGCAGGGAACAGGGAAACGGGAGAAATCGGGAATAGGAAATAGGGCAGGAAGTTCTCTGTAGAACGACTAACAGGGATCAGGAACTGGAGCAGGAAAGAAATTCGGGATGCAAGGCTCCCGTAGCTTCACGAGGCACGAAGAGCAAACACTAGTTAAAGGGGGGCGTGGTCACGTCAAAGTCAGTAAGCCAAGCGTGGGTTCACGTAAGAGACGTCCTTTTCAATGTATGTCAGGGATCGTCTCAAAATTGCACGTCAGGGAGCGTCTCAAAAGTGCACGTCAGGGCTAAAAAGGAACAGAATGCTGAACACACGCTACAGAGGGTCTGTAATTCCGACCACCCCTAACGGCGAGGTTATAATGCACTTAAGAGTATATGGTCTGGCTGCATCAAAGAACAACCCCAGAAAAAAGATTCCGAAGGCTGCAGAGGGGCCCTGCTCATGCACGGCCACCCTCTCACACAAAACCCAGCACCCTGCCTTCAGGATTGATAAGGCCTGTCATAGGGGTAACAGATAGGTTTATATGTACAGTGATATGGAGAGATATAGGGAACCTATATCTAGGTAAGGGGTGCATACACTATCATACATAGGCTGCTGTAGCAGACCTGTAGTGTTATTTTTGAAGGCTGCCCAGGGGTGGCATAATATATTCTGCAGCCCCTGGTAGGCCTCTGGAGTACCTGTGCCCTGGGTACATAGTATAACATATACTAGGGACTCACAAGGGTACCCCAGAATACAATCTGGAGTGTACCTAATGTACATGTCATCAATTTAAAGGGGAAAGCAGATGGGCTGGGGTCTTGAATAGCAGGATCCCAGCCAAACCAAGTCGAAATCCAGCAAAACACCAGGGAAAAAGTGGGGGCAACCATGCAGTCAGAAGCAATAGTCATGTTGGCCATTCTGGGGTTCTGCAGCCCCTGGGAGGCCTCTGGAGTACCTGTGCCCTGGGTACATAGTATAACATATACTAGGGACTCACAAGGGTACCCCAGAATACAATCTGGAGTGTACCTAATGTACATGTCATCAATTTAAAGGGGAAAGCAGATGGGCTGGGGTCTTGAATAGCAGGATCCCAGCCAAACCAAGTCGAAATCCAGCAAAACACCAGGGAAAAAGTGGGGGCAACCATGCAGTCAGAAGCAATAGTCATGTTGGCCATTCTGGGGTTCTGCAGCCCCTGGGAGGCCTCTGGAGTACCTGTGCCCTGGGTACATAGTATAACATATACTAGGGACTCACAAGGGTACCCCAGAATACAATCTGGAGTGTACCTAATGTACATGTCATCAATTTAAAGGGGAAATCAGATGGGCTGGGGTCTTGAATAGCAGGATCCCAGCCAAACCAAGTCGAAATCCAGCAGAACACCAGGGAAAAAGTGGGGGCAACCATGCAGTCAGAAGCAATAGTCATGTTGGACATTCTGGGGTTGACTTAAATCTTGGAAGGACGGGGTAATTACAGTTGCCACAGTGGCGTACTTTACTCCTGCAATGGCAAAGATACTCAACCTGCCGTATTTAGAGAGGTCCCCCGCGGACTTCTCTTGCATTTTCAGGACCTGGGCACGGAGCCGTTTGTCAAACTTCTAACTTTATATTAAAAAAAAAAAAAAAGCCCAAAGCGGGATTTTCTTTTTGAAGATAAAATAAACACAATTACCCCCTCACCATGGGGGTATTTAAAAGTTTTACCTGCCTGTTACTGCCATGGTAATGGGCATTGACAACTGGCCATGTGTCCACTGACTCTAAATTGGGCAGGCAGACACATAGCCAAACCTCCAATGGCCCTTCTGGCTCAAATTGAGGAGAGCGAACCTTCAGGTTGGTTGAAAAGGGCACTCTGTTGCTGCTGCAATGAAATACTCTTTCCAGCATCTAAATTAGACCCACTGTATCAAACCTGACACTGTAATAAGCATCCAACTTGATTGCACATCAACCACAGACTGCCATATAGTTAGAAGTAACCCTAGGCAAAGCACTACACTACGCTCGCTTAGTTTGAGAAGTTTGCGCTACTTCGCACTACGCGAATTGCATGTAGCACAGTACAAACACGCGTAGCGTAGCGCAGTGCAGAAGTAATTTTTTGCTTGCTCGCGGTCCTCAACGTCAAGTTGGCGACCGTGACCAAGGAAAATTACATCCTCGTTCGCGATCAGCAACATCAAGTTGCCGATCGCGAGCGTGGAAAATAAACCACCCGGCAGTTTCTCAACGCAGGGAGGTCCGGTTTCTCATTGCGAGTGGTCACGTATCCTCGCGACCGCTCGTGATGAGAAACTACCAGTCCGCGTTGAGAAAGCTGCGGCTCGAGCCCAACCGGAGGAGGCCAACCGAGCTAGGGCCAGTGCGATCGCAGCGGTGGCCTCGCTGAGTGCGGCAGACACCCAGGAACCACTATCGCACTCCGGGGAGGAGCAGAGGGACTCTGGCTCCTAAACCAGCTTGAGCTCAGTGGGGGACGCGAGCCAGACCCTGCCGCATGTAACTCCCAGATCAGCAGATGACCTGATGTGAGGTGGGCCGCGTGAGCAAGTATACCCAGAACTGTTTGGGGGGAAAAGGAGGGTGGTCTTTAATATAGCCCTACACCTCAGTTGGGGGGTTCCCAGATGCCTACCTGCGATATGTATGCCGGGGGGGGGGGGGTCCAGAGGGGCAGAGAGTACGGCAGTCCTCCAGGTGGTCATTGGCCTAACCACCACCTCTGAACTCTGACTGTTTGAGCACAGGAGTGCTAAGTTTGGATGGGGGAGATGTTCTCACTTGTCCTGGGGAGGAGGAGTTGGGATGGTTCTTTTAGTTTTAGGAAGGGTCTGGTTTTATGGGTAACAGGGAGGGATGCTGCTGTCGACGGGGGAGAAGGCCAAGGTATGACATTCCGTAAGAGATGCTTGTGTGTTACGCAAAGAGGTTCTGGGTCTCGGGACAGGCAAGGGGGTAAACATGAGCACTCATGCAGCAGACACAGGCCACCTATAACATAATGTCGTGGAATGTTAGGGGCATGCACTACATGAGTAAAAAGTATAAAATATTCTCCCAACTAAATAGGAGAGGGGTGCAGATAGCGATGCTCCAAGAGACTCACATACTGGACAAGGAGGAGGAGGGTGAGGCGCTGCCCAGGCGATGGAAAGGACAGGCGTTTTACACATCATACTCAGCATTTGCCCCGGAAGTCCTGATCTGGGTGTGGGCGGGAGTCCCCTTCCAAACCATTGAGCACAAAATTGATCCAGAGTGATGGTACGTGATTGTCTCCAGCAGACTTGACGGGCAGGATGTCACTCTGGTCAATGTGTATGGCCCGAATGTAGATCACATTAGGTTTCTGGAGCAACTGTCGGGGATTTTGGCACCGTACATGACTGGGGCGGTCTTAATAGGGAGGGATTTTAATTGTATTGCAGATCCCGAACTGGACCGATCACACCGCCTCTCCGAGGCTCTCTAGTGGACTCTGTAGCTCGGGCTTTTAGGGACTGGCAAGCTCGCTGGGGACTTGTGGATGCCTGGCGCAGTGCACACCCGACTGATAGGGACTACTTGTACTTTTCCCACACTCACGATTTACACGTCCGACTAGACACCGTTTTAAGCACACCAGACCTCTACACCCAGCTGGGGAGACAGAGTACCTGACCAGAACGGTCTCGGACCATAACCTGCTCATGCTTAGATACAAGGGGGGGAGGTTATTGCAGCCCATCCCTACATGGCGCCTTAAACCGGAAGCACTGGAAGACAAGGTCTTTCAACAGGAGACTAGGGAACACATCATACAATATTTTGCTGACAATGCGGGCACCACAGATTCTAGAATCATGGAATGGGAGGCCTTCAAGGCTATGATCAGGGGGAGGTACATGGCTACATCTATTGGGGTCCATAGGACACTTACAGCAGACATAGAGAGAGCAGATGGGGTACTCAGGAACTTAAAGCGGAGACGGCCGGAACACCCGGAATTGAGGCAGGAACTCCTAGAGGCCAAGGAGGAGGTGGCAGGGCAGGAAGAGCGTCTACGATGCTTTGATTACCAGAAATAAATGGATAGGACACACGCTGAGCGGGATAAAGCAGGGCGGCTGCTGGCATGGCTCGCTAACCCGACTAGGCGGGGCAGTGCTTTACTGACGATTCATGACCAGGGGGAGCGCCCTTTACATAAGCAAGATAAGATTAGTAACCGATTCAGGGAGTACTATGCCCGCCTATACAAAAGTACTGGCAACCGCGACATAGTCAGAATCACAGAATACTTGGCACCCCTCCCGCTCCATACTCTTGAGGCGGAGGAGGCAGAGTTGATAGGAGCTGCAGTTACAGAACCGGAGATCAGGGGGGCAGTCAAAGCTATGGCACGAGGGAAAACTCCGGGCACAGACGGACTACCCCAGGAATTCTATGCCACATACATGGGGGAGCTGGCACCCAGATTAGTGGAACTATACGCGGAAGCGTGGGAGGGTGGGAGATTACCGCACACATCGAGGGAGGCGGTCATGATACCCCTGCTCAAGCCTGACAAGAATCCAACAGTGCTCAATATACCGACCCCTATCAATGCTAAATCTCAATTTTAAAATTCTCAGTAAGATATTGGCCACCAGACTGCTACCACATATGACCTCCTTGGTACATTCCGACCAAGCGGGGTTCATCCCTAGCAGAAACACAACCCTGAACATTAGGTGACTCTTCGCAGTTCTACAATGCGGTGCGGTTGAATCGCAGGAGGGGGCGATCTTCGCTATTGATATCGAGAAAGCATTCAATAGCCTTGTGTGGGAATTTTTATATGCAGTGCTCGTGCGGATGGGGCTGGGATTCATCTAATGAGTTAAATTACTCTATAAGGACCCAGTGGCGCGGGTACGCACAGGCCGCACCATTACCCTGCAATACAATGTGGAGAGGGGCACACGACAAGGGTGTCCCCTCTCCCCCCTATTATTTGCGCTGGCGATAGAGCCACTGGCCTGTGTGGCAAGATCGGGGACGCCATATGAGGGTATTAGGCTGGCAGAGCAGACACACCGCATCGCATTATATGTGGATGTTCTGCTTTTTCTGAAGGACTCAGTCGCAGCGTTGGGGGGAGCCCGGCACATGATGGACGAGTTTGGAACACTTTCTGGGCTATGCGTCAACTGGCAGAAGTCACAACTCTTCCCAATAACAAGGGAGGCTTTGCCGTCTGCAGACTTGGGGGACCTACAATGGGAACCGCAGTGTTTTAGATACCTAGGGGTTAGAGTATATCATGATCTCTCTGACGTTTAGGAGGGAAATATAGGGGGGGCTCTCCGATCGCTAAAAGGCAGTATGGCGTTCTGGGGGACGTTGGCCCTGTCAGTGGCGGGGCGAATTTCATTGCTGAAAATGGTGGCGTTACCCCTATTGCTATATTTTTTTACTACGCTCCCAGTGTGGATCCCTAGGACGTGGTTCCGTTCCCTCGACTCTCTTCTGGCCACTTTTATTTGGGGTCCCAGCAGGCACAGCGTGGCATTGGCTACGTTGCGAAGAGCGCAAGCAGAGTGGAGCCTAGCGGTGCCAGATATGGAGAATTACTATCTGGCGGGACAGCTCCAACATTTCACACAGTGGGTGGCAGGAAGTCTGGATCCGGACAGGCGGACGCCCCCATTCACCCCGAATAGGGCAGATGTCATGAGTACGGTCATGGGCACCGTTAAACAGCGCACAATAAACTCTTCGGAGCATAGGGTAATAAGAAATTGCTGGGTCATATGTCTTCAGAAGACCAAAACCAAACGTCCCTACTCCCCAGAGATGTCCGTGGAGTTATTGGAGGCGCTCCCACATGGGTGTCATTGGAGGGGGCTAGAGGAATGGGCGCAACCGGGAGTCACTAAGATCGGAGACGGAGAGCTTCTCACATTCGTGGCCTTCCAAGCGAATTGGGATATTCCACAGGGACACTTTCTATTATATGGGGCAGTTACTGGAGCTATGCGCAGGCAGTGGGGTCAGGGGACACTACAATCACCTACACACCCTACATGCGAATACATAAGTCTAGCAGGAGGTGTCGTTAAGGCGGTTTCATGCCTCTATCGAGCCATTCGGCGGGACTCCATGGGGCTACTGGAGAGCCTGAAAGATAAATGGGAGGCAGACATTGGGAGTCCTATAACGGATAAGGATTGGGAGAATACGCTGCTTCGAGCCACCAAGGTGTCCTGCAACGCAAGATTCCAATTAATTAGTTTTTATACTCTGCATAGGGCCTATATTACACGTGACAGAATTAATCGCTATTTTCATCGGGAGGATGCGAGTTGGCCCCGCTGCCAGGAGATAGGGGCTAGTTACATTCACATGATGTGGAGCTTCCCGCAGATAGAGGGGTACTGGCAAGAAGTCGTTAGGGAGACAGCGCGCTTCACTGAGAAGGAGATTCGATGCATCCCCGGTCATATGGTGCTCAACCTATTCCCCCACTCCGCTAAAACCAAGGTCACGGCCAGGTTCCAAGACTTGGCATGTATACTAGCAAAACGCGAACTCACCAGCAAGTGGAAGGCCCTGGCAGGTCCGGGGGAAGGCCATTGGAAACAGGAACTAGTGAAGTTGGCAAGCTGTGAACATAGAATACTGCTTCGGAATGCGAAGAGAGGCATAGGATGACTGGAGAGGGCGCAGGCCTGGGGGGAGTTGGTAGATGACCTGAAGAATGTGGACCAGGAGTTTGCACCTAGCACGCCACAGGCTGGATCTCAACCGGCCAACCCCAGGGGCCAGGACCAAGGAGGCATGAGCAGGCCATAGAATCCTAACATCCACGACCATGGTGGATTATATGAGCAAGACACGCGGCTCAGAGGGAAGCAAGTGAGACCCAGACCATGTATACAGCGAGAGGCATATTGGCGGGTTGGTAGACAGCAGCAGGGAAGGTGGGTGGCAGGTGGGGCAGTAGAGGGGGAACTGTTTGAATGTTATTGTTGATGAGAATCAATTACAACTAGCAATGTATAATGCAGCAGGCAGCCACAGGGTAAGAGGAGGCATGGAGGAGGGGCCAGATGCCCGGATGGGCAGGACACTCTGGAGGACCATGAGTAAGCTAAAGGATTAGGTAATAATGTGTATGTGCACTGCTGATTAATAAATGCCAATAAAATTTGTTTAAAAAAAACAAAACAGTTCATCAATCCACGGGGTGGAACAAAATTGTACAATATTAGCGGATACCAATACATGATCAATTATGCTGTTAGCATTTCAACCGGTGAAAGTTGGTATCTCCCTCCCAAGCCCGTCTCGTTCACATTGCATTACATCAAGATCGTATTTGGCCAAAGCAGTGTTTAAGGTATCCCCATTGGTGTTATGTAGGAAATGTACACAGTCATCACCTTCGTCACTCCTATACCCACACACTTTGGTCATAGACATCGTGCAGGTTGGGATGTTAAAATCACCGACCCATACAATATAAAAGTTAGTATTTACTTCTGTGACCACCTTATCTACTTCCAACTTGAGTTCAGTAACTACGTTGTGGCGTGTAGAATCAAATATGTTGTTGTAGAAGTTAATCAGTAGAACATCCTGACTGTCTTTTTGATACAGCCACAATAGTTGTGAATGGGACCCTACAATAATGACCTTTTTAACTAAAAGGGGCAGTTTGTTAGACAAAAGGATTAGCAACCCGCCCTTCGCTCTTCCAACTGTGGAGGGTAATGCAGGTAAATCATATGATGCAAACCCTTCAAAGTAGGCAGGGTGGGTACTCCACGTTTGTTGTAGGCAGATTATATCATGTTTATTAATAAAATCCATCCAGCCTAACATATCTTTTTTGCTAGCTAGTCTGGCTATATTCCAGGTGACAATGGTATAGCCGTTGACCGGGGGTCTTCCTGTACTATCGTTAAGTTGGGCATTAGTACACATACTGCCCTCTACCTCACTGATTAAAGGGTCCCTGGCGGGTGTGGTAATAACCTTATCTGTAAAGTGTCCTGAATTTCCATCTGGGTTGGCCCCTGGCACCCTATTTGGTATGTTTGGTACAGGCAAAACTATATCCCCATCAGTGTTGTGTACACTAACTACTGATACCCCCTGCACCCGTCTGCCCAGTACCTACTAATCCCACCTTCCCATCGGGTAGACGGGCGGTACTCTGTCAGTCGTTTTCCTCAAGTGTGGTTAGTGGGTAAAATCTGTTGAATGTAGGTAAAGTGTAATGCGGCATGGGTAACAATGCTAATTTAGTTCTCCGTGGCTCCTGGACACCTCCCATGTTGGCTGATAGTTTTAGATGCCTATAAAAGTAGCCTAAGGGGAGGAGTGATATTTTGGGGTCATTGTGTGGTAAAGCGGCTGCTCTGTCCAGAGAAGTCCTAGCCCAGTTGGGGTTCATGAAATTGATGATTACCCAGTCACCTTGTGATGTTTTCCTTAGGGATCCAATCCAGTTTACTCTGGGTCTGCATGGGCCACGGGATAGCCACAGTTTTAATGTAGCCAATGCACCACCTTATTTTTTAAAGTAGAGTGCGTCTCCCTTTGGCCGTGCTCAAGTTGGGGTACATTCACCAATACTGCCACAAACGGGCGGCATTCAGGGGTTAAATTAATCGACATGCTGATACTTCCTTCCGGGCCCTCCTTTTCTCTCAAATTTATAGGTGCCTGGGTCTTCTCTGCGTCTATTATCGTAACCTCTCTAGTATAGCGGGAATTATTACTCGTAGTAGCTATCTGTCTAGGGCCTAGTGGTGTCTTGTTTGCGCCATTTTGGGGTGCTTAAGATTTGGTACCGTGCTCCCCCCTGTCAATGATATTCCTGTCAGTGGTGGGTATGGCACTGATTGGTTTGTTTACGGTGATTGTTCCTAGTTTTTGACATAAGGATTGGCCCCCCTGTGGCCCACTCATATTCTCCCTAGGAGGTACAGTAAAATGTTTTAATGAGCTGCAAAGTTTAATAACTTCTTTGTTAAGTTTATCTAATTTGTCATGTAATGGTTTAGTAAAGGCTTCAAATTTTAGAGATAGGAGGGCTAGTATTTGATTAACTTGTGCATAAGTCAAGGGTCCTATACTAGGGGATTTCTCCAATACCATGGTGGGGGTATTTGGTGGTAGGGCTTTTTTTGCTTCTACTAGAGGTCCCTGTTTTTGCTTGACTTTTTCTGCAGCTCCTTTTCCTTTTCGGTGTTGGTGAGCTACTAGGCGAGTGCAGTCATAGTACTTCAGAGGAGACCAGGGGATCTGGGTCAGGATCCGAGGTCCCGCTATTTGCAATGGGGATAATATCTTGCACACTACTTAGGGTAGACGCAACTTCCAGACCAGTAGTTTCTTCAATCACTGTGCCTACACCTAATGAGAGGCGGCGTTCAGCCCTATCTATTTCGACATTAATAGCACTAACCACCCTCACTAGATAGGTATCTATAGTGGAGCAGGGGGGATGGTTCTGTGGCTATTTGTTTTTTTGTAATTTATGCTTCAACATACTGGTTAGAGGTACTATAGGTACTATATCACCACGTTCCTAATTAGGTGGATCAAAGGAACACGTGGGAAGATCCAGGAAAAACCATGTTCAAAACCTATTAAATGCCAATGATATGCAGTGGCAGTAGAACTAGAAAAGGAAGAGGAAATACAAACACTGCTACCCCGGGGCAAAAGGCAATACAAGTAGTAAGATGGCCGCGTTCTAATATGAGCAATATGAGCTAGGCAATTTAAGACCAATTATTGCATAATATTCAGCAAAGAAATATGTGACATTAGTAAGCAAACAGTACTATACTAGACATGCAGCAGTAAAGGTAACTAATAAGTTAAAATCTGGTTTGCTACACAACCCTGGATAAGACTTATATATATGTCCAGCTTATTGATCCTCAAATATAAAATCAATTCAAATCAGAAAATCACAATGGCCCAGTCTCTGAGCGAAAAGTTCAAAGGGGTGAATGCAGGGGATGTGTTATGTTCTGTACATATCTCACCGTAGAATATCCAGGTTCAAAGAAGCTTCCTGAGTCACTTTTCAGAGTACTTCTCAGGGTACAGGGCCGGCAGAGCCTCCTCTTTGTCTGCGCCAGGATCTTTGTTGCTTCCAGTCAAGCCTTGGCGCATAGTCCCGACTCCTCTTCGCTGACTCGGTCCCAGTGTTCCACTTCTCACTTAGAGCCCATTGTGGCAGTGTCTCCAGTATAACGTTGCTTTAATACGGCCACCCAGTTCCACAGCAGTGCACTCCGCCCGCACCCCCGGTGGGGGAACTCCACAGGTGCACACTTTACACCGCACCTCTGCCGCAGGACTCCTCCTTGGGTGCTCCCGCTATTCGAGGTGGGCCGGTTGAGCCGAACCGCCGACTCGGGTATCCCAGCGCATGCCTCTCACCCCTCAAGGCACCTGCAATCAGTTCCAGCGTTTCCCCAAAGGCCCGGGGTCGGAGCCGGAATCCTGGCGCGTAGTCTTGCTGCGCCGCAGCCTTCGTGGCAGGGGCGGATTGGCAAGGCGGGCATTCGGGAATGGGCCGAAGGGCCGGTGCCTCAGTGCCCTCTGTGGGCTGTTTTTTTTCTCCCCTGTCCCAGTCCACAGAGAGTGGACTAGGAAAGGGGAGAAAAAAAACGGCCCACAGAGTGCACAGAGACAGAGACTGAGAAAATGAAAGCAGCCTCGCTGTGCGGCCAGACAGCGATTGTCAGCTGTGGGCTCTCCTTCACCCCTACCCTGCCAAGCAATCAAGATGAGGCTGGGCTGGGGAGGGGTGATTGTTTGCAATAATCGGCCTCCCTGGGGGCCAGGTGTTTCTCAGGCCTTTGAGCCATTTGCACCTCGGCCCCCTGGCGCCCATGCAGCCCAGAAACGGTGTTAGTCTTAACACCTCGCCCACAGCCCTTCACATTCAGGGCATAGTGGGCGAGGAAGAATGGGTCTTGCTGTGGGGGCCTGGTGATGTTTGGAATTTTTTTGCTTTATTTATTTATTTATGCGATTTTATATAGCGCGGACTTTACCCGAAGGTGTCAGAGCGCTTCACACTAGGAACAGCAATAATACATGAGGAGAAAATTATAAGTGGACAAATTACAAAAGCAAACGTTAAGTTACATGAATCAAAAGTGACAATAGTGAGCAACCAAAATACAAGAGGAGCAAACGATACATTACAGGATGAAAAAGAGATATGTGTGCAGGTTACAAAAGCGTACAAAATACAAGTAGAGGTATAATACTGCAATTAATGGCAGACACTCCAGCACAAGAACAAACGTTACGTAGGCAATGGTGGCACTTGTGCAAGTATCTAAAGCAAACAAAAGTGAGAGGTAGCAAACAGTGTGTTACAAGAGAAAAGTGACTTGTGCAAGTTACAAAAGGGTACCATACACAGGTACAAGGGTAATACTACAGTAAACGGTAAATACTCAAACTGCCAGAACACACTGGGAAGGCACTTCCCATGCACCAGCTTCACCTCAGCCTCCCCCCTGGCTACCTGGCTACAATGGATGACCCAGAAAGCTTTGTTTTGTGCTCCCCTGCCAGGACATTTTCCCAAGGCCTGGATGGTTGATTAATTTACTAATTGCAGGGGCCTTCCTCTGTTCATGTGCTCCTGAGCTGAAGGTCTGGGGAGGGCTTAGTAGGTTAGTAATAGCAGGGGCTTTGCTGCTTTTCAGGTGCTCCTGTGCTGGAGGGCTGGAATAATTTTATGACAGAAAGGGGCCTTGCTATTTTGTTTAGTTGCTCAGCATGTAGGCCATTGTCACCTTGGCCCTGTGTCGTGTGCAAGAACCGTATCCTCCCACTTTCATTCCTTGTCTGTGCAAATGGTGTTTCATGAAAGGGCACGCCCCTTGAATGTGGGCCACTTTTTTCGTCAGTGCCCGGGCCGAATTGTGATCCCAATCCGACCCTGCTTCGTGGACGCAGAACTTCACCACTCCTCAGCTGATTCTGATTTAGGGGTCAGATTCAAACTTCCATTCTCAACTTGCAGCAGAAGAAATATTAATACATCTGCCCCTCAGTGAGGTAGACTAAGTTAGCCAACTTGCAATTAGTCTGATTCCTCTGTTCCCTGGGTCTTTTAAGGCCCAGGTTTATGCTTTCACTCTAGGTTTTTGTTTTATTGTATATGTCATTGTAACTCTGCGGGTAAAATTTCTTCTCACCATATGACAGAGGTTAATCATACAAAATCACACCTCTCTGTCTAAGAAGAGTTCAAACGTCCTGTCTTATCATTTGCACAAATAATCATTTATGTCAATTAGTCAACTTTTTCCTTGAATGGTTTGTGAGTTTAAATAAACAAAAGTCAACAATCTACCTGTAGGAAATGTAGCCTGGCATGAGTATCTGTAATGTTGAACATGTGATTTTTCTTTTTCCTGAAACTTAAGAATTGTATACCATTTTATGTATTTGTACAGCTTTTTGATCATGTTGCTGAATGCTTGGGAGATTTCATGGACAAAAAGAGAATAAAAGATAAAAAGCTACCAGTTGGGTTTACGTTTTCTTTTCCTTGTAGACAATCAAAGCTAGATGAGGTAAGAACATACTTTTCTACATATGTGAGCCGCATTGGTGAAATGGAGAATTTGTTCCACGTGTTCCTTTAATTGGAAGAACAATGATGTATAGTACATATGTATACAAAACCTGAAAGTCCATGGTCGCAGCATACCTAAAATAATGATTTCTTCTCTCGAGGAACTTAGTTTATGATGCCATTAATTTAATTGTCCTATATTTAAAGTATGGTATTTGAAGAGGTGGCACACTTAATTCAGCATGCATGTAGTACAGTAGTTTTATTGAAACTGTTCGAAATCCAAATAAGGTTAAGAAAACCTTATTGCTCACTACCTTAATAGGTGTTTTTTTTCTGCTACAATAGAGCAAGATCTATGCGCGCTGTTCTGAGTTCATTTATGCAGAATAACCGGTATCAAAGAATATAAAATAATTTTGGGGGGTGTTAATTTTGTAAAGTGCCATTAATGACTTGTGCAATGTGATTACACAAAATGGCCATTTAAAATTGTGAAGTTACAGGAAAAATGCAAAATTCTAAATCGAAGTATTGCTCTGCAGCAGTGAAATTGCCGCTAAAACATATTACGCCCGATTATGCAGACTCTGTAAGTGAACCCAGAAATATTCTTTTCACAAGTTTTAAAACACAACATATAATACTTTTAAAATGTACATAAACCAAAACCTCCCTCTTCTTCGTCACAGATAAGACAAACCTCTGAGATCCCACTTCAGGGGCACCAAACCCACAGTAATTGTAAGAACTGTGCACTATGCCTTTGTTGCCATAAAAGGGATTGGTTAGTCTAGAAATCTTTATTTATTTTGCGATCTATTTTTAGTCTATTAATTTCTCCCTTGGGAAGATAAGTAAAAACCCAACACAAGAGATATCCCACACCAATTTAGAAAACTAGAGTAAATTTAATACATAAAATTAGACCAAAATAACAAACATCCAATCTGGCAAACTGGAGATATGCAATTTTAAATGTTTAAGTAAAAACGATGCCAAGAAAGAGAAAGCGCTAACTGTGGATAGCTGGTCGCCCTAGACTGGGACAAAGTCACAAGTTCAGGCTGACCGTAATGGAGTGTGAGCAAGATACAGGGACAAGGTTAGTCCTGCTTATGAGTTACCCTCTCAAAGTCCAGTGTACAGATTTCAAAACTTCTGTATTTCACTGCAGGAGCTCAACTGATGCCAGCCAAGGGTCCAGGGCCTGGGAAGGCACCTCTAGGGGATCAGGAATTCGCTCCAGCATAGGCCAGCAGGGCTTAGGCAGGATCAGGCAGGACAAGTTACAGCAGGTCAATTAAGCAATTGCATGGGGGCCTCTGGAGCTTGTTCTGTCCCTATAGCTCTGAACAGGTAGGCCAGGTGACTCTTGCAGTCAAGCAGGTTAGCCTGGGATAGAAGAAACAGGTCTAGTCTTCCTTCTCAGAGAACAAGGCAGGCCTCAAGCAGCTGGGCAGTCATCTGGGAACAAAGCAGGCCTCAAGCAACAGGGCAGGTCTCTACTAGCAGCAGGGAAGTCCTTTGGGGAACAAGACGGGCCTCAAGTAGAAGGCCAATCCTCTAGGGAATGAGGCAATCCTTCTCATTTAATATCCACAGGTCCATGCTAATGAGTGGCTAAGGAGATCCAATATTTATACCTGGTGCCTCTGTTTGAAATAGAGGAGACTTTTAGTTCACCCCCACATCTGTTTTTGAAAAGTTCTTATCTTCCCTTGCTCCAATTGGTCTAGTCAATGAACAAAAATTCCCTTGGATCAATGTCACTAATAATCACCCTCGCTCAATCAGCATTCCATCCACATCAGTGTCAAAATAAGGGATCCCCACAATTCTATATATTTAACACATTACAATTTTAACTCCCAAGACATAAGAAAATAGTCCAATTTATTCATCAATCGATAGAAAACTATTAAAAACACAATAATAAAAACATTTTTACATTCATTATACTTAAAGACAATCAATCATAATATGTCGAAATACAATCACAAAAAGAGACATTATTCAGTGATTCATTTTAGAAAATGTCCTAAGTCATTAATCTGTTGGAATCTATACAAGACGTCAGGCTAGTATCAGCAGATGACAATACGATAGTTCCTCGGATTTAATTAAAAACATGGCGTCGCCGCATTTCGACAAAGTAGTTGGTTGTCTCTTTTTTCTCACAATCTTAAAAATTAAATTATATCTAAAAAAAACACAAAATTACATATCAATGTGTTATCCCCACAATACAGCATCTGACATTTTTCTTCTAACAGAGGTTCCAATATTATTCCATCTATTTTCATCTTTTTGCGACTTAGAACCCCTTAGGTGGACCCATCATAATCATTTTTCACAACAAAACACAGTGTTTGTATTCACAACCATTGCTGGGTCCCTCCTATTTGACACCTGTTGACACACATATCTCTCTTGCTGTTGCGCCTCCTTTCATACCCAAGTGAGCTGGTATTTACACTAACTAGCTCCCCAATATCGGGAGCCCTCCTTAATGGAGAGACAATGTGCTCAAATATTCATAACATTCACAATCTGTTTATTTCCGAGGCCATTTAATACATACCTCAGGGATTACATCAGTGGGACCCAATCCTGTATATAAAATCTCGAAGTGGCTACACCGTGTCTCTCTGAAATACATTAGGACCCAAGAAGATATATCATTAGCCCAACTTTGTTCATTTTCCGTCACGTGTATATTATACTTCCAAGAACCCATTGTCATATACCTGATGGTGTTCCTGTGCATGCCTCCAAGCAATACTTCCTCAATTAGTTAATCTCATAACTTTGGTGTTGTATCCTCCAAATGTGAACTCTCATTTATCACATTAACGATCCTATTCTTCGATAGTTCATCGTGTTTTGCTCTGTGATTAATTAGAGAAACACACAATTCGATATTTGATACAGCTCCATTATTTACAAGCCTTTCATGAATCTAACCACTGTCTTGTGGTCTCACAAATATGTATTCCATACCTAAATCGCTTTTGATTCAGCCCAATAACGTTATGTGGTAGGGTCTGAGGAAGCCGTGTGGTATCGCCGTAAAAGATGTGCTCCGTGTTTCAGTTCCCAGATGCGGTGAACCTGAGCGCAAAAATGCATAAATTCGGTCAGATCCCAATTTTTAATAGGGCAAGGCTATCTCTATTGTTAAATTGCATATCCCTCCATAGAGCCTGCCTTCGTAGTCCTCACGGCCTGGCAACATACTTTTTTCACGAGTGGCGATCGGAGTCCCATCTCGTCCCAGTTCGCAGCAAAATGCGTTCCCCACGCAAGCTGGCGGTTTAAATAGTGCCCGTATAATCATTCATGATATTCACCTGATGTGGTATAGCTACGACTCCCGTTGCATGAGTGATCGATATCCGGATTACTGAAAATAGCCTAATATAGCCTGCTCCGGCTTCATTGTGAAACCGAACGGTCTGCCTAGTGATCGTATTTACATCTAATGAGGCCCCCCATCAAATATTACCAATTTCTTACAACAAACGATCTTTTCAGCAGGTGTTATGTATATTAGGAGTTGTCACTCGATTTTTATGGTATATTGACAGTACCGTGAAGCTTCAAGGTGCAAGTTACACCATCGCCCCCCCAGATCTCGTTCTTAGGTACATTAAACCACCTTATTCCTCATATCTCTCCATGGTATATTATCTGTATTTCAAATCTCTGTTGTTCTGAGCTCTTATTCTTATAAGGATAAAATCATCATATTGAGGCCAATGATAGGGCCCTCTTACTAGTATGGATCCCTTTTACTAGTATGGATCCCTTTAAACACTTTTGGGATCGGTATACTGAAACCTGTGCTCCATATTAATCGTCTGGCGCCCCCACCTTCATAGGGTGTTAAAAATCCCATTAAGGAGCAGGCCACTATTGGATGAATGAATTATGATACAAAATCCTAAATGGGCATAATGTGCATAGTCTGCTTCGTCAAATATCTAGTCGGCCGAACGGCTATCATTCTAACATTGCAGAGCTATGAATATTATGAGTCACTTTCAGTTATAAATAAAACCTATATAAACAGACCTATCCTTGGCTTCCTCACAAATATAATAACAGTTTATGAGCCGTTCACAGCCCTCTTTAGAGTTCAGCCCAGTCCTGACTGTATTAAGAATATATATGAACCATTTTACTCTGTTTGCGTTTGGCCGTGATGTCGCCACCACGCTTACTCCCCGTAATCCTTTCTAGTATTAACCACTTGATATCATCATGTGTATGGTTCATTAGAGTGAAGTGATCAACAAGGGAGGTATTCGCCTTTTTATCCCTAATTGCTGATTTATGCTCCGTCAGGCGGGTCCGAAACTCACGCCCCGTCTCGCCCACATAGCCAAGTCTGCAAGAACATATCAATAGGTAAACAAATTTTTTTTTCTACAGTTATTTAAGTCCTTGGCCATAATAGCATGTTTGTTAAAGGTAAGACTCTTCCCTTCAATACATTGCTCACAGCTATTACAATTTCCACACCTGTAATTACCTGTGACCTGCCTTCCTACTAAATCTAGTTGCCTAGGCCCCCCTGGTTCTCGGAAAGTATGTACCAAGTTCCTTTTCAAATTGTCGTTACGTTTGAACGCAAAGATAGGTCGTTCTAATGTTGTGAGTTAATTGCCATTAAGCAGTGCCCAATTTGAATTGATTATATTTTTAATTTTATTACTAATGCTAGAGAATTGACTGTCAAAGACAATTTTGTCCATTGCGGCACTCTTCTTTTTTTGCTTTCCTTGTGAATTCTCCAGCATACTCTCCCTATTATAAAATCTTGATCTTTTAAAAGAGTGATTGATAAGTCTCTTAGGGTAGACCCTCTCCTTTAATATAAGTTTCAAAATATCTGAATGTTTGTAAAAATCATTTAATGAAGAACAATTCCTTCTAAGCTGAAGGAACTGTCCGAAGGGTATATTGTCCTTCTGCAATCTAGGGTGGTAACTAGAGTAGTGGAGAAAAGTATTCTTGTCAGTGGGTTTTGAGTAAAGGTCCACTTCTAATTTCCCCTCTACATGTTTCCAAATCCAAGAAGCTCACCTTATGTGGTGTTCTGTGAACTTCAAATTAATATCACCAAAGTTAAGCCAGATTAAAAATTCCTTCAGTAACTCTTCTGAACCCATCCATATAATCCAAATGTCATCTATGAATCTGTGCCAGTTAAACACATTTTAATAAAATGGAGCTAATTCATTGAATATGTGTCTGGACTCAAAATGACCCACATTTGCACAGGCCAGACTCGGGGCACAAGTTGCGCCCATGCTGGTCCCCTTACGCTATAAATATAGATCTTCCTTAAACAAGAATAAGATCTCTTTTAACACTAAATTTGTGCATTTGATTATGAATTTTGCACTAGGCCCTTAGTAACACCAACATCCTCCAGGATGTGCTTAATAACCGCAATCGTGTCATCTTGGGGGATGCTGGTGTAAAGTGCCTCAATGTCCAGAGTCACCAATAATTGTGACCTTTCATTAAAACTCAATCCCTCCACTATACTTATCATATGGGAAGAGTCCTTAATGTATGATCGTTGTTCCTGTATCACCGACTTTAAAGTCTATGTACTTGCTTAATGGTTCTAGTGGAGAACCTATACAGCTAACAATAGGGGGTAGAGGTGGGTTGTCCTCACTTTTGTGAATCTTTGGGAGCCCGTATATTTCTGGTATTTTAGCACTATTCTGCAATAAAAACCTGTATTCGCTCTCTGCGATAACCTCACTCTGTTTGGCTGCAGTGACAAGACCTAATGCTTTGTCTTTCAGGTTTGTCCAGTTACGCATGGGACCTTTGTATAGTGTTCTGAAACATTCAGGAGATTGAGCACCAAGTGTTCATAATCCTGCATGTCAAAGATGACAACACCTCCCTCTTTGTCAGCGGGTTTGATAGCAATCTGGAGGTCATTTTTAAGGGCCAAAATGGCCTCTCTTTGTTGTCTATTCATATTATTGTTATAGGTGGAGGGTTATCCCAAATATTTCTGATTTTAGACTCCACTATCCGTTCAAAGGCTTCAACGTTCTTATTTACCATGTTTAAATATGGGGTAATGGTGGACCTTGATTTAAACCTGAAACACTCTCCTCTGGGGTGTTCTCCCTATTTTGAAAGAACCGATTCAACTACATTTTACGAAAAAAGGACTTACCATCTTTTTCTAAGTTGACTTGTTAATATAAGGTGTTGGTGCAAATGTAAACCCCTTCTCTAAGACCTCAATCTCTATTTTATTTAAAACCCTTTTTGAGAGATTGATTATTGGCATTTTATTTACCGCCAATATCGTTGGTTCCTGCTGTCGAGGTATTCCTCCTGTTGGGGATTCCTCATATGTTGTCCTCTTCCATAATTCCTGTTCTGTCTCCTCATCCCTCTGGGGCATTGGTCTAAAAAGGCATCGTAGAAGAAGTGGAGGGCCCTGCGTTATGGTCAGGCTTCTGGAGGTATGAACCCCCATTTTGTCTTTCCACGCCTTCATCTTCACTGCTCGACCCCGAAGTCTCTGAAAACGTAATGCGTTTATGTCCACCCCTCTTATAAGTCGGTCTGTGCTGGGGTGCCCTCTCCCAATTCGGTTCTTGTCTTGGTTGTTGATAATAATCCTGGCTTAAAAATGGGTAATTTAATTCTATCGTGTATTTGCTTACATCTTTCTGTAATTTGTTTGTCTTTTTAGTCTGTAAGTAATCTCTATACCCATCTACCTCTATATTCAGTTCCTCTAATTCCTTTTTAGCTTCCTCGAGCGCTGAATTGTTTTTTAATTCAGCTTCAAGTTTTTCTATTTCCTCCCTTTCTAGTATAATTATCTCTTGGGCGGTCTCAATGACGAGCAAGATCCCGGACCGACTGCACCTATTTGAGATATGGGACCAAGGGCCATATGTAGGTAGCTAAATACCGGTCGGTAACGGCCGAAATTCGGTAAGTTAGCCGTTACCGACTGGTATTTAGGCATTTGAGATGTAGGAGGCCAAAAATAAGGATTCCGTAATTATGAATCGGTAAATACCGATTCATTATTACCGAATTCCAAATTACCGAATCAGCATTTACCGAATTCTTATGTACGGATTCGGTAAATAAGAAAAGGTAAATAAGAGACAAGAGATGTAGGTAAAATCGGAAATACCGAATTTCATGAAATTCGGTATTTAAGAGTCAGTAATTACCATGGGTTGAAAGCAGGTGATAACCAGGTGCAGGCCATAAAACAGGCCCCAAAATGCAGCAGTGTGATCAGAATGGCGGCTTTCTATGTGATAGCAAGGCGGCTACGGTTACAGGCAGCAGGAGTGAGGATCTGGAGACGGGAGGAGCAAGTCTACAGACAGCGAATCCCACTCTTCCAACTTACTGAGGCAGTGATACATCAAAGGTACAGGCTACACTCCCACACCATCCTGGACTTGATAAGGGACCTGCACCTACTCCTGGAGCACCCAACACCAAGGGCGCATGCCATACCACCACATGTGCAGGTGCTCTGTAGCCTGCACCTACTTGCATCTGGCAGTTACCAGGGGGTGATAGCTGTGGAAGGTGGGGTGTCCCAGAGCTGCCTGTCCCGTTTCTTCAGGAAGTTCCTGGAGGCCATGATGCAGAGAATGCATCATTACATCAGCTTCCCTGACACACATGCGGAACTGCTGAAGACCAAGACTGACTTTTACCAAATGGCACAGTTCCCACATGTCATCGGCTGTATTGATGGCACACACATCCCAATCTGCCCACCTGCAGCCACTGAGTACATCTACAGGAACAGAAAGTCCACCCACTCAATAAATGTGCAGGTAATCTGTGATGCTGCCAACATAATCACAGACATCGTGGCCAAATTTCCTGGAAGCACCCACGACTCATACATCTTCCAGAACAGTGGGATCTACACACGCCTGGCAGCGGGGGAATTCGGAGAAGGATACCTGCTAGGTAAAACACTGTGACACACCCTGATACATACTGCAGATGTAGGTGTTGTTGTGCATGTGATTAATGGCTCTCTCTTTTCCACATAGGCGATAGCGCATATGCCGTCCGCTCATTCATCCTCACTCCCTACCTGAACCCATCAACCCCGAGTGAGAGACAATACAACGTGGCACACAAGTCTACACGCAAAATTGTGGAGCGCACGTTTGGGCTGTTGAAAAGCAGGTTCCGTAGCCTCCACAAAAGCGGAGGCGTATGTCAGTACTCACCCCTCATCTGCTGTAAAATCATTGTAACTTGCGCAATGCTGCACAACCTTGCCACCAGGAAAGGAACAGCAGTAGAATTAACAGATATTGAGGATGATGATGATGATGAATTTGCACACCCTGAGCCCAACACAGCTGGAGTGGCGCCAGCTGCAGATGGGAGACAAAGACGAGCAGAGATCAGACGCAACTATTTCTAAGTAAGTAAGGAGACACAGCCAGTTGTTGTATGTACACAACTTAGTTTTAATATCTTGGTACTACGCCAGTACACAGAAGCCCAAATGTGCCAGTCCAATTGTTGCCATCCATTAGGGAAGTCATGGTTTACTTCACCCATTCCAGTTCAGGGAGTGTGGGCAGCATCAGTGTCTGCGGGCACGCCCACCTGTGCTGGATGCCATTGGCTGGCTGTCCTCACTGGCTGTGTGGGCAGTGGCAGCCCCATGCCGCCTGCTGCTCCTCCGGGTGTCAGTAACAGGGGGGTGGGGGGTCACATTGCTGCTTCTACTGGTGGTCTCCTTGCTATCCCCCACATCCAAAGCACCAGCTGTCCTCGTCCAGCTTGCTGCACAGCAGCAGCACTGACTGGGACATGTCCCACATGCCCGCAGCCATCTCTCTCATTCTCTCCGCCATTGAGCTGATGCCCTTATCAATGTTTTTTACATTTTTATTTAGGTGCTTCATCTGTCGTTGGACCAACTGGATGGCCTTCCCCTGCATGTGCTGCACCTTTACCATACTTGCCTCCAGGCCCTGTGGCGCCTGGCACCTGTGTGGGCCCCCTCGGCGGTGGACTGCTGATGAGCATTGCTTTTCTCAACTGCAACAGTTGATGTGTCACCCCCACCGTGTCTTTTGCGGAAGACTCAATTTCCCGGAGTGTGCCCACATGCCTCCTGGTTCTTTGCACTGCATGTGTTGTTGCAGCCGGTGACGCTACCATTTGAGGTGAGGACAGTAGTGGTGAGGTCAGCAGCTGTGGTGACGCTGGCAGGTGTGGCGAGGCTGGCCATGTTGGTGATGCCGCTGTTGCTTGTGTGGTGTGCCCTGCACTGGTACTCGCCTCCTGTGTGCCTTCACTCCGGGGTGCACTACCTTCCTTGTCCTTGGGACACCTGCGAGATGTCTCGCCTGTGGATAAAAAATCGTACATTAGCTCTGTGGTCCTGCAGCCCTGCTTATACAATTAAATTCTCATCTCTGAAACACTGTCGCTTTTGCCTCAGCTTGCTCATCACTGATGTGTGTCGCATGCCTTGTTGTTTGGTGTGTTGTCTGACATGGTAGGTGTTTCACTGACTACATCTCCCATAATGCATTGCTGGTGTATACTAAAACCTGTACTGGAGTGGGGTTCACACTACCACATTGGGGAAGGAGAAATGGAAGGGGAAGGGGTGGGGGTGATTGCTGTGCATGCTTCTTACCTTTTTTGGTGGCAGCTCGGGCTGAGCTGTCTGCATCCCCAATCCTACAGACGCTGTTTGGCTCTATGGTGGACTCCACCAGCTTTTCAAACTCAGTCAGGGCAGGTGCCCTGTTCCTTCCTCTTCCTGTGTGCCTTGATTGTTTCTGGAGCTCAGCCATTTTTCACTTTGTCACGCTCCGGAGGTCATACCACCTCTTCTTGAGGTCGTCGATGTCCCATGGGGTCACTCCAATGGCATTCACCTTGGTTTGTATAGCCAGCCGAATCTTCCTTTTGGCAGATTCTGCCACCTGCAGGGACTGCTTGCCAAACAACTTGTGGTGTTCCTTCACTACCTCCTCCACAAGGACCTGCAGCTCCATGGTGCTGAATTTCACCTTCCTCTTTCTCTCTGCTCCTTCCCTTTCAGAATCCTTGCTTGACATTGTGCTGTTTTCCTGGAGTAAGTATCCCAGTGTCTCAAGGGCTCTGCTCTGCTCTCCCAGCCTCTCCAGCAGCTTCAGATGGAGTGCACCTGCATGGGTGTGGCCACTTCCTGGTTGGGAGGTGGGGTGGTTGCACCGGATTGGCTGATTCCTTGATTGTTTGTTTTTTTGAATTGCCGATTCAGTATTTACCAAATCGGATTTGACAGATTCGAATTTTACCGATTAGGTTTTTACCAATCGGTGTTGGGGATTCGGTATTTCTTCACCGAATTTTACAGATTTGGTAAATGTTACTGAATTTTTACCTACATCCCAAATACCGAATTCTTATTACTGATTCGGTAAAATTCGGTAATAATCGGTATTTAAGATTCTGTGTTTGGATTTATCTGCATATGGCCCCAAGTCGCCAGGAACTTCCTATTCTCAATAAAGAGGCCAGGCTCATTTTTCACCTGTAAACCCACTGGGATCACACCTGATTTTACATACTCAATTTAAAACTCGGCGTGCATTTCAGTTCGAATCCATTTTTTCTTTAGATTCAGAATGTTCCCCCATTTCTCATTATTACCTGACAATATTGTTACTTTATTGCCTTTGTTAGTGCTCATATTGATAATTTTGTTGAATTGCTCCTCACTGAATCCATACGTTTAATAAAGTCCATCTTGTCTGACCGTTCAATAGAACTCTTATCCAGACAACAAAATATTGATAATGGGTTGGAAATCCTAACCATTCCAATACTCGCCAGATATAAGTTGTACTCACAATCTGAAAATAATGGAGGGAGTGGCCCAGCCATCCAAGGGACTGGGTACCCACACGATCAATGAAACAAAAATTCCCTTGGATCAATGTCACTAATAATCACCCTCGCTCAAGCAGCATTCCATCCACACCAGTGTCAAAATGAGGGATCCCCACAATTATAAGCACAAACACATTACAATTGTAACTCCCAAGACATAAGAAAATAGTCAAAATTGTTCATCAATCGATAGAAAACTATTATAAACACAATAATAAAAACATTTTTTACATTTATAATACTCAAAGACAATCAATCATAATATGTCGAAATACAATCACAAAAAGAGACAGGATTCATTGATTCATTTTAAAAAACATCCTCTGTCATTATTCCGTTGGAAAATATACAAGGTGTCAGGCTAGTATCAGCAGATGACAACACGATAGTTCTTCGGATTTAATTAAAAACCATGGCATTGATGCTTTTCGGTGTGCTGCCTGATATGCACCACCTTTCTCAAGACAAAATAGTTGATTGTCTCTCTTTTTTCTCACAATCTTAAACATTCAATTATATCTAAAATACACAAAATTACATATCAATGTGTTATCCCCACAATACAGCATTTGACAGTTTTCTTCTAACAGAGCTTCCAATATTATTCCATCTATTTTCATCTTTTTGCGACTTAAAACCCTTTAAGGGGACCCATCATAATTATTTTTCACAACAAAACACAGTGTTTGTATTCACAACCATTGCTGGGGCCCTCCTATTTGACACCTGTTGACACACATAGCTCTCTTGCTGTTGCGCCTCCTTTCATACCCAAGTGAGCTGGTATTTACACTAACTAGCTGCCCAATATCGGGAGCCCTCCTTAACCCCTTAAGTGCTACGTCGGTGCGTTGGCCGACGGCAGCACTACCTCCCCAGTGCTGCGCACGACCATTGGACGTCCATTCAGCACTAGTTCCAATGGACAGCGCAGCACTGGGGAGGGATGTTTACTAGCATCTATGAGGCTAATGGAGAGACAATGTGCTCAAATATTCATAACATTCACAATCTGTTTATTTCCGAGGCCTTGTACTACATACCTCATGGATTACATCAATGTGACCCGATACTGTATATAAGATCTCTAAATGGCTTCACCGTGTCTCTCTGAAAAACAGAGTCAGAGTCTAGGGGCCAGATGTAGAAGCCTTAATACCGGTCGGAAACGGCCGATTTCGGCCGTTTCCGACCGGTATTTTGCTTTTGAGATGTAGGGGGCATTTTATTTACAGAATCGGTATATTTACCGATTCGGTAAATATACAGAATCGGTAAAAGACCGAATCGGTAAATATACCGATTCTGTAAATCAAGATGTAGGTGGCACTGTAATCAGTGCCACAGGCCCTTACCGAATCGTTATTTACCATGGAATACTATTCCATGGTAAATAACGAAATCCAGTGTACATGCACATCTGTGCATGTACACCTGTGGCATGTGACACACAGACATGCCCTTTGGGCATGTCTGTGTGCCACATGGCACACAAGCCAGAAACAGGGGTGCAACAGGGTGTCAAAGTGACACCCTGTCACCCTTGCAAAATCGGTAATTTTACCGATTCTGTAATTACAGAATCGGTATTTGCAATTGATTCCTATGGGCTTCAAGGCCCATAGGAATCAATGGCAAATACCGATTCTGTAATTACAGAATCGGTAATTACCGAATCTTACAGATTCGGTATTTTTACCGAATATTCTTCCTACATAGCAATTTCCGAATAGTGAATACCGAATCTGTAAAATTCGGTATTTACCATTCGGTAAATTGCTATTACCTACATCTAGGCCAAAGTCACTTTATTCGATTATTTTAAAATCATAAAAGTATACTATACCAATACATAGAAATTTTAAATTTATATAATATAATTAAAAAACGATTTGATAAAAACAATACAGCACATGAATATAAAAAACAACGGACTATATAGATGATTCTATGGAGAAATTTTACAAAAGTATACATTATCTCATATCAGTTATTATTGCATTAATAATTCATTATATACTTGGTAATAGATGAAAGCTGTGGCAATTAAACATTATGCGGTTCCAATGATGTAATGTCCCTAACTCTGTTCTGTCTAGCATCATGTTTCTCTGAAATACAATAGGAGCCAAGAAGATATATCATTAGCCCAACTCTGTTCATATTCAGTCACATGTGTATTATACTTCCAAGAACCCACTGTCATATACCTGATGGTGTTCCTGTGCGTGCCTCCTAGCAATACTTCCTCAATTAGTTAATCTCACAACTTTGGTGTTGTATCCTTCAAATGTGAACTCTCATTTATCATGTTAACAATCCTATTCTTCGATAGTTCATTGTGTTTTGCTCTGTAACTAATTAGAGAAACACATAATTCGATATTTGATACAGCTCCATTATTTACAAGCCTTTCATGAATCTAACCACTGTCTTGTGGTCTCGCACATATGTATTCCATACCTGAATCGCTTTGTCGTAGTCCTCACGGCCTGGCAACATACCTTTTTCATGGGCGGCGATCGGAGTCACGTCTCGTCCAGGTTCGCAGTGAAATGCGTTCCCCACGCAAGCTGGCGGTTTAAATAGTGCCTGTATAATCATTCATGATATTCACCTGATGTGGTATAGCTACGACGTCTGTCTCGTGAGTTTTACGTCAGTGTTTATAGCGACTGTAGTGATCGCTATCCAGATTACAGTAAATAGCCGAATATAGCCTGCTCTGGCTTCATGGTGAAACCGAGCAGTCTGCCTAGTGATCGTATTTACATCTAATGAGGCCCCTCATCAAATATTACCAATTTCTTACAACAAACAATCTTTTGGGCGGGTATTATGTATATTAGGAGTTATAACTCGATTTTTACGGAATATTGATAGTACTCGGGGCGTGAGTTTCGGACCCGCCTGACTGGGCATAAATCAGCAATTAGAAGTAAAAATGCAAATGCCCTCCTTGTTGATCACTTCACTCTAATGAACCACACACATGATGATATCAAGTGGTTCATTCTAGAAAGGATTACGGGGAGTAAACGTGGTGGCGACATCAACGCCAAACGCAAACATAGAGAACAATGGTTCATATCTATTCTATTCTTTTTTTTTTTTTTTTTTTTGAAAACCTTTATTGAGAAACATGAAGATACAATAGCAATCATACAGCCACATCGGGTCGGCTGGCAACATTTCCAATAATCATATCAGGATGAATAAATACACAGCCCTTCAGCCGACAACCCTAGGGCCCGGCGGCAGTTAGACAATCATGTCGTGTCATACATTACATCACAGGAGGAATCCGGTTTTTGTTTTGTGTTTTTTAGAAAAAACCAACCAACCAAAAAGTAAGAAAATAACTGCAGAGGCTAAACTGAAGGCAGAGACATAAGTGATCCTTCTGGGGAGGGAGTACCACATCCATCACTGTTTCATAGTCTATAGGAAGAGCAGACGGGAGGGGGGGTAGGGGGAAAGAGAGATAGCCAGCGATATATAGACCAATCCAAACCAGAAGGAACATCACGCTAGGGGGAGTGCAGCACTTCCGGTGGAGGCTCAAATGGGGGGGTACAAATTTCGCCACGATATTGGTTCCTCTGATTCCACACCCCCTCCCACTTCTTGGGCCTGCCCCGAGCGTTGTAAACTGTTTTTTCACGAAACATGCACCAGTCCATGTTCCTAGACCAGGCGGACAGGCTGGGCGCCCTAGACGATCCTCACAGTTGCGCAATGTCACGCTTAGCGATCATGTTACCCAAGGAGGCCCACTGCGTCTGTGCCACATTATAATTATTAGGCTCCCACACATTCAATAGACTCCTTCAGGCCTCAGGCAAAAGCGAAACACCCGTCACCTCAGTCATAACACCATGCACACGATTCCGAAAGTATTCTCGATGACTAAGTTTGAATTCTAGTTGCAACTCTTCAAAAGACTTTATCTTGTCTTTCCGCCAAAGGTCCCCCATCCTACTAATTCCAATAAGGTCCCATTTATCAAAACCCTTGGTAGTCCACAAATTGCCCAACCTCTCAGCAGCGTAAAGTGGAGTCGCTCGAGTGAGAGTATCCGACCAGCCCATAGCGGCATTAGCGGTGTACCAGACCCGCACCGCAACTCTGATAGGCCCGGTCAAAGCCACATCGGAATGTTTGGAATAAAGCGCCCTGTTATAGTCTCCGCCCGGCAACAGCCATTTATCCATAGCAAAAGCCGGGTTAGGAGCTGGACCATACATCGCATGATTGACCGAGCTCAGTTGTGAGGCCCAGTAATATCGTCGTATATCTGGCAACGCAATACCGCCATCATACCAAGGCAGCGTAAGCTTAGCCAAGGCAATCCGGGGATGTCCGACCCACAGCAATTTCCTTTGTAGGCACTCGATCTCATGGAAGTAGCTGGAAGGCACTAGATCTAATGTATTCTGAAGCGCATACAAAAATCTGGGAAGGGACATCATTTGGAATAAGGCTGCTCTGCCCACCAGGGACAGCGGCAGCCTGCTCCAGGCTTTCACGTCTGCTTTTAAGCGAATAAGCGGGGGAAGTAGGTTGCGCTGATACCTGACAGCCGAATCACGCGAAACATAGATACCTAAATATTTAAACCCGGTGGAAGAAATTTGTATTGGACAGTTGCGCGGTACGAGTGGAGTATCGTCTGTGAGCGAATACACACAAGACTTGCCCCAATTGATGACCAGTCCAGAGTTCTTCCCAAAGGAATTAAGGACGTCGAACAAAACCCCCAGTGACTTCCGAGGGGAGGTGAGGTAAAGAAGAATATCGTCCGCATAAAGTGAGATGCGATCTTCAAAACCGGGGACCCACCTGATACCCTTGAGGGACGGCTCCCATCTCAACCAAGCGGCCAAGGGCTCTGTAGCCAAGGCAAAAAGCAACGGAGAGAGAGGGCATCCTTGCCGCGTACCTCTCCCCAGAACAAAGGGAGCCGACAACTCGACCGTTAATGACAACCTGGGCCAGGGGCTCCTCATAAAGTAAGCGGACCCACCCGATGAACACCGGTCCGAAGCCAAACTTCGCCAAAGCCGCTCATAGATATGGCCATTCCACTGTGTCAAATGCCATAGTGGCATCTAAAGAAACCAAAATGGCCGGTTCACGTAGCGTGTCCGCCCTCGCCAGCACGCCATGAAGACGCCGTAAATTCAGCGCGGTATTACGGGATGGAATAAAGCCAGACTGATCTGGATGCACCAAATCTCCAATCACTTTAATCAGACGGTTAGCTAATATTTTCGCCAAAACTTTAGGTTCCACGTTCAGAAGTGAAATAGGCCTATAGGAGGTATAGAATTCACGGGGTTTTCTTTAGGGATCACCACAATAGACGCTAAGCGCTGGTCACCGGGAAGCGAACCCCTCTCCCTGGACTCCAAGAACATCGAGCGGAGATATGACGCCATTTTGTTCGGACACAACTTGTACAGCTTGATGGGAATGCCGTTTGGGCCCGTGGCTTTTCCAGAGCGAATGGAGCGAATAGAGAGCGCTACTTCATCAGTGGAGAAGTCCGCCTCCATTAGGTCTCTATCAGAGTCGGACAGGCAAGGCAAAGCGATATCCCTAAGCAAAAGATGGGAGTCTTCCTCTGGCCGATCTGAGACCGGAGCGTACACCTTACGTAAGTGACAAGCAAACTCCTACACAATCTCCAACGGATCAGTCACACGTACACCATCCACTCGCTCAACCACAGGCACCACACAATTCAATCTCTCCCTCTTGTCCAACCAAGCTATCCACTTCCCCGCCTTATTGCCCACATCATACAAACGGCCCTGTTGTTCACGACTCATAGCTTTCGCGGCATTCGTAACCAATGCTCTATAATCAGACTGCTTCAGTTGCAAAACATGCACTTTTTCACGCGTTACCCCACACTCAAGATCCTTCTCCAAAGCCACTACATCAGACTCCAGTTGTTCAACCTCCCCATTGTGGCGCTTCTTAGAGCTGGCGACCAGCGACAGTGTCTGACCCCGTATCTCAGTTTTAAAGGCCTCCCATAGGGACACAGACGAGGACACCGATCCCACATTGTCAGCGAAGTAGTGGTCTATAGCTTTAAGCACCCCAGCCCTAGTCTCAGGAACACGGAAATGCCTGGGATTAATTGAGGCGACCCGGCCTCCTGCGTCTAAATGGAGATCTATATGTATCCATAGCGGGGAGTGATCCGAGATGCCTCTGGGCAAATGTCGGGCCTCTCGCACCGTCGTGGCTTGGGCTGCGGGCACAAGAATATAGTCAAGTCTGGCTAAGCTCCCATGGGCCCCGGAGTGGAAAGTATATTGGGCCTGACCTGGGTGAAGCATGCGCCAACAATCCACCATACCAAACGTTTCCAAGAAACCACTTAGGCAGGACTGCGACGGTGTAGGACCCCTGGGAGGATGTTGATCTTCCAGACCATCAACCACCGAGTTGAAGTCCCCTCCAACCACCAGGAGCCCCTCCGGAAGCCTCAGTACCAATTTCCCCAGGTCGACAAATGTAGTGGCCTGCAAACCCGGGGGGACATACATCGAGAGGATGGCAACCGTTCTCCCCTCCCACCTACCAACAATAGCTGCATACCTTCCCTGTCATCCAGTATCGTTTCATCAATCTCCAAGGGAAGGGAACTACGGATCATAACACCAGCCCCTCTAGAGCCCGAAGTGAATCCCGAGTGTGCCACCAGCCGGAAGCCCCTCCGGTTCAATGCATGGAACCTGTGCCCCACCAGATGCGTTTCTTGCAGTAGGACAATGTCGGGAGAATGGCGCTTCACATATTGGAGTACAATTCCCCATTTTATTTTGTCCCTTAAGCCGTTGACATTCCAACTCAAGACTCTCAACCCCCTACCCCCACCCCGAAAATGAGCAGTCGGGTCCCCCAAACCCCACGAAGGAAACACAGAATAAGCCATACAACAATACGTAGCCTCAAGAACAATACAAACAAGAAAAAGAAAGCCCCTACCCCAGGATAACAAAACAACAACCCCCCACCCTGCACCCCTGCGATGAAACCAAAAAACCACCCCATTCAGCAGTGTGCCTGTCGCCCTACCCCAGAAAACTAAACTACAAGTAGAAAAGGAAACACCCCCGGAGGAGGAAAAGTCCTGAACTCCCCACCGCCCCAGGGCTTGTCTTTAAGAAAGTCATCGACCCAAAAAAGGATAACAATCCACCGTAACACAATACGATGGTGGCACACACCGGTGCCCTTACTCCTCCTGGTCCCGTTGGCTGCCTTCAGCACCTCTGGATTGTTCCGCATTGTCCTGTGGCATAGATAACGTGTCCAACCAGTCACTGACCACCTCTGGCATATCAAAGAAGAGCACCCGCTCATTATGTTCGATGCACAATCGGGCGGGGAAAAGCATAGCATATTTCATGCCCAGGTCTCTTAATCTCCGCTTCACCCCAGAAAATCCCAGTCTCTGCTTCTGCACAGAAGGGGTAAAATCCTGGTAAAAGTTAATGGACGCATTCTCGAACTTAGTGGGGCCGCTAGTCCTCGAAGCCTGCAAAATGGCATCCCTGTCCCTCAAGTTAAAGATCCGCGCAATGATGGGTCGCGGGGCAGTCCCCTGCTTGCGTCTGCCGCCCGGAATTCTGTGGGCACGCTCCACCGCAAATAGGTTACTCAGGCCCTTAGGGGCGAGGTGGTTGATGATCAGATCTTCAACGAGTAAGTCTGTCGATTGATCGGCTGAGGACTCCGGAACACCGACTATGCGGACATTATTGCGCCTAGCGCGACTTTCAAAGTCCTCAAGCCGGCGGGCAAACTGGTCACTCGAGGTCCGAAGAGTCCGGATCTCAGTCTGGAGTTCGGAGACATCTGTGGTGAGACTGGCTGTCTTGACATCCAACGATTTGACTCTTTCGTTGGTCTTGGCTAACTCCGCCCTGATCAGGCCCACATCCACCGCCACTGTGTCGATCTTGGCTGCCAAGGTTTCGTACTGTTGGCCCATCGACGATTGTATGCTAGCGATGGCGCCCATCACGTCCCGAAGAGTTGGGTCTTCCGACTTAGGGGGGCCACCACCCAGGTGCTCCGGGGTTTTGCCAGTCCCGCTGGGCGAGCCTTTATTGCGCGTAAATCTGTCCATAATGGTGGTCTGAGTCCCACCACCGCGAGTCGCATTCTTGAGGGACCGCTTTTCACTATCAGACTTGGCCGCCATGGTGGGTTGCGTGCCCCTCAGGGGCTTTTGGGAACTGGTGTAAATGGCTCCCCACAAGGAAGAACCACGAGAGATTGAAATGCAGGGCGTCGGCGAAGATCTGTTAAGCGACGGCGCTCACAGGCCAGCTTGGCCACTAGGCAGCCACCTCCAGTCTTTGTAGCCAGAGAAAACGAAAACGAAAGTAGACCCCGGGTAGCCGTCCCCTACCACAGGCCGTTGTTGTTCAATTACTTTCGGGGTGCTCCAGATGCCCAAGTCCCGGGATGAGCCACGGGGTAGGCCTCCAGGCTTCAGGAAAGAGTAATTCGGGCGTCCGGCATCTGATTCAAAATCTGAAAAAGGCCTTTCAGATCAGGAGAGTCTTAGCTATTTGAACCCGTCGTCAGAAACAGGATTTAAGCCAGGATGGACGGTGGAGGCGGCGAGGGTCTCGGGAGCTCACAGCTCACGCGACCATCTTGGATGCGCGTTAAGCTCCTCCTGTCTCATATCTATTCTTAATACAGTCAGGACTGGGCTGAACTCTAAAGAGGACTGGGACCGGCTCATAAACTGATATTATATTAGTGAGGAAGCCAAGGATGGGTCTGTTTATATAGGTTTTATTTATAACTGAAAGTGACTCATAATATTCATAGCTCTGCAATGTTAGAATAGTAGCCGTCCGGCCGACGAGATATTTGACAAAGCAGACTATGCACATTATGCCCATTTAGGATTTTGTATCATAATTCATTCATCCAATAGTGGCCTGCTCCTTAATGGGATTGTTAACACCCTATGAAGGTGGGGGCGTCAGATGATTAATATGGAGCACAGGTTTCAGTATACCGATCCCAAAAGTGTTTAAAGTGATCCATACTAGTAAGAGGGCCCTATCATTGGCCTTAATATGATGATTTTATCCTTATTAGAATACGAGCTCAGAACAACAGAGATTTGATAATATGCCACGGAGAGCTATGAGGAATAAGGAGGTTTAATGTACCTAAGAACGAGACCTGGGGGGGCGATGGTGTAACTTGCACCTTGAAGCTTCACGGTACTATCAATATACCGTAAAAATCTAGTGATAACTTCTAATATACATAATACCCGCCGAAAAGATTGTTTGTTGTAAGAAATTGGTAATATTTGATGGGGGGCCTCATTAGATGAAGCCGGAGCAGGCTATATTAGGTTATTTACGGTAACCGGGATAGCGATCACTACTGTCGCTATAAACACTGACGTAAGACTCACGCGACGGACATCGTAGCTATACCACATCAGGTGAATATCATTAATGATTATACGAGCACTATTTAAACCGCCAGCTTGCGTGGGGAACACATTTCGCTGCGAACCGGGACGAGACGTGACTCCGATCGCCGCCCGTGAAAAAGGTATGTTGCCAGGCCGTGAGGACTACGACGGAAGGCTCTATGGAGGAATATGCAATTTAACAATAGAGATAGCGTTGCCCTATTAAAAATTGGGATCTGACCGAATTTATGTATTTTTGCGCTCAGGTTCACCGTATCTGGGAACTTAAACACGGAGCACATCTTTTACGGTGATACCACGCGGCTTCCTCAGACCCTACCACATAACGTTATGGGGCTGAATCAACAGCGATTCAGGTATGGAATACATATTTGTGAGACCGCAAGACTGTGGTTAGATTCTTGAAAGGGTTTTAAAAAATTGAGCTGTATCAAATATTGAATTTTGTGTTTCTCTAATTAGTTACAGAGCAAAACACGATGAACTATCAAAGAATAGGAGCGTTAATGTGATAAATGAGAGTTCACATTTGGAGAATTCAACACCAAAGTTGTGAGATTAACTAATAGAGGAAGTATTGCTTGGAGGCACGCACAGGAACACCATCAGGTATATGACAGTGGGTTCTTTGAAGTATAATACACATGTGACTGAATATGAACAGAGTTGGGCTCATGATATATCTTCTTGGGTCCTATTGTATTTCAGAGAAACATGGTGTAGCAACTTGGAAATTTTATATACAGGATTGGGTCCCATTGATGTAATCCATGAGGTATGTAGTAAATTGCCTCGGAAATAAACAGATTGTGAATGTTATGAATATTTGAGCACATTGTCTCTCCATTAAGGAGGGCTCCCGATATTTGGGAGCTAGTTAGTGTAAATACCAGCTCACTTAAGTATAAAAGGAGGCGAAACAGCAAGAGAGATATGTGTGTCAACAGGTGTCAAATAATAGGCCCCCAGCAATGGTTGTGAATACAAACACTGTGTTTTGTTGCGAAAAATGATTATGATGGGTTCTCCTAAGGTGTTTTAAGTTGCAAAAAGATGAAAATAGATGGAATAATATTGGAACCTCTGTTAGAAGAAAAATATCAAATGCTGTATTGTGGGGAATTACACATTGATATGTAATTTTGTGTTTTTTAGATATAATTGAATTTTTAAGATTGTGAGAAAAAAGAGAGACAACCAACTACTTTGTCTTGAGAAAGATGGTGCATATCAGGCAGCACACCGAAATGCGTCAACGCCATTGTTTTTTATTAAATCCGAGGAACTATTGTGTTTTCATCTGCTGATACTAGTCGGACGTCTTGTATAGATTCCAACGGATTAATGACCCAGAATGTTTTTTTTAAATGAATCACTGAATCATGTCTCTTTTTGTGATTGTATTTCGACATATTATGATTGATTTTTCTTTGAGTATTATGAATGTAAAAAATGTTTTTATTATTGTGTTTTTAACAGTTTTCTATTGATTGATTAATAAATTTGACTATTTTCTTATGACCTGGGAGTTACATTTGTAATGTGTTTGTGCTTATGATTGTGGGGAACCCTTATTTTGACACTGGTGTGGATGGAATGCTGCTTGAGCAAGGGTGAATATTACTGACATTGATCCAAGGGAATTTTTGTTTCATTGATCGTGTGGGTACCCAGTCCCTTGGATGGTAGGCCACTCCCTCCATTATTTCCAATTGGTCTAGTGCAGGGGTTCCCAACCCTTCCTATAGTGAGAGCTACTTTGGATCATCGAAAAAGTTTGGACCTGTTGCCTAGTATTGGGATATGATAATTGTAGACAAAGATCAAATAACAACCAAAGAGAGCATACATTATTAATTGCACAGGAGTTGTAATGCAAAAGGTTTGCATTTTTGGGGCATAAGAATCAGTTTATCCCTTGGCTCTGGATACAGCAAACAGGAGAAAGAGAGAGGGAGAGAATGATAGAAAAAGGAGAGGACAAAGCGAGAAAGAGAACAAAAGAAAGGAAAGAATGACAGCATAAGAGAAAAAGTGAAACGGGGAAAAGAGGAAAATAAGAATGAAAGAAGCAGAGAAAGTCAGGGAGAGAGAGAATGATAGGGAGGAAAGCAAAAATGAGAAAAAATAAAAAATTACAGATAAAGGAGACAAAGAAGATAAAGGAAGAAAGAGAAATTAACAAGTAAATGAAAGAAGAAAATGAAACAGTGGATGGAATGAATGAAAGGAGAGGAAAAAAGAACGACAAAGGAATTCATAGAAAAAGAACGAGGAATAGCACAGTAGACGAATAAAAGAGAAAGAAAAAATAACGAAAAAAAGATGGAAAGGAAAAATGAGGGGGAACAAAAAAGAGAAGAAAAAAGTAAATAAAGGAAGAGAAATAGAGACAAGGACAATAGTAGAGGAAGAAAAGAGAAAAAGAAAGAAAACATACTCTTAATACAACAAGAAAAAGAGGGACAGAGTAAAGAGCAGAAAAGATGAAAACAGAAAGAAGATAATACTGAATGAAAGAAGGAAAGACAGAAGAAAAGAAAAAAGTAGGAAAGAAATATGTAGGATAAGAGGACGTGGAGGAGGGAAATCGAGAAGGAAGAGGATGGAAAACTAAATTGAGAAACAAAGGGGAGGATAAAAGAAAGAACAAAAGAACAAAGGTAAAATTATTGAAAGAAAGGAGAAAAAGGTGAAGAAGAATTCATGCTTGCAGTTCTGACCTTTGTCATTCATATGTCATGTATGTACTATATGATTTGACATGTCTTGATGTAAGTCCCTCTATGGTGAGCATCTTTGCAAAAAAAAGTTTTTAGAAAAAGAATTGAAGAGAGGATAAAAGAATCAGAAGAAAAAAAAGAGAATGGAAGAGGGAAGGAATGAAAAAGAAAGAAACAAGGGAAACTTAAGGAAAAGGAGAGAAGTAGAGGTAGAAATGAAAAACCAAAAACAGTTGATAAAGAGCAAGAGTAAAATAAAGACAAGAAATGGAAAGAGAAAGAAACTGAAAAGAGTGGACAACAAAGGAGTAGGGAAAGAAATAGGAAATAAATAAGTAGTATAAGAAAATATGAAGAAATAAAGAAATGGGGGATAAAACAAGCTGAGACAGGAGAGAAAAACATATAAGCAAGGAAAGAGTAAGAAGGAGCAGCAAAAAACATAGTGGAAATAGAAGTAAATATCAAATTTTTCGGAAGAGACTAGACTGTATCATCCTGCACTGTCAGCTTTTTAGCCCTTACAAAAACTTGTTCAGTGTTTTAAACAGCTGCCTTATCAATTAGGCAGCTGTATATTCTGAAGCCTTCTGGCACGCATTTATAATTTCTGAATAGGTATGAACTAAATGTATAAAATGAATCTGAGGCCGTGTTTATTAAATAAAATGTCCTCTATGTTGAAGTAAAAGTATGTATAAAATTCACAGCCACCTCTTGTTCATAGTTTAATATTACAAGGCCCATGGTGGTTGTTTTTAAACCTCCTCATTGGGAAACTTTCTGAAAGTGGCATTTTCAAAATTGTGTTCTAAAATCCAACTTTAACTTTACAGAGGAATTTAAAATACAATTCATTTGAGTCCAAACATGATATTTCTACCTGCTTCCAATCAAATGTTAGCATTTATTAAATGTATTAAGGTAATCCAGTGTTATCCTATGGGACAGGTAAGCCTTACAGTAGTGGAAAATGAATTTAGGAGTTTTTCACGACCAGGACATCTAAAACTTGAAAACATGTCTTAATTTTTAAATACGATGCATCTTGCCCTATGGGCAATTTAGGGCCTAAATTAAGGCCGACTTAAATGTATCAAAAAAGAAGGTTTAAATCTGGCAAAAGGTTTATTTTTGCCAGGTCAAATTAGCAGTTTAAAATAGCACTTCAGACTGCACTATCAGACCTGAAACCAGTTTTAAAAGGCTACTTTTAATGGGTGGCACGGTGAGTGCTGCTGACCACTAGGAGAATTTAATTCAAATTCACTAGGAGCATTTAACTTAAAGCTGCAGGGTGACCATATATGAGGGACTTACAAGCAATTACATGTACCAATCAGATGTAAGACGATTTTACATGTTTTAGGGAGAGAGCACAATAATTTTAGTACTGGTTAGCGGTAGTAAAGTGCACAGTCCTACAGAGAACGAATTCAGCAAACCGGAGGGGTGAAGGCAAAAAGTCCTGGGGTGACCCTGCAGAGAAGGCCCAGTCCAATCACACACTAAGGTGTTTATTTCATCAGGTAAACTCATGTTGTATGAGAATGACTTTGTTGGGAAAGGGCTATGTAGAATACAGCAGTTTATTTTTTTCCAAGGTGTAACAACAAGTTCTCACAGTCATACCACCATCAAGTGTACATTATCTGCCTCCCTCGGGATCATGTGGACTTTTACAGTGCCTTTTGTTGTAAACGTATCTAGGGCTCTAGTGTAATTTTCCCGATTCATGCCCTTATATAGGTATAACTTATCATATCCTTATATAGGCATAAGAATCATAACCATATTTAGACACAGCCATTGCAGTACAAATACGGCATGGCTACTTCCACTAAGCTCCTAGAGTACAACGAGTTCTTGAAGACAACCAGCCTTCAGCAGTACGGGACTTCCCCCTGCTTCAGTATTGATTTGTCCCAGAACTCCTGGAGCATGTAAAGAACTTTGAGTTCTTAGTGACGTTATTATGTCCACCCTTACGTCAAACTCGGCACCTTCCAGGTATAAATATACCCACATCTGCCCTAGCAAACACACGGTGGTTTTGGAGCAGATCGACTAACTACTTGCCCGACGCCCTGCTGTAGCGAGTGCCGAAGGAAGCCGACCCTCCAGCTGACGCACTGAGAGAGACGCTGTCTTTTCTCCTGCTGAGAAATCAAGCTCCAGTGTTTCCCTGCTACCCTTGCGGGTTACTGGGAGATCGAGTCCTGAGAGAGAGATACAAGACCTCCTTCATTCTATAACCAATGTACGGAGCTGATTAGACCCGTAGAGAATTCTTGGATAGATTCTTGGCAGAAACTATTTAACTCAAGCTACACCTCACTTACTTCTTCCCTTGTACTAGATTTAGGTTAGGTACAACGGGGTAGGCGTATTTTAGATGCACCAGTTGAGTACTTTTAGTCATTATTTGTCATTGTATGTATTTTATCCATTTTAAGTATATTATGCTTAGAAACCATATAAACGCTTTTACAGTATTATTTCATAATACTCTTTTTACTGTACGCACTTTACTTCATAGCAAGTATTACGATTGTAGCAATTCACTTCTCTTGCATGAGAAAGAAGACTGCTCAATAAATAACCTTTTTATTGAAAACGCCCGTCTCTATTTCTCTGAAAAAACCCCTGGTGTAACGAAGCATGCACGATTGACTGAGTGAAATAGCTATCTATAGTTTCCGCGACTCTGAAGATATATTTCTTATTCTTGGGGAACAAAGTTGTCATGTTATATGGTTGTCAGAAACTAATCCCTTCTTGTGTATTCAAGAAAGTTTCTAGTGACCTCTGAGCTAGCTGGCATTCACAATTAAGTCTAACATATTCAATACAGACCTAGTCGACTTCAGTCCTACGTCTAAACTATCGTTTATGTTATTCCAATGAGCAGAGCCTATTGGGAATATAGGAACTACACTACACTTTAAGAACAAGAAAACCATCACATACTGAAGGAAACATCCATGGCACATTATAGGATGCAGCACTGCAACACGTCTTATGTGCCAGACATTTTTGGTTCTGAGGACTTCGACGGTGGCTTCAAGGAAGGTGAGGGGCTATAGTGAGTTCCACCGGCCCAACTAGTACAAAGTCCTGAGGATTCATCATCTGAAGACTTCACAGCTTACGATGAGCCGGTCAGTGGCGCCAAAGTAAATGACCAGGATAAAGACCACACTCGGAGCCCACATTCCTCCATCAATTTTAGGGGTCAACCCTCTGGGGTGTGACTTCGAAAGACATTTCAGTAGGAGGCAGAGCACTGCCCCCAAGGGAGTCGGGCATCAAGCCCGAGTCTAGCAAGAAGAGGCACACAGGTTAGAGTTCAGGTTCAGAGCATAGTACACCAAAAACTGTATTTGGCTCCAGAGGAGCCTCACAACAAAGGTAGTAATTCTCGACTTCAGCAGACTCTGAGTCAGCTTTGATGGAAAGACCAGTACAGCCTACTTGAGCCAGTTTAAGCTGAGAGGTCGCTAGAGGTCGCTGTTGTGCAAACTCTGTTTGAGTCTGATTGTGGAGAGTAACGAGACAGGGAAAACGAGGAAGACGCCGGTTGTAGCTCCTGGCTCCCGGCACCGAAAAGCGGGGAGAAGCCTGCACCTGATCTAAAAGGCAAGCAGAACAAGCAGGGCTGATTTTGGAGCCTACCCCGCCTTGAGATACACCCAGGACGTCAAAAGTATCTCAGCCGCAAGCGGAAGGTGCCGCGAGTGGAGTCCTGGGGGCGGCCGGTCCTGGGAGCGGCTGGAGCCGTTTGATCTCCCCGGACACGGCAGTAGCCGCGAAAACCTCCGGACGCGGCAACAATTGTGACTGGTCTTTTGACAAACGCTCGCAAGGAAAGTGAGCAGTGACTTGGGAGCGGCTGGACCAGCGCGAGTCCTATGCGTGCTGAGGGCAGAGGCTGACGCGAGAGGTGCCCCAGGGCCCCCCCGGATGCACTGGGAGCCACGGGGGGCAGAGACCCATGGTCTGGGTTTGGCCAGCTGTGACTGTTGCCTGAAAGGGTACCTAGGACGCGGCAGAACAGACTAACTGTCCCAGGTATGTGGCTATTCGTCAAAGTTGTCCCCGTAGAATAGCAATTTTCTTTCTCTATGCAGCTGATCAAGGACACTGCCAACTAATTGTGTGGAGCATAAAATAATTCAATTGACCATTTCACGCTTATGATACAATTATTTTAAGTGGACCACAGTACTTATTAATCACCTACCATATAAACTTCCACCGGGAAACAGACCTTAATCTATTTGGATTAACACGCAGTCGTGATCAAGTAAAGTACGACTAGAAACCAAGTTCAGATTTGCTTGAAAAATTACAGCCACGTGAAAAACGGAGATAGGGGATGGGAACTGAGCACCAGTCTAGGTGTTGCATGAGCGGCGCACCGGTTTTCTTGCACTTTGGAGCTCTACCCCTCCGGTCGGGTGGCCTGGAACTGGGCAATAATATCTTTTTCAACTTAGGACCAATATAAGGGGGCAGTAAGCAATAGCATTTCGACTATACCGTGGGTTAATACCCTTAGGGAATGACTCTTTGCTATAAACCGAACAACTAAAAATTATACCCAAAACAATGCCGAGTGACCTCCTATACTGTTAAGGCATATAACAAACTAAGGTCAAGAACCATCTTTATGAAAAGGATGGGAACGGAAGAGGCAACTCGGAGGAGCACTAACAAGACAACAAGAGCAGGAAAGCATGTAGTAACCCCTGGCATTAAAAAGTACTTTGAAAACCTAAAGTCAGACGAACAGGGGCAACTAACAAAAGACCAGACAATCAAGGAAAAGAAAGGCTGTAAAGAGGAGGTAAAGGAAGGGCTACATCAAACCAACATTCAAATACAAAGAACACCTGAGGCTCCTCAAAAAAGTATTCCATTTGCCTTGGAGGACTCTATCACTAATCAGGACGTGCCAGGCTTAATAACACTAGAATCACCCAAAACGCAACAATCTCAAGAATACAATATCACTTGCCCAGATATCAATATTAAAGACCTAATATTTCATAAGGGACCCCAAAAGGAGACTGAGATTATACAGAATAGCACTCCGCAAAAACCTTCTGACATAGAGGGATACCTAGAGAAATCCCCAGATCTGTCTCTTTTCAAAAATACAGGCTTCTCTAACAATTACACCCCAGTCTCCAAATCTCTGTTTACTCTGCAAAATATCCTGGAGTCGGTTCTCATTCACCTAGGGAATATACTGGAAAATTCTGACCAAACCCTCGATACTCAACTAGGTATATTAAAATTTCTAGTAGAGGAAAAAAAGAAGAAAGAGCAAATGAAATCAACAAAAATAATAGGAGTCTGCGAAAAATGTAGTGCAAAACTCTTATACTTCAAAAGCTGATTCAGCAGAAACGCTTCTCCCTTTAAAAAAAGAAATCGCAACTCAAACCGGAAGAAAACCTTTCTTGAAATCTCAGGTTAATCGGGAAAACAACCAGATTTATTCCCTTAGAAGCCTCTTTAAGGAAGAAACCACATCAACGTCATATCATCAGCCTAAAGCGTACTATCCAATTTTCACAATAAGCAAACCAAAATCCACGGTGAATAGCCCTGACACATCTCAATGCAAAACCACTGCTGAGATCGAGATACTAAGCAATGATACACAGGGCCAAGATAGTAACAAAGGCAAAAGAAAACAAAAGAGGACCAAGTTGAAAAGGAGAAAGGCGCTAAGAAGAATAGAGAAAAAGAAAACACGTAAAATAATATATCAGAATGATCCCCTTTTTCCAACCGGATCTTCTGATAAAGAGGAAACAGCAGATTCCCTTCAGATCATGAAAATAAAGGAGCAGAAATCATCAGTAGTAACGCAAACTGTTACTGTTAACCATCTGAGTAAATTACACTCAAAGGCAAAAAAAAATTCTCTAGGAGGACAAGGATCTTCAAGTCCGGCACTAAGAGAAATCCCAAAACGACCGGTCTCTACTCAGAAAAAGCATCTACAGGCAGAGATAATCAGGTCTAATTCTCTGGAAATTACGGAATTATTTCCGGCAGACGATGCACCACTCAACCGTGACCAAATTATTAGCCTGCTACAAAAGAGCCAACCATTATAATTGCTAGGGCGAAACGAAATAAAACTAGTTACGTTCCCGGAGAAATCAAAAACAACGACAGCAATTGTAGAATTTTGGTCTCCAGTAATACAAGGAATGATATTGAAGTAGAGCGGGACCCTCCATAAATATGGATACGATTGACCCAGGAGTACCGCACGACGACCACAAAAAACCCATAACCGAAGAATCTCTTAAAATGCAGTGGTCGAAGCAAATCTCTAACGCCATGACCAATCCCCCAGATCTTACTTCAAAAAATATATTCGTCTCAATAAAGAATGGGGAAAGAAAAGTCTGGAGGAAAAATACCCTCAGCGAGGAAACAACAAAGGGGGAATACTCATGGACCTGGATCTCGGAGACCTTGAACTGTAATAATCAAATCAAAGACAAAAAATCCCCTGTTTAGCACAGGCTTGTCGATCACCTACTGGAACATAGCGGGTAAAACTAAACAAAAAATGGATGAAATTACAAAAAATTCCCCAGCTATAGTGGCCCTCCAAGAAACATGGTCCACACAAAACTTTAACCAAGAGAAATATTTTGTATATAATACCACTGCAGAGCAGGTTGAACGGGGACACGCGAAAGGAGGGATAGCGATTTTATTAAATGAAGATTTGAAATGGGCCCAAGAAATAATACCAACTAATTCAAATAACCACCAATGCATTAAGGTCAATTTCAGGATAAATCCTCTAGAAACTTTAAAAGATCTTCGAATTTATAACATCTATTTCCCCCCTGGAGCAAACATGAACACACACGCTTTTGAAATTATAAAAGACATTGAACAAACAATAGAAAATCAAGGGTACCCATCGTTCTTAATTATGGGTGACCTAAATGGGAAAATTTCCAATGAGTTATTACAAAAATGGGCAGACTGGCACAAAGAGGAGGCCTTGGGAATCTCCACACCACTATTCCCTAAAGAAATCAAGGCGGATAAAAGAGGAAAAATTCTAGTAGCATCACTCCCTATGTTACATGGAGTAATATTGAATGGCAACGTAGAAGGCGACATTCCCGCCTCAAACACAAGGCAGGGTAATAGTAGCCCATCTTTACTGGACTACATGATCTGTAGCTACGACCTATATGGCTCAGTCCTACAACTTAAAATAAACTTTGTTCATGGTAGTGATCATGCCATTCTACTAGCAAAAACAGAGTGGAGAACGCTATCTAAACTCTCAAGTCGAATGATGTACAACCATAGTTCAGTACTGGCGAATCCAACCCAAATACGTATTCATTGGAATTCAGCTACATTTAATAAAATAATCAACATAATAGACTCAATGCGACTTCTGCAAGTATCCCATTCTGCAAATCTGATAACAAATTTTGAAATGGTCATCAAAAAGCTAACACAAAAATTGCAGGAAAAACTAAGGCAATAAAGAACAACAAAGAATCTAAATAAAAAACCAAAGTTAGCAACCAATACAAAACTTTTGAATAAACTGATTAGAGAACAGTTTATAGAAAATTCTCCATCTAAACAGCTAGAAATTAACAAACTAAAAACTCAACGCAGGAGAGAAAAGGAAAAAAACAAGAGAATAGCACAAGATCAAAATTGGGTAGACCTGCAGATTGCAGCAAAGCAAAATAACCAACGAGCCTATTCGAGTATAATCGCCAAAGAAAAGGGCACGAAAAAAGCCCAACAAGCTATACCGGTCCCTCCAAAGGAATGGGATCGTTACCTCGCCAATCTATACAAACTAAACACCAATACAGAAATGATCCATAATCTTGCCATGAACGCAGAAACAAAACCTCTAAATAGTGGAGTAACGAGTCCTTTCTCAATCGAGCTACACATTAGAAAGGCGCGAACAACAGGAGCATCAGGCCCAGATCAAATTCCGATTAAGGTCCTCCAGTGCAATCCTAAAGAATGGAGCAAGGTGTTATCTCCCCTTTTTAATTATATTTACACCACCGGAGAAATCTCCAAATCATGGAAGGGGAGTATAGTAATACCTATACATAAAAAGGGTACAAGGCTACATCCCGGTAACTACAGGCAAATAGCCCTCCTGGATGCAACAGGAAAAATCTTCACTGCAACAGTTTTAGATCATCTTAAAGATTGGGCCTTTTCATCTGGTCGAATTCCGCTATATCAGTCGGGTTTTAGATCAAAGCATTCCGTCACGGACAACATTGCAGTGTTACAAACCATCTTAGATAAATACGTGACTGTAAATCTCAGGTTGTATATGCTGCGATTATCGACTTTTCCACTGCATTTGACAGAGTGGATAGAGAAACCCTCTGGAGAAAACTTGGCAAAATCGGCATCCCAGACAAATTACTGCATATACTAATATCACTACACACAAAAACTTGGTGCCAGGTTCAAATGGGAAGGGAAAAGGGTCTTACTAGTTCTATTCCGACTCCAAACGGCCTAAGGCAAGGATGCCTCCTCGCTCCCCTACTGTTTTCCCTGTACCTTAGTGATCAGCCTCACCGTTTCCAGGAGATAAGTAACTTTCCACCAAAAATTGCCTTCCACAAAATACACACGATGTTATATGCAGACGATATAATTATACTAGATCTAACCCCATTTGGTCTGCAAAGGAGCCTTCAGGCACTCCACAAATACTCGGAGGAAAACTTTCTAATCCCAAACATCGCGAAAACAAAAATAGTCCCGTTATCAGGAAGGAAAAGGAGTATCAAATATCATTGGTCCCTAGGTGAAAAAAGGGTTGAAGTCGTAAATGAATACACTTATCTAGGTCGAATCTTTACTAAGTCTTTACAGAATAGGCCTCACACTCTGAATTTGACCTGGAAGTCGGATATGCACGTGGGAGCACTCTCTAGGCTGTACGCCGCTTCTGAACAAAGACACTTCTTCTCCATGCTTAAAGTATACAGCGTTAAAATTCCACCAGTTCTGTCATACGCTTTGGAATACATACCAATTAGTCAATGGAACTTTTTAGACCTAAGAGAAGGAAAGATTCTATGGAAACTAACAAAGTTGTCCCAGGCAGTACCAGTACAAGCTCTCCGCCTAGAGTATTCACTAACTAGTGCCTACGCCCGAGGAATCGCCAATGTAATCAGGAGGGCATACAATCTCCTACATGCGGAGGAAGGAACGCTCCGATCCTTGCTTAAAATAGAAACATTCGAACGCGGATCATCGAAGCATGTATTCTCAAGAAACGTTTTAACGGCTTACAAACTCTCAGAGACTAACACTAACTTATTACTATCCTGGACACCTACCCACCTAAAACTCTTCTTAAAGCAATTTACGCCAAGACTTAGCTTTGACCTGGACTTTCAGCATTGTCTTAAATTGCCCCTTTACCAAAGTTTTGCAGAATCTTTCGAATTCAAGATACCTCAACAGTACATTAAATGTAATCTTAACCACGGGGCTAGGAGATCGATTGTCCTGCTCAGATTAGGAATACTCCCGGTAAAAACCGTAAGATCTAGATGGCATTCAAAAGAAAGCACTATTTGTAATCTGTGTAATGGTGGAGAGCAGGACTTAGAGCATTTTTTGTTTACCTGCCCAAATGCAACAGTTGTTAAGGCAAGGAAAAGGTAAGGCAAGGAAAAGGTTTCTACACCCAGTCTATGCTAAATGTAAAATCAACTCTGTACATGAATTGATTAACTTATGTAAAGCTCCGCCAAATGAATTTGTATGTTATAACTTTTTTTAATTTTTAAAACCATTTTTATCTTTTTATTAGAACGAAAGCTTTTAACAAAACGGTTCAAAATTGACTACGGTGTACTAAATATTTGTGGTCCTCAGTGGAGAACCAAATCAAATAAAATAAAATAAACTTGAGCCAAACTTGACCAGTACACTTTGGAGGTGAAGCCGCGACCTAAACCAGTTTGGAAGAGCACACCTGAAGCTGACACCAAAAAAGCCATTAACTCTTAGATCAGAGTGAGCGAGGTGTCTCCAGCCGTTCAATTACCCAAGTTCCCTGATGGTAGGCTATGCAAGATATACATTCACCCATCTACAGGGAAAATCCTTGTATGCCCACTACCTGCTGAGGAGCTGGGAACACCACAGATATTTCCAGCAAAGAAGATGTATTCAACCTTTGAGGAGAGGATATCAGAGGTGCAGGGAAGGATCCCCACACCCAAGAAGATTACGAAGCAGCCTAGAAACCCTGTGACACAATATTCTCCGTGCACTCCCCACCTCCGCCCTACCCACATACTACCCCACCACAGTCACCTCATCGATCACCAACCCCCCAAGAGTCCATCTACTCTTTGCGCTTACACTCAGATCAGGCAATTTTTTATGACACCCATGACCCTCGTTTAGAGCCCATACCACTGTGTGGTGGGGATGATCAATGGGACAGCCTCCAATTCCAGGGACGGCTGCTCCCGGGAAGCAGTAGGGGGCGGGGAAGGGGGAAGGACAGTTAAAAAAAAAAAACATTCACCTACCTGCTGGCCGGCTGCTGCTGCTTCACCTCCGTCCTCTTGCTGGCTTCTTCTGGAGTGGAACGGCAAGGTGGGAGAAGGGAGTGATTTGTGAGGATCAGGGTTGTGTGAAATAGTTTCAGAAGTTAAATCTGATCAAACAAATAAATTGCTGGTTGACATCACATGGGCATGTATGTTATAGCCATATACATCTGTAACAATTATAAAATCCTATCCCATAAGGTACAAACACAGTAACAATGATCTGTTGATTCATGTGTAGGTCTTGAAAAAGAAAGTCGAAGTTTCGACCCCTAGTGGGTGTAGGTTCAGTTGCACCTTACTGTGGGGTCTTCTTCAGGACTGATACGTGAGGTGGGGTAGGGGTTGGGGCACCTAAAAAATTAATGGGAGAATCAAGATAAGCCAAGGAAGAACTGAATTAGGGAGTTCAATAAATGGAGGGTATAGTTACCAGAAAGCCACCTTGATTATGGGGCAGCGTTGGTCGGAAATAATTGGGCCTGTGGGCTCATAGTAAACGAGAGCGTACTGCGACCTAAAAATAAGGTAAGTGCATAAGTGGTCTGGCAGTGAAATGTGCCCACATACCCATCTAAAACATATACACTCATGCAAGCTTATCAGCGTGCAATCTAAAAAAAAACAGCCGGGTCCCAAAACTCAGTCACTAGCCACATACACAGAGGATGGACATAATTAAACAGCCATTCATAAAGCATTTCCGTGTGCACCTAGAAGCACATATACTGGGACCCCTACAACATAGAATACCCAGGTCCCAGTACTGTTGGGTCAACCCTCCTTTTGTAACAGCTTCTTCCGGAGAAGCAGGAAACACCCGGGCTCCCAGGCTCCTCATAGCCAATCACAGCATTGTGATTGGTCTGGTTGCTGTGGTTCTGCGCTCAGCCAGGGACTGGGAGCCTGGGCATGTTAGAACATGCAAAGTGCACATGAATGTTTGGCCGGCCCGTGAGGGCCGGTCAAACATTGATGCGTACTTACATAGTGCCCACCACTGCTCTCCCTGCCCTGAGAGCTGAGCAGATCTGCCCGACGCCGCAACAGGAACAAAATTATAATAACGCAAGGCATCATTTTAATTTTTATTTTTTTCACTGCTAAAGGCAGTGGGACGACACCCTTTTGCCGTAGTAGAGCAGCCGCCACTGACCAAGTCAACTGGAGCGTTGATGTAAGCCTATGGTCCTACCCTATAAAGGCCTTGTAAATGTAAATGTATTGCGACTTATATAGCGCACGTATCACCCGAAGGCATCAAGGCGCTTGCCTTGGGAACCTGTCCTGGCTTTTTCCCTGTGAGATAACCCTTACTGGGCATCCCCAAGGTGAAAGCCAGGCATCCCGCAGCAGGTGGGCCGCCGTAGTGGAGATTAAGCAAGCTATTGCCCAGAGTTGCAGCGTGGGACCCCATGATTAGAGTTGGCACCGAGGCGAGAATTATCGAGTCCGTGGACATTTTTGGGCTCAGGACCCTGCCGCGTCAGGAATTGAACCCTGGTCCCGGGCCAGACCTCTGCATCAGGGTCTGCCACTCTAATCAGTGAGCCACACTCCTCCACTGCCACACTCCTCCACTTGGTCTGAACAACACCACTACATATCACTCAGTAGTTCAATGTGTGGCGGAGCACCACACGGTTCAGCTCCATGTCATGCAGGAGGATGAGGATTTCATAGTGGAAGCATTTAAGTGGCAGAGGACAGTGCAGTTTTTGCCATTGCTGAAAGTCATGACAAGATGTGCCACAAAAGGCTTTAAAGAACTAGTGAAATTTGGTGTCATTACTCCAGGTGTGGAGAAAAAGTACAAAGCTCACCCCTGATGACCCACTGTATGTCAACGAGCATGTCCCACCACATTTCTTGCTCGTCCACACAGCCAGGAAAAGAGCTGCTGCCCAGGCAACCGGGGATGCTCCACCGCCTGACAAGGAGAGCAAGAAAATCAATGCAGCTGGTAAGAATGTCGCTGTAGGTGCTTCCACAAAATGGAGGATCGCAAACTCTGGCAGGCTTCTCTCCAGGTATGGCAATCATACCTTGGGCCCTAATTATGAGTTATGTGTTGTGGTCCTCCCCGTGTGCCAGTGTAAATAGCACATGACTTTAACAAATCATCTGATCATGAGTTAAAAACCACATATGCTATTTACTGCATGTGATATTTATCGCATGTGAAAAATAATGCATGTGGTAAATAACACCCAGTTGCAAGTATGAGAGGTCATTAACAACTAGTGGAAAATACCACCTTAAAATACCTCCTATCAAAAGCAGGTGGTAACAATTCCAGAAAGTGTACGGAATGAAAGAAAAGCTGTAAAACAATACGAAATACTAAGACCAACACAATAATGCAAACAACACAGCACATGCACTCTTTGTGCTGAAAAAAACCTGACCTATGTAAACAGCCATGGACAAGTAAAGCTCTCACAGGTTGGCTGAGGTAACTCATACTTCCATTCTGCAGTACACCACTACTGATGCATCACTGTTAGACCACCATATCATGCTATGCCAGATACATTTTCTAATACAACAAACCATGCGGCATGAGGTTGGAAACCAGGCTTTCAATCAATGACCCCAAATGGCGTTCCAGCGGAAGATGGGAGCCAGGATTGGCAGAGTAAAGCTGGAACCCATAACCACAGTCAGCTTGAGATACAAAAATGCACAGGTTTGATGTGGGCAGCATACAAAACATTTTCATCATTACGGATACCCTGGAGCAAAGGATAGGGATCCACTCAATTCCTCCTTCCTGAAAAGGCTACCAGCACTAGACCTCTTTGCAACAGGCACCACAAAGCAGAGAGTAAGTTTGGTCCAATGGATTTGTCAATCAGCACATAGCAAAATACTCTGCTTAGTGAAGGATGCTTTGCAGAGAGTGAGTGAGCATCATATACAGTTCCCTTTGACAGCCACACAGCTAATGCCAGCAAAGCAAGCCTCTATGGCACAGGAGGATTTCTTGACTTCCTAGGGTCAACTGACTACATTCATGTACACCTGAAAAACGTATGTAGATAGGAACAAGTGAGCTACATTCACAAATGAGGCTCACTATTAATGTGCCAATGCTGTGCGATGCAATCCTGTCTAGAGTGAACTGCAGTGTTAGGTGCTTTAGCCAAAACGTCAATGTCATGATCCTGACGAAAAGCAACTTTAGTCATATGTTCCTAGCACATCACCCTTAAGGTACTGGGCAGACAAATCAACACTTCATCATCAAGATTGTTGTGGTTTAATATCATTATATGTCAGCTGTATCATTAGAGAGTTGTAATCCCATATGACACCACATACATACAAGTTACATTGGTCACCCTTCACAACTATGATGATTCTCAGCCAAGTCATCTTTTTTTAAATCAAATGTACTTCCATTACAAGTCTCATATCTCTTATCTAGGATTCCTCCTTCCTCTGGACCTTCTTTCATGTGTTCCATTCCAGACATATTGCAGATGGTCATAATTTTTTCTTTCCACAGCTTTAGGTAGAGCGGAGGTCGAAAACTACAACCAGTTGCTGTGCTTTAGTGCTTTTCTGTGGCAGCTGGCTTAAGTACCTATAATTTCAAGGTTTGGAGCCAGTTTTTAATGTTCTCAACATCATGTGGATATTTTGATTCAATATTGAGTTTGTCCATTACTTCCCTTCCACAGGTATGTTTTGGTGGCATCTATCACCTTTTCAAAAAGAACAGTGGTTCTTTTTGGAATTATAAATGTATACTTGATGCAATAATAAGCACAATTACACATTAAGGGGGTCATTAGGATCGCGGACGGACTTGCGTCCGTTCGCGACCCCTGAGTAGGAGGGAACCTCCGCATGGCATGCGGAGTTCCCTCCTGTGCAATTAGGATGTGACCGCCTCCCTGGCGGTCACATCCTCTATTTTTTTTCATTGCGGCGGGTGCGGCTTCAAGCTGCACCCTCAGCAATGTTAAAAATGCAGACATTGCATTTGTATGTAGTAAGCGGCACCAAGGCTGGTTTTTGGCATTCCCATGGCTGTGCCTTCAAAAATGAGCATCGCAATGGAAACGCCAAAAACTGTTCCTAGATGACATGGACTGAAAAGTCCATGCCATGCAGGAACTGGTGTGCATGCAAACAGGGGGGCACATGTTGTGTCCCCGTGTGTGCATCCACATGCGGAGGAGGCTCAGTTTCCTCTCTGCTAATAGTGTTCATAGAGTAAGAACCTCCATGATGCCACCGCCGGAGAGCAAACTTGCAATATGCTTGGCCTTGTCCACGGCAGTCCTGCCAAGCATATTGCGTTTCCCTGGCGACTGCAGCGGGCTGTGGCGGTCTGACCGCCCAAATCGTGATAATGTAGTCGGGAGACCGCCACTGTGGCGCCCCCATGAATCTGGCGTTCTGTGGACCACCAGACTCGTATTTGTGCCCTTAGTGTTAGGAGTAACAACAACAACCGTAGGCCATAATGTTGGTTGATTGTTAACGTACCTGATGGAAGCAAGGAGAAAACCATTGGAAGTGAACACCACCAATGTGCTAAGTAAGAGAAAGGGGCACTTACATGGGGTTCCCTAGGTGGGAGCTGAATGAAGATCAAAGTAATGTAAAATCAAATAAAACGGGTAATATTGTAATGAAAGAATATACAAAACTTTAAATAGGACTGATTTGTACACCCCCAAAACAAGGCAATGTGGGTGTTGCCTAAATGAAACTCACCCCCAGGGAGTCAGAGACTCGTGTCTGATTGGGAGGTAATTATTGCCATGTACCCTGGTTGGAATAGAGCGGCTGCACCGATGTGCTGTGCAAAGACCGTTCTGCCATGGGAAATCCGAATAAAAAGTGAGGCGGGCTGCAAGAATCCAGCCTCGCTGCTGCTTAAGCGCTCGGATAAATGTTTCCCCTGTAGTATACATAGATAATCCTCCTTTCATTTAGAGAGGTCAAGGTGATTTATAATACTATGGGTCTGGGCAGATTGTGGGATCAACCTTTAGAAAACCCTTTTCCACCTCGCAAGATTCTAAAAGAGCTCTACTGGTCAATGGTGTCAATGCGAGACTTCCAAAGATGCAATGGCCCATCACTAACACAAGACTTTCTAGAGCTCAAGCACGAACCAGCCGATGAATGTTATTGGGACATCATTACAACCCCGAGGATAGGAAACGGTTTCATCAGTACAGGGTGGGCACTCTCCCCGTTAATTCTTTTACTGGTAAATGGTCGATTGGAAACCGTGTATTATGTCCATTTTTTATTACCCAACCGGAGAGTATAGCCCACATCTTTTTTATTTGTCCAGAGTACAAACATCCACGCCACAGGTGGCTAAAGTCTATATGTTTGCTGAAGGGCATTAGTAACGGGACAGAGGCACTAAGGATCTTTAAAACGGACTGTTCCGAAAGCATAATAATTGCCGTTTCTAAATTTTTGAACTGGATGTGGAAATACGAAGGAAAAAATTAAAATCAAATCACGTTTAAATAAATAAAATGTTTTTATTGCATTTAAAATTTTCTAAAGTACTACCACCGATGTATTGCGAAAGATATAATGACCTAACACCTTTTTAAAGTTAAATTATTGCCAAGATTTTAAATTTTGTATATTTTTCCTTTTAATATACTGATGATGTTAAATGATTACAACTAATTAACTGTAACGAAACAACCAGAAGTCATGATTACTTGACAGGAAGAATGTGTTTTCAACACCACAGTGCAATACAGTTCGTCCCTGTTTTTTAATAAATGTATTGTTTTTTTTTTTTAATTGTCCAGTCTTTTATGACATGTGTCGAAATAAAGACTTATTTGACCTTGACCTCCTTTCATTGTGACACCACTTATCTCCCGACAGAAGCCTCATTTACCCTACCCCCGACCTCCAGGTACCTGTTCGCTCCTTTCGACAACTGTCTGTTGTAGGAACAGCGTGCGGCTTCATTGAGATGCCCAGGATGCGTCATATTGCTGACCCATAGCAACCGCTTGGCCTCGCCCCTTCTCCTGCAGGCACCCGTAGACTTGGAACGCTTGTGCTCTAAGCCTTATTACCACCACCTGTCCCTTTCCTTAGGTGGCGCAGACACCACACGCTCGGCAGTTGAACCATGAGCAGCGGCGAGGCTGAATTGTTGCAGCTCGCCTCACGTAGTACACTGATTCCTCCTAGCAGCGTGGTCCTCGCGCATCACATCAGTCTGTTGCGGCGAGACTAGATTCTTGCAGCCCGCCCCACTTATACAGATTTCTCCAAGCAGCACGGTCCTTGCACAGCACATCGGTGCAGCCGCTGTACTCTAATGCTTTATATTCAAACACACCAAGAAGTCTCTAAACTCTTGATATTTGAAAGGCTGTCCATTGTCAAGCTTCACTATTGCTGGAACACCCCAGTCCCAAAGATGCCATCTATTCTTTCAATGACTTGATCTTGAGTAGTAGATGAAAGTTCTTCAATAATGGAAATCGTTAGTATTCATCCATAAACACCAATAGGTTTTGGTGATAATCGTTTTTTGTGCCCTTCTGCCCTCTGTTCCACTCGTTTTTTTGTGCCCTTCTGCCCTCTGTGCCACTCGTTTTTCCCTCTTTTTTTGTGCCTTTCTGTCCTCTGTTCCACTCGTTATTCCCTCGTTTTTTTTGCCTTTCTGCCCTTTGTTCCACTCGTTTTCCCTCGTTTTTGTGCCCTTCTGCCCTCTGTTCCACTCGTTATTTGGTGCCCTTCTTCCCTCTGTGCCACTCGTTTTTCCCTTGTTTTTTGTGCCTTTCTGCAGTCTGTTCCACTTGGTTTCCCCTCGTTTTTGTGCCCTTCTGCCCTCTGTGCCACTCGTTTTCTCTCGTTTTTTTGTGCCTTTCTGCCCTCTGTGCCACTCGTTTTCTCTCATTTTTTTGTGCCTTTCTGCCCTCTGTTCCACTTGTTTTTCCCTTGTTTTTTGTGCCTTTCTGTCCTCTGTTGCACTTGTTTTTCCCTCTTTTTTTTGTGTCTTTCTGCCCTCTGTTCCACTCGTTTTCCCTCGTTTTTTGTGCCCTTCTACCCTCTGTTCCACTCGTTTTTTGTGCCCCTTTTGCCTTCTGTTCCACTCGTTTTTTGTGCTCTTATGCCCTTTTTTCCACTTGTTTTTTTGTGCCCTTCTGCCCTCTGTGGCACTCGTTTTTCCCTTGTTTCTGTGCCCCTTTTGCCTTCTGTTCCACTTGTTTTTTGTGCCCTTTTGCCTTCTGTGCCACTCGTTTTACCCTTGATTTTGTGCCCCTTTCCTTCTGTTACCTTCGTTGTGCCTCACCACCCTCGCTGCTGCATTCCCTGCGGCCCCGTCCCCCTGACTGCCCACTCGCTGCTCCCGCCTCCCAGCTGCTCCTCCCTCCCACCTCCCCATATATGTCTGCTCCTGCGCAGCCACGCCGATGGCGCGCCTAAGGCGAGCCCGTCTGCCCCCGTCCGCTCCCAGCTCCAGAACCCCTGGCCCCTGCACCCGCCACGACGTCCGCCGCCACTACGACACCAGCGCTCTGCATGCTCTCAACTCCAGACGGAGCCACACCTGCTTCAAGGCCGCCCCGAAACGCACACACAGCCCCTGCACCTGCCGGAACTGCAGCTACACCAGCCTCCGAGCCGACGAACCACCCGCCAAGAAAGACCCCAACCACCTCAGATGCATACTACTGAACACCCGCTCCGCACGCAAGCATGCCAATGAGCTCTGGGACCTGCTCGACACAACATCCCCTGACTTCGCCTTCCTGACAGAGACCTGGTTTAACGACTCTTCCGCACCCGACATCACCATAGCCATCCCAGACGGCTACAAGATCACCCTTAGAGACTGCACCAACGGAGTCGGAGGAGGAATCGCCATCGTCCACAAGAACAGCATCAGGGTCTCGACTAGCACAGACAACGCTCTCAGCACCGCCGAACACATGCATTTCCTGATCCACACAGACCATAATTCCACCCTCAGAGGCACCCTCGTCTACCGACCCCCCCAGACCCCACCGCCAGTTCAGCGACTCCATCGCCGACTTGATCAGCACGCACACCCTGACCTCCACCGACTACATCCTCCTCGGAGACCTGAACTTTCACCTTGAGAACAACCACTTCAACAACTCCACAACCCTGATCGATAACCTCGCAAACCTCGGATTGAAGCAACTCGTCACAACGCCCACTCACTCCGCCGGCCACACGCTCGACCCCGTCTTTTCCTCAAGTCTGTACGTCTCCATCAGCCACACCACCGAACTCCTCTGGACTGACCACCGCTGCATCCACCTCGCCTTCCAGAAACCCACCACACACCACCGCACTCAACAGATCCCCCGCCGCTGCTGGAGCAAAATTACCGAAGACCAACTACACGCAAACCTCGCTCTCAGCCCACCCACCGAACCCTCCACCCTCAGACGCTGGATCGTGGACTGCGCCAACACCCTCGCTCTGCTGAAGAAACCCCCCACAGAGACACCAGTAAGAGGACCAGCTGGTTCACCCCAGAACTCCTAGCCTACAAGCAAACCTGCCGGAAAATAGAGAAGAAATGGCACAGTGAACAAACTCCGGACAGCCACGCAGCACACAAGGACGCCATCCGCAACCACCACCACCACCTCATCAGGGCCGCCAAGAGGACCTCCTTCAAAGACCGCCTCGACAACAACGCACACATTAGCAAGGAGCTCTTTAACATCGTGAAGGAACTCTCCAATCCCAGCTCCAACACCAACGACATCCTGCCGTCGCAAGTCCTGTCCGACTCCCTCAACACCTTCTTCCTCCGCAAGATAGCAGACATCCACGACAGCTTCAACACCCAGACAGCCCCAACAGACAGCAACACAACAGACCCTCCGTACACCATCGACCACGACCCCCTGCTAGCCTGGGCCAGGGTGAGCATCGATGACACCATGAAGACCATGCGCTCAATCCACTCCAGCTCTCCGTCAGACCCATTCCCACACCACATCTTCAACAGAGCAAGCAGCTCCATCGCACCCTACCTGCGCAACATAATCAATCTCTCCCTCGAGACCGCGACCTTCCCAGAAAACTGGAAGCACGCAGAGATCAACGCCCTACTCAAAAAACCTAAGGCAGTCCCAAGAGACCTCAAGAACTTCTGGCCCATCTCTCTGATCCCCTTCCCGGCCAATGTCATCGAGAAAACTGTCAACAGACAGCTAACCCGATACCTCGAAGAAAACAGAATCCTGGACCCTTCCCAGTCAGGGTTCCGCAGCAACCACAGCACCGAGACTGCCCTCATCGCCGCCACCGACGACATCAGGACCGCAGCACTCATCCTCCTATACCTCTCTGCCACCTTCGACGCCGTATGCCACCGCACACTAGGCGCACGCCTCCACGCCGAGACAAGGCTCTGGATTGGACCACCTCCTTCCTCTCCGGCAGAATCCAGCGCGTTCGCCTCCCCTATTCCGTTCCAAAGCCTCCAAGATCATCTGTGGCGTACCCCAGGGATCCTCCCTCAGCCCGACGCTGTTCAACATTTACATGGCCCCGCTCGCACCCGTAGCCCGACAGCACGACCTCAACATAATCTCCTACGCCGACGACACTCAGCTGATCCTCTCCCTCACCAAGGACGCCACACGCAACCTGGGAATCATCCTCGACTCAACGCTCTCAACGCTCTCAATGACCAAGCAAGTCAACGCTGTCTCCTCCTCCTGCTTTAACATGCTCCGCAAGATCTACAGATCTACAGATGGATCCCGACAAATACGAGAAAGACAGTCACCCAGGCCCTCGTCAGCAGCAGTGTCGACTACGGAAACGCCCTCTATGCTGGAGCCCCGACCAAGCTCATCAAACGACTACAACGCATCCAAAACGCCTCGGCATGACTGATCCTCGACGTACCACGCCACGGCCACATCACCCCCCACCTGAGAAACCTGCACTGGCTCCCCGTCAACAAGAGGATATCCTTCAAGTTCCTCACCCACGCACACAAGGCACTCCACAAGACTGGCCTAGCCTACCTCAACAGACGGCTCTCTTTCTACATCCCCAACCGCCAGCTACGCTACGCCGGCCTCTCACTCGCCACCGTCCCGCGCATCCGAAGAACAACCACTGGTGGGAGATCCTTCTCCCACTTCGCCGCCTAGACATGGAACACCCTCCCACATAGCCTACGACAGACCCAAGACCTGCTGACTTTCAGGAGGATACTCAAGACCTGGCTGTTCGATCAGTAGCGCCCCCCCCCCCAAATGCCGTGAGACCCTGGCGGGTATGTAGTGCGCTTTACAAATGATTGATTGATTGATTCATTGTCCATTTTTAAATGGAAGGAAAAAGTCAATAGCTACTCGCCCCCATGCATGCTTTGAAAGTTCTGACATGTTCATAGTGTGGTGAATAGTTTTTGTTGAAAGGCAGTCAGTTGCATAGTTGACACGCTTCAAATTCCCTTTCAACCAGGTCATCAAGATAAGGGAACCAGACTCGTTTTTGGAGAATTTGTTTTGTGGCAATGATTCCACAATATCCTTCATGTGCCACTTCACTAATTTTCTGTTGCAGACTCACTAGAATTAGAATTATAGAATCTTGTAGCATAACTCCTTCCTGAGTTATGTACAGTTCATCCTTGATATTTTTGTATTTTTTATATTCTCGATCACTGGTGAGCAGTCAAATGTGGTAGATTCTTGACTGATGTGTTATGATATTCTTCAACTTTAACATGTCACTATCTTGGCTCGTATACGTGATAATCTGGGTTAACGAAATGGCAGCTGGTGTGTTTCATTTTTCCAAGAAGTTAATAAAGCCTGTGCTTTCTTGGATGGAGTGCCGTGAAATTGTATAGGTACTCTGGCAAAGTTGTCAGCATGGTTCTGATCCTTCCCTGGACGATGCACAATGGTATAATTATACTCTTGTAACAGTAGTCCCCCTCATTCAATGCGAGGAGGCATTTTGGCATTTGGATTTCCAAATATAGTCAGTAAATCTTAATGATCAGTTACTTATGTAAAAGGTTTTCTGTACAGGAATACATGGAAATGTTCACAAGCCCATACCATCTCTGAACTTTCTTTTTCTGGTTGTGAGTAAGCCCATTCTGTTTGAGACAAACTTCTACTTGCATATGTCTGTCTTCGAGCATTCAACGGTCTGCTGTGCTGTGCAAGACGCCTAGCCGACTGCGCTGGCGTAAACAACAACCTCTGTGTAAAGCTTTGGATTGAAGTATGCCATTTCAGTAGCATTCACAATGGCTTGTTTGATTTTTTGTTAACACTTTTCTCACATTCATTTTTTAGAACCAGATTCTTTTGGTTTTTCAGATATTTACAACTCACATTTTAAAGCAGTGGTATCGTGCATACAGTATTGAATATGCATTAGGTGGTTCAGTTCCACAATAACACAAACTATTCCCCTCCTTCCCTCCCTTGAGTTGCACTCGCTTCTCGGTAAATGTACCATGTACTAATTTTCCAGTGATATGGACCTCTTCTTATTCCCTGGCATGGCATTATGTTTCCTCATATAGTTGCAACAATGTAGCCTGGTCGGCCTACCTCTATTCTGTCAAGCCTTGTTCTCCCTCCCCCCGATCCGGTGTATGGGCTGCAAGGGTCCTGCTCTGTCAGTTTCATGTTTGTTGGGTGCCAATTCTCCTAATAGTCGTTCTCATGCCCTTGCCCGGTCTATTTTGCTGATATCCCGTCTCCCTTCTCTAAGTAGTAATATCCCTAATATCCCTTCCACCCCACCCACTTTTCTACTTCCTTTTTCCATGCTCCCAATCTCGACCCTCCTGATGCTTTCCAATTCCTAGCTCTCTCCCGTTTAGCCAGGATATAGGCCAGATCTTAAAATGTCCCTGTTCTATTTTTGGCCATATGTGTTTTCCATCCTAGTAAGTAATGGCCTGGGTATTGTGGTAACTCTTTGTTAATGATGTCTCCTATTATGCACCGTATCTCCTCCCATCATGCACGCAGAATAGGGCAATCCCAGAACAAGTGCAAAATATGAGCTTCCTTCTCCCCACATCTGGGGCAAGCTGCAGTTTATATTCCTAAGTATTGTCTGATTCCTGTCGGGTAAGGTATGCACTGTGGAGCACTTAGTAGTTTATTGGTTTGAACTGTGTGTTCCTGGGCACTTTCGAAGTTCTCTCCACTATAATCTCCCAGTCTGTCTCAAGGATCGGCCTCCCCAACTTATGCGACCGTAATGGCTCCAACGGTTTCTGTATGTCCCCCTGGATCGCCCAGTAGAGGCAGTCAACGGTTTTTATTTTCCCTGCTGAATGTGCGATGTACCGGCAGCCCTCAATCGCCTGAGGTTCTGTAGTGCCCGTACCCCACTGTTTCCGTATAACTCAGGGCAAGAGCCCTGTACATTAGGAACTGACCTTCTGGCAGGTAATATTCTGTCCGGAACTCTTAGACGGGGAGTAATTTAGAGTCCCGGTAGAGATCTCCCATCACCCTCATACCTGCTGCTTCCAAAGCCTCTAGTCCCGCCCAGTGTCTCCCCTATGGAAGGTGTAGGAGCAGGTCTATGGGTAGGTCTGGAGAATAGGGCACTGTAGCTCAAACCTGCCTCAGATACCGAGCCCAGCATCCCATCACCACCTTAATGTCGGTGTGTCTTCCGCAGAGTTCCTATGCACACCCAACAATATTTTCGCACGTGTCAGGGTGTTCGGCACAAATGGGTGCTGAGCTCTATCAGGTTTGCTCCCAGCAGCCAGCCACTAGATCATCCAGTTCAGTTGAGCTGCTATATAGTATACTTCAAAGTCCGGGACTGCAAACCCGCCTTCCGTCGTGGCACGCTCAAATGCACCCTCCTGCGGTCTGTCCCCATTATGAAAGATACAATCATCGAATCTAAGTCCCTGAATATCGCTTGTGGAATCCACACCGGGAGGGGTCCAAAGAAGTACAATAGGAGTGCTACCATCTTTAGGATGGCTATTCGTCCAGCGACCGAGAGCGGCAAGGACTTCCAAAACTCTATGGAAGATCGGATCGAGCGTATCTCTCTGCCCACATTTCCCTCTAAAAGCTCGGTAGGGCCATGGTACACTTTTACTCCTAATTATGTCAGACAGTTGGGTTCTCATTGGAGGCCCCAGATCAGGTGGCGGTGGTCTGTTAGGCATCATAGGGAACAACTTTGATTCCTGCCAGTTGACCTTAAGGCCAGATAGTCTATCAAATTGTACCAACATGAATGGGGCCCCTGCCAGGTCCGTTGCTGTATCCCAGAGGAACAGCAGGAGATCGTCCTCATACAGAGCTATGTAATGACTCATCTCTCTGATCACCAGACCTCTATAGTCTTCTCTGGTAAACCAGTGCTTCCATAGCATTGGCAAACAGCAGCCACAAAGGACACCCATGCCTAGTACCCCTCTCCACTGTCTGTCTAAGGGAAATAGTCTTCCTTGTGCGCACTCTAGCTGTTGGGTTTGTGTAGAGCAGTTTTACCCACACCAGAAAGCCTCCTTATAGCCCCATTGCGGAGAGCACATCATACAGGAAGTGCCACTCCAGGCTATCGAAAGCCATCTCTAGGTCTACACCAATTAATACCGCTTCTGGCCTATCGTGATCCTTTGAATCCATGATAGTTAGGAGTCAACATATATTAATAGCAGTGTTCCGCCCCAGGAAAAAAACGGCCTGGTCCGAGTGGACCAATGTAGGCATGTGTGGCAAAAGTCGAGTTGCTAATATGTAGCTTAATATTATATAATCCATGTTCAACATGGAAAATGGCCTCTTGGCCGTATAATCATGTGCCGGTGTCCCTGGTTTTAAACATCGGGACAATGAGGGCCTCTCTGGTGCTCTCCGGGAGTATTGCCGTTTCTCGAGCAGTATGATATAGTGAGACCAATGTGGGGGCCAGTTCCTTTACATATACAGTGTAAAATTCCGCCAGCAACCCATCAGTGCATGGCGACTTGTTACGTGCCATATGTTTGATGGCTGCCCGTACCCCCTGTAATGTAATGTCAGTCCCCAGTTCCTCATTCTCTGCTGGATCTAGACATCTCATCCGTAGCCCCTCTAGATATTCTCAGGCCGCCGTTCTGTTGCACTCCGTCAAGCCCTTATACAACCCAGCATAGTACTTAGCAAAGATATCATTGATCTTGTCCTGTGTGTGAGCAGTTTTCCCGGTATATGATGTCCGCTATTGTAGTGGGCACCTTGCACCAGTCCAATCAACCCTTATGGATGGTAGGTTATAAAGTCAACCTTAAAGAAAGCTATCCTATTGGTAGCTGTGGAGAGCAGCCTTCAGGCTAAGACTTGGAGACGAGTTAAGCAAGTTGTTTTACCATTTATAATCCCTTGAGTATCAAATGAAAGCACACCACACAAGGTATATATAAAATACATATGTATTTATTCTAAACACAACCCCTCTGAAGTCAGAGGTAAAAGTACAATACAAGGAACTTAGCATACGATAATTTGCACACTATACGTTTTGCCCTAGGGGCCTCACAAACCATATACTAAAATATTGGTATAAGAACCGCGTGAGAGTTAGAAAGCAGGCCTGGGGTCTGTGGATTTGCTGGGGCTTCTAGGAACAACCAAAGGTTAGGATGTAGGAGGCCCACAGGAGACGCGTGCAGTGTCTAAACACAGCCACGGGTTACCATTGACTTTCTATGGGAAACGAACAAGTTACAAATTTACAATTTAAGGACACTTCTAGGAGAACTACGATGGAACCCTTTTAGACTAGGACACTTCAAGAGTCAAGACACACAGGAGCAACGGATTACTCATGCCACCTCACCCAGGGAAGCCGGATGCATAGGTGCCTTTTGGTGTCGGGTTTCGTCGTCGATTCCAATGGAGAGCTGTGAAGAAGTGCTACAGACGACCAGAGGAAAAGGTGGGTGGATCCAAGGGCAAATCGGAGATGTGAAGAACCTGAAAGCAGAGGAGACAGAGTCTGGGCCACTAGCCCGTGACCAGGGCGGCGATAGGAAGATGCCACCAGATGTCGGGTGATTTCAGGTGAAAAGGTGAAGTTTGTCTCTTCAGCCACGAGGACGAGGCGTCGATGACGACCAGGAGCTGGATTCGAGCTGTTCAACAAAGGATCTAGTTGACTGCGGTGGCGGTATCCGGATTGGACCCAAGAAGCCTTGGCAAACGCAATCCACGCAGGATGTCGAGAATTGGTTTCGGTGCAGACCAGCAAGGTCTGAGGCACTTCTCCTTTACAGGGAAGTTGGAGCAAGCCTGGAACAACCAGGAAAGCAAGTTAAATCAAGGATTGGTCTTCTTGGGGGCTCACTAGCCAACAGACTAGGAACCATGAAGATGTGTTAAGCTGAAATGGCCAAAGCGGGCCCACGGGACACTCGTGGAGTGTGGGCCTCTGAGCTTCGGTGCAAGAGGTGCTCGGGGCTGGGGCTTCAAGCACCCCAATGTACAACTTCAGGATACCTCGGGAAGTCGGTGCAGGTAGCAAAATGCAGAATGTCCAGGAGTTCCTGTCCCACGTCTCTAGTGTCCGCCACAGGTCTCAGCTTTGCTGGGACCGCAGGTCAACGTCGGAGATGTCAGGAAGTCAGTGTCCTGTGTCGCAGATTCTTCGGGATCAGGCAGGATCCTCGAAAATGCAGACCGGCAAAGATGCTGTTGGTGCCTGTTTGAACAGGGTGGTCACTCCTTGACCACACAGGAGATTTCTTCTGTCTTCCAGTAGTTACACCCCTTCCCCTTTGACCAGTTTCGCGCCAGAGCTGGAGCTGAGTGCCCCAGCAACCGGTTTCAACTGGGCTATGCATGGAGCACCTTGTGTACCCCAGGCAGTGTCTGAAAAGCATTCACTGAATGCAGCCCTCCCTGCCCCAATACACTAAAGCCTGTCTGGGGAGGTGCCATCACCTCCCTGGACAGTAAACCTATTGTCCAAGCCTCCCTTGCGAAGTTTCGTCCAGCAGCAGGAGGGCAGACTCGTGTCTGTGGCAGCAGCATCCATTTTGTGATGCTGGGGCTCTGTTTAACTTTAACCGAGTTTACCAGTAACTACATGTCTTCTCCCTCTAGGAGGGTGGAATGTTATCCTCGCTGCCAGAACTGGCAGGGGGGGGTAGTATTCCAAAGTGTTTGCCACCTTACACAACATGTTTTGATAAAGCCAAACCAAAGTTGGCATTAACAGCAAGGATTATAATGCACTTAAGAGTATATGGTATGGCTATATCATAGAACAGCTATAAGGAGATAGTTCAGAAAGATGCAGAGGGGCTCAGATCATGCTAGGGCACCCTCTCACATAAAACCAAGCACTCTTCCTCCAGGATTGTTAAGTCCTGCCATAGGAGTGACTTATAGGTTACTATGTGTCTGTATATGAGGTAGATATAGGTATACTATATCTAAGTAAGGGGTGATTACACCACCTTAGCCAGGCTGTAAGAACAGACCTGTGTTTTCAGTTTGGAAGGCTAACCAGGGGTGGCACAATACATGATGCAGCCCCAGTAGGTCTAGGGTGCACCTATGCCCTGGGTACCTATTGTACACTATACAGGGGCTCACAAGGGTGACCAGTAACCAATCTGGTATGTACCTAAAGTACATGGTATCAATTTAGAGAGAGAATCACAGCAAAAAGTGGGGGTACCCATAGGAAGCAGACCCTACTCTCCTACACTGTGTATTTTGTCTGGTGCCCTCCTCATTGTCTAGTTGCACTATTGGAGAGCCCCTGCCTATGAGATTCACCAACAGGGACCCGGATGTGTCCCTTTCTGCGTGAGTTCGCTCTAGGTACTGTTTTTAATCAAAGCACCTGAGGTTCTCAGTCTGCTTCTCTACCTCCTTTTTGGCCTCTTTTACTGTCTTTTGCCAGGTGCTCTGGGCATCTGCACTCTAACCCTCTGAGAGTCTTGTCTGCCTCTTCAACCTCCCTGAGGAGGATGCATCGGACCCATGTGGTTTTCTGCTATGCACTGGACAGGCAGAACCAACCTGAAGGCATCCCACTCCGCCTGCGGCGATAAAGTTGTCCCTGCATTGTCAGTGAAGTATTGTGCAATTTAACCTCTAATCTCTTCCCGAAACACTGGATCTTCTATAACGTCTGGGCGAAGTCTCTAGGTGGGAATGGCAGGTCTGGGGCGCACCCACTTTAGCTTCAGTCATGCTGGGTTATAGTCTGATATTGTGCTCGATAGATTTTCTACAGTATGGACTAGTCTATATATGCATAGAAAGGCATCTAGTCACGCGTGTACCTCATGTACTACCGAAAAGTAGGAGTAATCCCTGTCTTAGGGATGAAGGGTTCTCCCGAAGTCCATCAGTCCCCATCGACATCGCCAGTTACTAAATTCCTGCGATGCATGCGCTTTCTGAGAGTCTCGCAGTGGGAGGGTGGTACCTGTCCAGGTGTTCATCGTCCATGCTGTTAAAATCTCTCCCCATTATCGTAGTGCCGGTCAGATATGGAACCAGGCAGTGGCTTAATTGGGTGAAATAGGCGGATTGATCAGTGTTGGAGGTGTAGACACTCACTATGCTCAGTTTGCAGCCTTCTAATCGTCCCCGAATTGCCACATAGCGGCCTTCCTCATAGGGAGTCTATGAGCTGGAATGGGACCCCTGCCTGGATCCTTATCATTACGCCTTGCGCATAGGCCGAATGCCTAGTATAAAAAGATTGCCCTCTCCAGCCCCTCTACAACGCTATTCCCATTTTCTACGTGAGTTGCGTATTTTTGTAGCAGAGCTATTTGGACGCCTCGCCGTCGAAGGTAGGAAATTACTTTATATCTCTTTGCCATTGTGTGCATTCCTCAAATGTTCCAGGTCATGCATTTATACTTCTGATTGTCAGCTATCGGTTATTGCATCTAAAAATACATATCCTCGTGCCCCCCCTTGGTGCTGTTTCCTGAGCTGACATCCGCTCCCTACAATCTGCGACTCATTCTGCGAACAGTGCAACTCAAGGCTCTCCCCCTTTAGTAACAATAAACAAATCCCCCAACTTCCGCTCCCCAGGACAAGTATGCAAACGCCTCCCATCCAAACTAGAATTTTAATTATGCAAGTGGCTGCTAACAGTTCATTCGGTCAAAGTGCGTGGCCAATTGGTCCTCAACCCTCGCGGTCGCCCCCCCAGCTCAGAAGCCTCAGGAAACATCTGTGACTACACCCCCATAGGAACCCCAGTACCTTGTCCCTGAGTCGGGTGTGCCAAGAGTCCCTCTGACTCCCCTCTTTGTTACCGCACCCACATGTCTCTCAAATGATGCCGTCGGCTGTTGCTGCATTGCTATCTCCTGGGGGTGTACGCTCCTAATCCTTTCCGCTCACCAGCGCCAACACCTTCATCGCATTTCGCTGTTCCAGTTGTGCCTCCTCCTGTGTGGGGGCCATCGCGTCCCTTTTGGACTGTCGATTACAAGGACCTTCCCCCTTGTCTTTTCTCGGACCTGACTCCTGGGGTGGTCCTGCTCCGTCCTGCCTCCCCAACCATTCCCAAGCCTCTTGTGGGGTTGGAAGAACTCCATTCTGTCCGGCATGGACACTTGTAACCGGGCCGGGTAGAGCATTATGTACTTGTAGTTTCGTTGACTGAGCTATTGATTCATGCTCTGGAATTAACTCCTTTGCCTCTGGACTTCTCTTGATTCACATTTATGTCTTCCTTTTGCCGTGCTTGAGCTAAAATATGGTCTCTGTCTCTATAGTGGAGCAGCTTCGCCATTATCACAGGCGGGGGGGGGGGCTCCAGGCACCGGGGGTCTTGGTACTCGGTAATCACTCTCCAATGCGTAGAAAACTGATAATCCATTCGGCGCTATTTCCGTACGTAGCCATTTTTCAAGGTAGTCCACCATGCTGGACCTTTCCGCTTTTTCAGGCAGACCTACTACACGGATATTATTCCTGCGTGATATGTTTTCGGCGTCTTCTGTTCGCAGTTCAAGTGTGCGTACTTTTGTCTCAAGGGTTGCCAGTTGCTTTTTCATTGCTGCGATATCCGGGGAAGTATCCAACAGTCGACGTTCGTTCGCCGACACTCGCTCCGTTAGTTGCCTGTGGTCCTCTCTAAGAATGCCCAAGTCTGTACCTATGGAGTCTACCTAGGCCGCCAGGCACTTACTTGAAGCGGTTATGGCCTTCAGGATGTCTTGCAGTTTCGGGTCAGGCGGGTGTTCTATTTGGATTGAGGATTCTCATTCTCCTCCGTTGTTCTCTATGCCAAGGCTCCATCCTTGTCCCGCTTCATTGGCACTTTTCCCTTCTTTTCCTCCTGAGCTGTGCGCCTTGTATTCATGTGCCTTCTTTCCAGGGTGTTTAATTCCCTGGGGTCTTGGTGCCACTCACTATTGCAACCTGTCAGGCCCACACTCGTTGGTGGAGGTTTCAATAGACAAATCCAATTTGTATACTCTGTGGTCCAATCTGGCCTGTGCTTGTTGCGTTGTTCGCATTTCTATGACCTGGCCTCTCTTCTGAGGTACGCAGTGAGGGTCAGGACCTGCTATCCGTGCAGCATTATGCATTCCTCTGAGCCGTTCAGCAGTTGGTCTTTTCTCCACCTGGCGATTGCCCCTTCCTCATCTTCTGGCCTTCCTCTACTTTCCAGCCCTCCTATTGTCTAGTAGCACGGTGGGGGGCCCGCTTCTATGAGCTGAATGCTCACCTCTGCCCTGTGTAGATTCTATTATTTATTTTTTCTTAGGTTTCTGCCTCTGGGTGTCCTTTATAAGTGGGTTTCAGCTTCCTAGCTGTTGTGAGATGCGTCTTCCCCTTTCCACCGCTCTGTGGGTCTTGGCCCTAGCTATGTTCTAAGCCTGTTTTGTATTACCTTCAGGGCTTGTGTTCGTGGGGCCGGGTTTCGCCCTTGCCGTCCTCTCTCTTTTGAGCTCTCTGTACTTAGTGGGCCCCAGTCACCTCAGCCTGCACTCCAGTACAATTGAAGGCCGGGCTGCCTTGTCACGTCTCTGGGGCCTAGTTGCCACAGTTAAGCAAAGTGGGTTGCTGAACTGTTCCTTAGGAAAGGAATTATGTGTATCTGGCGTGGCCGGAGGTGTAGATATGACACCTTTGGGCATCCATTTTGTTGGATGTATTTGCCTCACACACCCATATGGGTGTCATGCTTCATCATAGGCGTTGCTCCTCGTCGGGGAGGCGGTGCAATCCCCGACGGGCTCACCTCTGAGAGGGGCTCTTTGGCGGAGATCTTTTGAATCCAACTGCCTTATGGTGAAGTGCGGGTGTGCGGGTGAAGTAGCAAGTAGCCTAGGGAAGTGATTTAAAATGTAGTGGGGGGTACCGGAAAGTACTTTATTCTGGGGGTCCCCCACTGCAATTAAAAACGTGAATCTAACTCGCTAGGTGCCAACCAATTAGGTATAGTGGCCCTAGATGAGATTAGGAAAGGAATTGGTCAACATGTTTCTCGCGTTTGGCTATTGCCCGCGATTCATCAGGACCTATAAAGGATAAAAACTACATTCATTCAACAACATGCTAGTGTCATGTGTATAATACCAGTAGTGTGGGTGTTGGTTACCTCTGTGGCTTCTTCCTATTCCTAAATAGGGAATAAGAATACAGGGTTAATAGCATTTAGTATACGCCAGAAAACAAACATGGTCAGGGCCAAGAAATACACACAGTGTGTCATGCTAGTGATCGTGAATTTCAACTAGCATCAGAACAACGTGACTGTGTTGTAGCAATGTGCAGTGTAACCGTCACACAAACACTATGTACGTGAAAAGGGTGCTTCAAATTAAAAACAATGGTGTAAAAACAGCAGCAGTCTCACAGGAGAAACATTTTACTTCTTCTTTTGTGGCCAGAAGATCTTCAAAGTGCTCACTAAATGTGCATAATGACATTACAGACAACCGCCTGACTCACCTAATGGTCAGGTATTAAATGCCCCATGAACGTTCGGCGGGTTGATACATCGGGGTTGAACCTTCAGGTATGGCTGAGGGGGAGACGTGTATATCGTCAGATAGAGGCTTAAATTAGAGTAGTCCGAGCCCTCTGAAAGATCGGGATCAATCATGGCTGAGAAGAGTTACTGGGATCCCGAAGTATACTTCAGGGGTACACCTTACCTCATACTTCCCGTGTCCTCGCAGATTCACCTACCCATCGCCGCCGAGCTCGGATAGATAGTGGAGCTCGGCGGCGCTCGCCATTTCTAGACGTGAGCGTCAGGATACGGCGCCCGTCCCCGCCCACTACGTTGGGTCAGGTGGTTCGCCTGGTTATTATGGCGGCCATTACGGAATGGGTTGTTGAGAGTTAGCGTGAGGCTTAGTTAGATATAGACAGCTAAGATGTATTCGTATTAGTCTGAGGGGGTGATCTGCCGTACAGTTATAAACTGAAACCAATACGTCAGTAGCAAATAAGGTTGCAATATAGTGATTGCGAGTAGGATATATTTATTTATTTATTAATGCCATTTGTAGAGCGCGTACAATTACCCTTGGGCATTATTTGTATTGTATGGAGGGACCGAGTCGGGAATAGTAGCAAATACAGAGTGCAGGTCTCAGTTCCTTATATTAAATTACAGTGTGGAATGCATAAAACAAGGGGTAGGAAAACCATAGCAGTAAGTTATAGTGGCTAGTCTAAAGAGAGTGCCACGGAATGTCCTCATTGAGGCCTCGACTGTCAGAAGATAGTCGGTGGACCCACCTTTGTTCTTTCCAAAACAAGGCTTGTTTTGGGCAATTGGGGCTAGATTCTAACACAAGCCATTTCAGTGAGTCTGCAGTGTGATTAGACTCCACATAATGTTTACACATCTTGGTGTGTGTCTTCTTACAGCGAAAATTGCTGCGATGCTCGATAATGCGGGTTTTGATTGGACGTGTCGTCATTCCAATAAATTGCAATCCGCATGGGCATGTCAACATATAGATACAGTGGGAGGTGTTACAATTAGTATGTCCCCTGAGTTCCCAGTTGAAGGTGTCAGTGAGTTGTATTGTTTTGTGTATGGCTGTATAGGCACACACCCCACAGGAGCCACATGGATAATGACCCTTGACAGGAGGTAAGTGCCACAATGTCTGTTGAACACCCTTCTTGGTTGCTTTGGGTCTTGTGCTGATCAAGATGTCTTTTACATTCTGGGATCTTTTGAACGCAAACCTCGGTTGTTCTAAGCTAAGGTTGCCTGTATTCAAAATGCCCCAGTGGCGTTTGATCACATTTTTAATTTTGTTTGACACGGGGGTAAAAGTTGTGACACAGGTAATCGGTTGGTTCTCGACCGGTATCACCTCCCGTTGTTCGAGCAGAGCCTCTCGGTGATTGTTTCTGGCTCGTTTTTGTGCTTTAGAGACCTCTCTCCTCGGGTAACCCCTGTCCAGTAGATTCCTGGACAGGATTGATGATTCTTTCTTGTAATCAGTTAGATCACTACAATTTCGCAGGATCCGGAGGAATTGTCCAAAGGGGAGGTTGGAACGTAAGGCCTTTGGGTGATGGCTCGTGTAATGGAGCAGGTTATTCCGGTCGGTAGGCTTTCTGTACATGGTGGTACTGAGTGATCCCTCTTTCAGTCTTATAGTTAAATCAAGAAAGGCAATTTCCGTTGGTGATGCAGACATTGTGATGTGCAGGTAGGGGTTGAGAGTGTTCACCCAATTGAAAAAGGCCTCATGTGAGGTTGGTGGTCCAGTCCACAAGATCAGAATATCATCTATAAATCGCCTCCACATCTTGATGTTATCAAGGAAGGGATTGGACTGATGATGTATAGGTCTGTCTTCAAATTCAGCCATGTATAGGCATGCCACTGAAGGAGCAAAAGTACTGCCCATCAATGTACCTTGGGTTTGATGGTAATAGTTCCCCTTGAATTCGAAGTAATTCTCTGTTAGTGCTAAAGTGGCACACTCCATAATGAATGCAGGTGGGGTGGATGAGCTCCAGGTTTCAAGCCCAATTCTTTCCTCTATTACTTCTAGTGTGGCCCTCTGAGGAATATTTGTATAGAGGGCCTCCACATCGAGAGTAATTAAGAGATTGATCTGCCCGGTGTCATAAATAGTGTCCAGTAAGCGCAAGACATCAGACGTGTCTTGGATGAACAAGGAGATGCGTCTTACTAGAGGTTGCAGGAAATGATCACAAAATTGTGAAAGTGGTTCCAAGACTGAGTCAATCCCCGAGACGATCGGTCGCCCTGGTACCGGTCTGGTTTCTTTATGGATCTTGGGAAGAATGTAAAAGTAGGGGACCCTGGGATCTTTTTTCATCAGGAAGTCCGCCTCTTTTTTACTGATCCACTGTTCACATTCCGCACTGTCCACCAGGCCAGTAATTATGGTATGTAGACGTGCTGTCGGGTCACAAGGGATTGGTGTGTAGTAGCGTCTATCGTTTAGTTGCCTTGTGCATTCCAGGTCATAGTCCACAGTGTTCATGAGAACTGTAGCGCCACCCTTGTCCGCCTGTTTGATGGTAATCAGGGCATCTTCAGCAAGTGATTTGAGAATATTTATCTCATTTTGAGAGATATTGCAATGCTTTACCTGCTCATCTAGTGTTTTGATGTCTTTTAGTACGGCTTGTTCGTAGGTAAGGACTTCATTCGGAATCATCCCATTGTGGGGTGTAAAGGTGGAAGGATTGTGAAGGCCAGAATCTTCCATTCGATCACTAGGCCTCCCCTCAAAAAAGGCTTTCAATCTGATTTTCCGGAAAAATGATTGAATTTCCCGAGTTTGTTGGAAGAGGTCAGTTTTTGGAGTTGGTACAAAGCCCAATCCCTTTTGTAAAACTTGCTCCTCTCTCTCTGTCAAGAGTCGATCTGATAAGTTCACCACCAGACTCATCTTTGTCCCGACCGGTTCGTATTCCTCGTGTCCATTCCCTGGGGTCGTGTATCCTCCCACTGTACTTTCTTCTCTGGAGCGTTGCCTCGCTTTCGCCCTCGCCTTCTGCCCCAGCCTCTGCCTAAAAAAGGGGGGCGTACGGAACCTTGCGGGGCATAGTAAGGTGGATATTGCGGGGCAAAGGGTGGTTGGAAATGAGGAAACTGTGGATATTGCCATATGGGAGGAACGAGGGGGTGCCCTTGGGGTGGGAAGCTCTGGAAACCCTGTTGTCCACGTCCCCTGCCTCTTTTGCCCCTTTGTTGCATCTGGGGAGGGCCATATTCCACGCTACTCTCAGATCCACTGCTGGATCCCCTTCTGGAGGAAGTAGCACTCGAATCCGAGTTGTAATTTGTCCCCGGGGGGACATAATCTTCCTTTAAATAAGGGTATACTTTTTCCTTTGAAAACCTTTTGATATCCTTTTGTAGTTTAATCACTTTCTGGTTCATGAGGTATTCTTTGTGTTCCGCCATTTCCTTATTGAGTTCCGCCAGTTTTGTTTTAAAACCTGGATTTGGAGCCGCTGTTTTTAAAGCAGTTTCAGCTGCTTGAATGCAGGCCAGGAGTTCATCTGCTAGGCGTTTAGCAGTGTTAACAATAAGGATGAGGAGATCATGGGTACACTTCCATGAGATCTGCGACCATTCAATTTTAAATTGTCCATCCTCCCAGAAAATTCTGGGGAAGTTCTTTACAATCAAGCCGTTTGGAGCAATTTTGGCTTTAAAGTATTCAGCCATCATTGCCCCATGTATGGTAATTCTAATCCACTCTCGTTTGAGATCTGACAAAGATTGCCATTCCACTGTATTGCTCCCTGTAGCTGGTTCTATATCTATGCCGAGAAGTGATGGTGTTCTCATAATTGCTGCTGCATCTTCCTCCCCGAAACTCAACCCCTGACCATCCATTTTGTGGGGGTCAGTGAGGTCGTGTTCCAGAAGTCCTCAAAAGGAGGACAGAAGAGAAAGTGAAAGTAACACTGCCCAATGAGGGAAGTGGGTTGTGACTAACCAATATGGTAGAGAAGTCATGGGGTGGGGGACAGAACAGGTCTTACCCGCCAAGAAAATACTCCCACGGGGTGAGCCGTGCAAAAGTAATCATCAAAAGGAGGGAGGGTGATCAATTGATCAGTCGGGCACTATTTACCACTCAGAGAAGTGGAAGGTCCAGTGTCTGCTCGTGCCCGCGACAAGCATAGGTAAGCAAAGTGGGTTGCTGAACTGTTCCTTAGGAAAGGAAATATGTGTATCTGGCGTGGCCGGAGGTGTAGATATGACACCTTTGGGCATCCATTTTGTTGGATGTATTTGCCTCACACACCCATATGGGTGTCATGCTTCATCATAGACGTTGCTCCTCGTCGGGGAGGCGGTGCAATCCCCGACGGGCTCACCTCTGAGAGGGGCTCTTTGGCGGAGATCTTTTGAATCCAACTGCCTTATGGTGAAGTGCGGGTGTGCGGGTGAAGTAGCAAGTCAAGCCATGCCACCGCAACACCACCGCGTATCGGGGGATCACTTGCGGCTCCTGCAGGAGGAAGTGTCGGCCCTCTTGGCCAAGGGGGCCATCGAGCGCGTTCCTGGGCCAGAAGTAGGACGAGGTTGCTACTCCCACTACTTCCTGGTACCCAAGAAGGGCAAAGGGGGCCTACGCCCTATCTTGGATCTGAGGAACGTCAACGGCTTCCTCCGGAAGGAGAAGTTCAAAATGCTGACACTGGCTCAAGTCTTGGCTGCCCTAGACCCAGGAGACTGGATGGTGGCGTTGGACTTGCAGGACGCATATTTCCACATCCCCGTCCTGCCGGCCCACCGGCGTTACCTGCGGTTCACAGTAGGCCTCGAGCACTTTCAGTTTACCGTGCTCCCCTTCGGCCTTACCAGCGCCCCACGGGTGTTCACGAAGGTGATGGCGGTGGTCGCAGCTCATCTGCGCAGGTTAGGGGTCTCAGTCTTCCCCTACCTAGACGACTGGTTGTTGAAGGTGGGCTCGCCCCAGGCAGTCGTCAGCCACCTCCAGACTACGGCGGATCTCCTGCACCTGCTGGGATTTTCCATCAATGTGCCGAAGTCACACCTGTGCCCCTCTCAGAAGCTCCTTTTCATCGGAGCGGTTCTCGACTCGGCGCAGTTTCAGGTTTACCCGCCCGAACAGCGGGTTCGGGATATACAGGCTCTGATTCCGATCTTCGGGCCGTTATCCCGGGTTTCGGTCAGGTTGACGCTGCGGCTTCTGGGGCTGATGGCCTCCTGCATCCTTCTGGTGCATCACACACGGTGGCGGATGCGGGCTCTGCAGTGGGACCTGAAGTTTCAGTGGGCCCAGCACCGGGGCAACCTGTCCGACCATGTCCTGATCTCGGAGGGCACTGCGAGACAGCTGCAGTGGTGGCTCACGGACCGCGATTGGGTCAACGGCAGATCCCTCTCCCTTCCCCAACCGGAGCACGTAGTTGTGACGGACGCGTCCCTCCAGGGCTGGGGAGGCCACTTGGGAGAGGCGGAGATCAGAGGACTCTGGTCTCCGGCGGAGTCCCGGCTCCATATCAATCTGTTGGAGCTGCGGGCGATTCGTCTGGCACTGAAAGCATTCCTCCCGTCTGTCCGAGGGAGTGCAGTGCAGGTGTTCACGGACAACACCACCGCCATGTGGTACTGCAACAAACAGGGCGGAGTGTGGTCGTGGACCCTTTGCCAGGAGGCTCTGCGTCTCTGGCAATGGCTGGAACATCAGGGCGTGACTCTGGTGGTTCAACACCTGGCAGGTTCTCTGAACGCCAGGGCGGACGAACTCAGCCGTCGGTGCTCGATGGATCACGAATGGCGTCTGAACTCGGACGTGGCGCAAGGCCTCTTTCTGCGATGGGGAGAGCCTTGGTTAGATCTATTCGCCACCGAAGAGAACGCACAATGTCATCAGTTCTGCGAGTTGGAATTTCCAAGGCGGCACTCGCTCGGAGACGCTTTTCGTCGCGAGTGGAGCTGCGGTCTGTTGTACGCCTTTCCGCCTATACCTCTTCTGCCCAGAGTGCTGAAGAAGATCAAGCCCGACCGGGCACAAGTCATCCTTGTGGCTCCGGACTGGGCACGAAGGTACTGGTATCCCGAGCTACTCAGTATGTCAGTCGATCCCCCGGTTCGTCTGCCTCTTCAGGAGGACCTTCTGTCGCAGCAGCAGGGGACAGTCCTCCACCCGAACCTGTCCAGTCTCCACCTCCATGCTTGGAGATTGAGCGGCGACAGTTGAGGCCATTTGACTTGCCTCCTGAAGTTTGCAACATCATTCTGGCAGCCAGGCGTCCCTCCACAAAGACGGTATACGCCTGCAGGTGGAACAGATTTGTGGCATGGTGCACAGCAAAGGCTGTGGATCCCATCAATGCCCCTCTCTCTGAGGTTCTTCTCTTCCTTCTTTCTCTTGCCCAGCAGGGCTCTGCTCTGGGCACTGTCAAGGGCTATCTTTCGGCTCTTTCAGCCTTTCTGAGGCTGCCTGACCAACCTTCTTTGTTCAAGTCTCCTATCGTAAATCGATTCCTGAAGGGCATCACTCATACCTTTCCTCCTGTTCCCTTCGTGATGCCTCAGTGGGACTTGAACCTTGTTCTAACATTTCTGATGTGCGCTCCCTTTGAGCCACTTCACAACTGTCCTCTTCGCCTTCTTTCTTTGAAGACTGCCTTCCTGGTAGCCATCACCTCTGCCAGGAGAGTGAGTGAGCTCCAGGCTCTCTCTTGTAAGCCTCCTTTCCTTTCAGTCCATCCGGACAAAGTTGTTTTAAGGACTAGGCCCTCCTTCTTGCCTAAGGTGGTCACGGCCTTCCACATTGGGCAATCCATCACATTGCCCACCTTCTTTCCGCCTCCGCACCCCTCGAGAGAGGAGGAGAGGCTCCACCGTCTGGACCCAAAACGTGCGCTCTCCATTTATCTGAACTGCACACAGCAGTTCCGGGTGGATGATCAACTCTTTGTTGGGTACGCGGGCGCTAAGAAAGGGAAGGCGGTGCACAAACGGACCATCTCTCAATGGATTATCATGTGCATCCAGGCATGTTACTCCTTGGCTAAGAAGGAACCCCCTGTTGGGCTGAGGGCTCATTCCACTCGAGCCACGGCCACTACAACTGCCTTGGGCCGAGGGGTGCCCTTGCAGGACATTTGCCAGGCAGCTACGTGGGCCTCGTTGCACACGTTTGCAAGGCACTACTGCCTGGACAGTCAAGTCCGGAGGGACGGCTACTTCGGCCGTTCCGTTCTCCAGGACTTTCTGGTGTAAATATTGGTTCGCAGACCCACCACCACGGGGATGGTATTGCTGGGGTATCTATTCTAAGGTAAGGAATCTATCACTAACGTGTCTCTTTCAGATGCACAAGTTACTACTTGTGTAACGATATATCTGTAAGAGACATTAGTTAGTGATAGATTCCTTACCGACCCACCCATCCTCCCCGTTCTGCGAACCGATATCTAGGGTTAAGGTCTTCCCCTTTCAGGGCCCTAGTTTCTTGGCACCAGTGTCGGTTTTTGTCATGGCTCTGCGCTTCTGGCGCGGAAAAGCTGTGGCTAAGAACTGACGTCACAGTACAAAAAACAATTTGCTAGCCCTCCCACTTATTTCGTCTCGCTAAAAGCTCATGAGACTAACAAACAAAAGGCTTGGTCAATTTGTTTGTATGGGTAATATTATTTAACCCTTTTATTCATATATTTTTAATTGAAATGTATCAATTTCATGGGCAAGAAGAACACTTCATAATCATTTGCAGAAAAATATTTACAAAAGAATACAAAAACATTTACACATATTTACACCAACTGGACATATATCACATATACTATACACAACAAACTTCTCATGTGAATGGTATTTCTTGACTCTATGAAAAAATAGTTGATTTTTTGAGAGCTAGTCAGGCCACTGTTAACCAGAAAAAGGGTAAACAAGAGATGTCTACGGCAGTAATCAAAAGACAAATCAAATTATTTCAAACCAACGAATGATTAAACCCAACACAAAGGGGGCACTGATTCTGGAATTTGTCTGCCGTTTTGCCGACGCGTTTCGAATCTGTAGTTAGTTACAGATTCTCCTCAGGGCTCTCTCAGTGTTATGATTCTGCACAGAAAATAAGAAACGAAGTTTGTTTTAAGATTTTGTATTTATGAAAGATTCCCTACTATTGCTGTGTTTAAGTGGGTTGGTTTACCTTTGTATCCGGAGCGGAGGGCTCTCGTGGATTAGATTGGGCACATGGAACTGTGCATCGCAAATCAATGGGAGTGGAGTTTTAAATCTGTAAGACATTAGTTCACGGACTTAGAAGGCCATCTCAAGCGGAGGCGGCGTCTAAGTACTCCGACGACGTCATCACGGCGCCCACGACGCCGACGACGGACGCGGAGCCGCAGACAACGCCTACCGACGCGCAAGGGTACTGCTACGCAAAACTTTCCGGATCCAGTCTGACGCCTGGGGATATTCTAAGGTAAGGAATCTATCACTAACTAATGTCTCTTACAGATATATCGTTACACAAGCAGTAACTTGTGCATCAACCCCAACAAAAACAAAGTTCTGTAAAACAGCATGTGGGGTACACCCATTGGGGTAACGTAGTGGCAGATAATCACTCCCAGATGAAGACGGGAGAGGGCCGCCTATGTATGTAGAAACCCCCCCCCCACCATCCACCCATAAGAATCTCATTTCTGCCTCCACTGGGGGCAGAAGGAGCACCCCGACAACAAATTCAGGAGCTGTAGAAACTGAAGGACCTGCAAATCAGCCCGCCCCCAGAGATGGCTACAAGTCCAACATATCTTGTTAAATAGCAGAGGACATGAAGATAGTAGACCCCAATGCAGAATCAAACGGGTGCAAAAACATATAACCTCTGCGCATCCTAATATGCAAACCTGCCAACCCCCTTACGTGGGTATAACAACCTCAACTGCAAGTGCAACTCTGCGATGAAGAGGTATTCGCTAGTGAACAGCCCATTATAATAGGAACAAACAGTAATGACAGTAAGATCACACACTACTCAATCATCAACATCAGAGGTAGAGGCTGTGGAGTTACGTTGTCGTCATAGGGATCTAGCATAGTCCAGGGCCGGCTTCGCATTCGTGAAGATTTTGGCTTTGTCCTCCGGGCCTATGCGCAGACGAGCTGGGTATACCATTGCATTCTGGATTTGTTCCTCCATGAGCAATTTTTTGACCCCCTGAAAATCCTTGCGTGCAGCCTGCACCGATGCAGTAAAGTCTGGATAAAACGACAGGACATTACCTTGATGGTTTATAGTTCCCTTTTGGCAAATAATGTGCAGTACAGTATCTCTCTCTCTAAAATTCAACAAGCGAGCAATGATCGGCCTGGGGGAGGCACCCGGTGGAGGACGCACAGCAGCGATCTGTGAGCCTGTTCTATGGCGAACATGGTGGGCAGGTTATCCGTTCCACAAATATCCCGCAATAACGTCTCCACCTAGTCCCCCAGGCGCCCGGCATTTGTTGATTCCGGCAGGCCCAGAATGCGCACGTTATTGCGCCTTGAGCGCGCTTCAATGTCCTCATTCTTCGCCTGTATGACCGCCAATAGTTTTTCCATATCCTTGGTTTTGGCGGTCACTTGTTTCAGGGCATCCTCTGCATCCGAAATTCGCTGGTCAACCTCACCGATCCTTGCCGCATGTTTGTCCAGCATGGAAGAGAAATGATCCATGCGACCATTAAGGGCCTCAATCTTGCCATCGATGGATAGGTCTGGATAGTAGCCAGAGATTTTTCCAGAGCTAAGGGGGCCGGAGACTTTGAATCCAACTCTGAATCTGAGGCCGCGGTTAATGAGGACTTGCCGCTTTTACGAAGTTCAAAAGTAAGCCTGGGCTAATTTTTTTCCGGTTTACCCATCGCAGCGTTAGAGTATAGGAGCGCGGGAGGCCCAGTCGCACCACCAATGGTCCACAGGTACAATGAGCAATCCGCCACCTGAGGGGCGACGCGGCAGAGTTCGTGGTGTGCAGTCCATGCTGCACTGGCAGTCGCCGGGTGATGAGCCCGATATCAAACCAGACAGCACAATCAGGGCAGCAATGAGGGGGCGGATGGGTATCTGCAGTGAGCAGCTACTCACAATGTGAAGATCTGTCTAAGATGACTGCTTGTTCTACCAGCTTGTGGAGTGGGGCGCCGCCAGATCCACCCTCTCAGGAACCCCAGGCCACAGCACAGTCAGCCGTGAAACGCTTAGTACTGGCAGAGGGAGACCCGATATCCCAGGGCAGGAAGACACAGGCCCAGTCTATCCACAGCAGCCAAGTTATTCTGTATAGCAAGCAGTAGCAGGTATACACTAGTCCAATGCGCAGTACACGCAGCCACCAGTGTAATCTCTGGCAACCGTGCAGCACCTATGGCCAGCGGGCGCGATTCCCCAGCGGCCTACTTTTCAGCGCGGCCCGGGCCCCCGCGTAGCAACACGCGTGGAGTACCTCGCGGCTACAGTGCCCGCACGTCGTCCAGCACTTCAACGCCCACAGCCGGAGACAGGACCTTCCCCAATCCATGCCCCACACAGCTCCAATTGGCAGCTGCGGGCACTCCGGGTTCCGGATCTCACCGGGGTGTCGTCTAGGGTTCCACAGAGCAGGTAGCGAGCTCAGGGAAGGGCACCCGACAGAGGCCTCTTAACCGCCATCTTAGCCTCAGACGGGACGCTCAACAGCCGCTCCAAGAGCCTTACAGACGATTCCACCGTCAGCTACTTCTCCGCTGACTAGCCCCAAGCATCAGCACTCACTGTCGCCCAAAATGAGCCGATGGATGGCACGGCGGGAGCACGATAAAAGCAGGATAATTACGGTGGCCGGCAGAGCTGCACTACTGTGCGGCCATCTTGCCATGCGCCAAGCCACGCCCCCGACAGCACTTGTATTTAAGCAGGATCTGGTGTCATACCCTCATCAGAAAAGATATGACCAAAGAATTTTAGCTTTATCTCAGGGAACTCACACTTGTCTGCATTCAAAGTGAAACGTCTTTGCTAAGTAAACAGCTTACTTGTGTAAGAACTTTATCGTGTTCTTTTTTGAGTAGCTCCGAAAACCAGTATGCCATCTCTGTAATTTAACCAATCTTGACAGGCTGTATGATATGTCGAATTATGTCTTGAAAGAGTTCTGCAGCGGATGAAACATCAAAATGTAGTCTTTTGTATCGAAACAGCCAAAGTGTGTAGAAAAGGTTGTAATGTATCTGCAATCTTCTTCGAGTTCCAACTGATGATAATCTTTATTTAGATCAAGGCAAGAGAAGACCTTTGCACCATTTAGTTGTGTTGTCATGTCAGCATTGTGTACACCTGGATGTCGCTCACATTCAATTGCCTTGTTTGCCTTCATGCCAACACATATGTATACAGCTCCTTCACTATCCATTTTAGGCACTACTACTATGAAAGAAACTCAAGGTTTTGAACCAGTAGAATGCTCAATAATATCATGCTTAAGTAACTATTCAATTTCTTTTCCAACAGCTTTGGCAGATGAAAAGCAATTTGTATATGTTTCTGAGCAACAGGATTGACATTCTCAATAATATGCAACTTTACTTTTATAGTCTTAAGCTTTCCCAAACCCTGAAATAACAAAGGAAACTGACATGCTATGTCTTGGTAAGCCTTTATATTGTAATTCACAGATATCAGTCCCACCTCAGCAGCTGTGCTGAAACAGAGTAGACTGGCACTAGACGCTGTGCAATAAAGCACATGGATGGGTGCGTGCACCTTAATTTTCTTGTGTTTCATTGTCGCTACAAATGAACTGTGACTTTTTGAGGCATCAAGACAGCTCATATATATACTTTGGTATTCAATAGTGTAGGTTGCTGCAATGGAGATAATTCATTATATTTCTCCTCAGGTCTAATCTTCATCGATGCACCACTGATGATAATGATATCGAACAACCATTTACTTTCAGTGCAATTGTCAAGCAATGTGTGAATGACTTTGGTGCTTTGACATGTCGATCTTTCTTTTGATTGACATTTTTCTTCACAAGTCATTTTTCTTCACAAACCAACATGCACGCTCTTTTTTGCGGTAAACATTGACATGGCACAATCATTTGTCACTTTCATGTAATACCGATACAGAAGAACTGTTTGACAGTGATTTGGATGATGATCGACTACGTTCAGTGTCGATTTGTCTGAAGTGATATTGCTGCTTGGCCTTGTGGGTGTGCGTCGAACATTGCTTCTGGAATGTTCTGGCGACCATTTTGTCTGCGTGCCGTGATGCACTTACTTTTTCTTTTGCTTTGCAAACCATCACAAGATAGTTTTCCTACCCACAGCCTTTACATATCTGTCCAAGAGTGGACATTTACCTTTGTGTGGCGAAAATCCACATCTAAAACAAAACTTCTTTTTACGTGTAAACATTACTTTGTGTCTTTCAGTCTGTTGTTTTGGCTTACTTTTAACACTCATGACGGATGATTCTGACTACCTCTGGCCTCCATGTCAGCAGCTTGTCTATCAGCATGGTCTTAAGCTCTGGCAGCCATTAACACTCTCTCAATACTAAGAGTTTCTCTCAGCATTCGTCTTCTGATTGAATCTGACAAGCATCTGCCAATAGCTCTCAAACGCATAGTTTCTTCATCATTAAATTCAATGAACTTAAAATATCTGATGAGTGTGGTGAGTCTCTCTACAAATTCGTCAATGGTTTCACCAACTTTCTGACGTTCTTGGTTGAAGGTGTATCATTTGTAATCAACATTTGGAAATGGATTAAACGTGAGATTCAACACTTCTTTAATCTAACAATATATGACTACTTAATCAGTTTGCAGTATTTTCTTTATGATTTCTATTATACCATCACCAGCAAGATTTTTTAAATACTTGATAATCGTTTTGTTCTCAGTCTCTTCAAGTGCATCAATAAAATAATCCAATATCTCTATCCAAGAAGTCCATCTGTAGGTCAACATTTTGACGGTATTGAGGGGTGGTAGTAGTTTCAGGAAAACTGAGGTATTGTAACTATTAAAGGAAGTGGCTGACATTGAGGGTGGAACTCTCTCTGGCTCCCTTGGCTCTTCATCTTGAACCTGTTCATGTGAGCCATCTCTGAGGCCTTGGAACGTGCTGGCCTCTGGATCAACCTTGATAACTTTTGGAAAGACCTGGTCAGGCAACTATTACACTCACTTAGCCAAATACCACCATCCCCAGAGGCTATTCGAGCACTCCTGCTGTGTTTTTTCTACCCTCCAAGGGCCCTTGCCCCCTTGCCATTTAGTAACACTGACAATGGGTATTTGGAGACACCAAATGATACAACTTAAAAACATCATCTGAACCCCCCCCCCTTTCTTTATTTAATAGGTTTACCCCTCTGGCCTCTCTAAAATAACTGGATTGACTACCCACTACAGTGCCGCAATCAAACTCGACTGATGACCATCCCCCTCTCCCAGAATCAACTCAAAGGGCACCTCTTGATGCCCACCAATTAGAGGGTAATTTTGGCTAATCTCTTGGAGCGTGGCAGATCTGCGATCCAAATTGCAAGTCCCGGAATGGCTGAACCTAGTAGGCAATTATCAAATAGTTTGTTGCCAAGAGACCTGGCTACTGGATCCACCATATATAAATGCCTTTGTGACCTTTCATGTCCCAGCAACCCCCTCAACTTCAGGTTGAGCCAAAGGGGGATTGGTAGCATTTGTCTCTGTGTCATTGATGGACTGTAATCCTCTGAAGTGGTTATAACTCCGTTCTAGCACATACTCCTGTTCACCCTGAAGAAATCTTTTGACCTACTTACTACTGATTAACTATTATTACGACATGCTTGATCCTACAGAAGCAAGACTGTAAATGATCATAGAAAGGAGTTACTAATTTTGTGGGTTGAAGATTTTAACATAGAAATGTGTGATAAGGGTTCTTCCGTAATGTGTGGAATCTATGATCACCTCTGGGATCCCCTCACGCACTATAGACACAACCCTTATGGGGATGCACTAAACATTGTGTCTTCTGCAAATAATTTGGTATTTTCACATGATTACAGCACGGGGATCCCTGTCCGGCTACCTACATATATTGGGTCAGGGTCTAACTCCGTCATAGACCATATACTTAATCTCAAAAGAGTTTGTACCAGTATTGACTAATTGTAAAACGATGCACTCATGCATGAGTGATCACAACCCATTAATACTGAATTTAAACTTACCTCTGTGCAGGGACCACCAGAAAACCCCACAGGTATCTATTGGATCTTAATAAAGGTTTAAACAGATGGGGCCAGATTGATAAGAAGGTCTTTCACAAAGAACTCTTTACTCACAAACAACAGAACTTTAGTCAGGTTTTGGGAGAGGACTCAAGTCCAACAGAGTTAATTCAGGCCTTTACCTCTCTCACAAAGCACATGGCAGATAAGCGAACCATACTGGCCCGTGGTGGTTCAATAGTACCTGCTCCAAAGCTCATGAACTCCTAAGGAGTGCTCTTAGGAAACATCCACGGGACACAATAGGAGTAATTAGGACCAGGAAAATCTACAAAGAGGCCATCTCAAAGAGGAAAGTAGAAATAAGAGAGAAGTCCTGGGATGAGTTAAGAGCTGCTAGTGAGCTGAAAGATTCTTGAGCTTTTTGATAGGTAGTCAATTCTAAGACCCTTTTAGGTGAGTCTTAAATCAGGAATTAAGCAGCTCTATTGAGGTCTCTGGCGTTACACTAGCATTTGAAAATTGCTCGTCCGAGAAAGCCCCAGGACCCGACAGAATTCCTGCAGATATTTTTAAATCCCTACCACAGTTGTGGGCTTCTCCAATAACTGTTGTTCTAAGATATGCAATTATTGGGCCCATGGTTAAAACCTGGGAGGAGGCCACTATTATTCCCATCTTTAAAAAGGGAGCTAAAAGTCAGCCACATTGCTATTGACTAATTTCACTCTTGGATAGCACGGTAAAAATTCTTGGAAGGGTCATATTGCCCAAATTAGAAAGCTGGGCTGCAGAGACTCAGGCTATCAGACTTATAGTTTGAGTTTCGGCCAGGCCTGGGAACAGTGGAGTAGACTTAAAACTCTGTCCCATTGTATGCAAAAAGCGGCAGGATTATAGCCGGAAAAAGTGTGGAGTTAATCTTCAGGCTTCACTATTACGCCCAGCACTTTACTTACAGTTTATTGTGGACGAAAGACAGAAGTCTCTTCTCACAAGGTTTCGACTACAAACCATACACTTTCTGGTGGCTTACCCCTGCAAAGGTACCTCGTTTTCATCCTTACCTCTCTGTCATTGTGGGATCCCTGCTGAACAGAGCACTTTGCACTTTACATTATTTTGCACATTTTATCTACATCAAAGAAGGCAGTTCCTGTGCACCATATTGCGTTCTTTGGACTTGAGATCGCACATAGCAGCCTTTTCTATTTGCTGTGCCTGGGAAATAAAACTGTCATTATTGCTGTTTTAAATTATATCTTAAGTTCCCTGAGACTATGATCTAAATATTGAAACTTATTGGTATCATGCTGCTATTATATTATTCAATGGATCCTATCTGAAGTTTTTATGGTGTAATATTTGTACTGTGTATTTTATGATATGACTTTTATGGCTCATTCGAGCTGGATATAGAATTTGGTGATGACTTTTGGAAAGACAGCCTCAGTTTTTGCCTCCATTCTCTCAGCCTTCCACTGTTATGTTTCATATTCGTACCCCAATATAGGCTCAGGTAGTCACCTGACCGTTTACCTATAATCTCCTGTACCATTACACTACATAACGGTTCTTGGGGCTGACCTTTTACCTAGTTACGGTACTGCTTAGAGGACATGGGGTTTTCCCTGAACACTAGCTTCATCCATTATCTATGAGGATTTTTGAAAACTCAGCAGGACTACCATCTCCTGTATAATAGCTATATATATGGGTCATTCCTTCCTAAGTCGAACATGACACAGTAAGGTAGAACCCCTGAGGATACCACTTTGGGTATATAAACACCAGATCTTGCTGGGGTAGGCAGAGCATAAAAGGACTTGCGTGCTGACGCAATATGCTGAGGTTCCTGGACAAAGACACTCCAGCTCGCAGTGGTCTGACATGCCTCGCGAGGTGTCCATCTCGAGACCCAGACAGGGTCCCACAGTCTCTCACTTCAGGTAACAGGGTTGACTTTATCCTAGAGGGATTCTTAGCTACACGCCGACATACATGCTAGGTACACTTAGGTACATTTAGGTAGTGTCGCATCATAGGAGTTCGCATTTTACTGTCATGTATTTTAATACTTGCCTGTATTAATTGTTTTAGCACTATGGTAGAGATCTACCATCCTTTTACTCTGTTGGTGTTTATAATCATTTATATCTGTTTCTACCTTATAGCTGTTTCAGCCTACCAAGATGACGCTGGTTCAATAAATGCTTATTGAAAAACGTCCCCACCATTTATTCTGTGTATCTCTCTGAGACAAAGTGAGCACGAGTGACTGAGCGAAAAGTATAGTACTGTTACCACGATCCCTGATGGGACAGAGTTGTCATGTTTGATAGTTGGCAATAACTTTTCTGTCCTTGGGAAGGGGGGTTGTAGTAACACTGTGAGCTAGTTGGTATACAGGCAAACATACCCGGTGGGGGTGTCTAGAATGGGTCTGGACACCAATCCCACAGTCTATAATGTCTAAACTCGCAGACCCTAAATAGGTTTATAGGAACTACACTACCTGGCGCCGCCAATGTTGGTTTGGTACTTATTTAACGGTCAAATCTGAATAGTTCAGTCGTGCTATTCTCAGAGACCCTTACTCATATTTACCCAGAGATGTCTGGAGTGGGAAGGGAACTATCTGCCACAGCTGAATAGGCATATCCTATGTATTGGCTGTAGGTTTATCAAGCGTGAAGGACAAAAAGGTTCCTATTGTGCATAAAACTTTATCTGTGTCCTTGAAAGTTTTCCTTCTTCAAAATAATGGCTGACGAAGATGCTGGTGCATCAGCACAATGTGCTGCAGCTAGGGAGGAAGACCAGGAAGGGGAAATCAACATTTCAGAAAATGTTAGAACTGCCCTTTCTCTAAAACTAGCAGACTATGGAGTCAAAGCTAGGGGTGGGACAGTAACATTCATGATTGAGGCACACGAATCACATAGAACAGAGGTATTCTATTCATGGGTTAAATTCCCACAAGCAGATGCACATTCAAATATATTTAATTCTTACTCTGAAGATGAAACACCAGAAGAAAACTGTCCATATGAGGATATTGAAGTTCCGCTCACCTACCTGGAGCATGTAAACTGGTTTAAAGGCACCCTACCACACACACAAGAAAAAGTGAGACTGCCACTCGAAAGAGATGGAGCGACTTGGCCAGTCCTAGCGGCCTATACACCACATCCAGACATTGACACAATGTCAGTAGCAGACTTACGTCCACTTCATAAAGAAATAATACAACTTTATAGAAACCTGACACAGTTTGTGATGAGAAGACTCACACTTCAGCCAGCAAAGGCTACACAAGCAGGACAAATTCAGGGGTCTACAACTAAATTCACACCACAAACGCTACACGCAATTATGGGTAAAGTGCCCCCTAAACGTGAGCAAATGCCATTCTGGATAACTCAAAAAATAACAAAGCTAGAGGCAATATTTCCACGTACAAGTCTGTGGGATTTCGGACCGGGGGTGTGACGCTATTGCGGGGTTCTCAAAAAGATTTGCACACACTGGGGTACTGGGTAGTGCAGGTTTTATTGTTTTGTACAAGCGTCGTTTGCGAACAGGCACTCTGTAAAAGGGTAGGGGTGAGTCCGCCTCCTCCGTTCTGGCCCGTCCTCCTGTTCCTCGCCAGTCCCAAGGTCTTCTGGGCGTCGTAGGCCTTTTCCCGGCCGTCCTGCTGGTCTTTTGCCTCCGGTATCCCAGAAAGGAAAGAAAGAAAAATGTACGTCTCAGTACTAGTGCTGGGATAAACGTCTCACGGGTAAGGGAGTGAGGGGAATCACACGTGCAAGTTCCAAGTCTGACTGTGGGACGTGAACCCTTGAGAAAACACCAAGGGTGTGCAGGGATGCTTGCTTTTAGGCGGGCTTCCCTCGTCTACCCCCTCCCCACGTTATGTTGTCGGACCGTACCTGGGTGAGCCACACTTCCGTGTTAGTGTGGCTGGGCGATGCGCGTCCCGCAGAGCCCCCTGGCTTCTCGCGGTACTCCACCTCAGGTCTGCTGTCTGGTCCCGCCGCTGGCTTCCTCCTTGGAATCGACCTGTAACTCTGACTCGTCTCCGATTCCGTCCGGCTCCACCTTCCTGCTCTCTCTCCGTTTTCCTTGTCCTCCGACCTCCGATCTTCCTCCGTCCTCCGCTCTTGATCTTCCTCCGACCTCCGCTCTTGATCTTCCTCCGACCTCCGCTCTTGATCTTCCTCCGACCTCCGCTCTTGATCTTCCTCCTCCTCCGCGTCCACTCTGCTCCGCTGTCTCTCCACTCGCTCCACCAACCTCCAACTCCACCTCCGGGTGTCTCGCACACCTGGCTGGACTCCGGAATGGGCTTTACGTCGTCGGGACGGGCGTGGCGCCAATCCGTCTCCGCCCCCTTAAAGGTGTAGTCCTGTAGGTGCACCGCTGCAGGATGTCTCCGGACGATGTCGGGGGTATTCCACGCCTCGGTATTCTGTGAAGACAAAGTAGACACATTACTAGGCATACCAGGGGGGCCCTCGTCGGGGTCCCCCGCGTCACAAAGTCCTAAAAAAATACAGAATGAAAACAATCTCCTTGCTAATGGGGATAGCTCCCCAGAGAGAGGATTGCACCTCTTGAGGTACAGTTTTCACTGCCATATATATTAGAACTCGTGGTATCCCTTCAATAGCAGTAATACCAGATGTATCAAGACAAATACAGATTGACTATGGAGCAGAGCCTACTCTGAATTTAGGGATGAAATTATTAGGTAATTTTGCCCAGGTATCAGCTATTGTATTAGCAAAAGTAAAACGGGAGGCAGCAGTAGTGGCAACACGCAAACGCCTGAGAGATTACACTCCTTTACAACAGGAACATGAATTTCCTAAAATTATTGAAGACACCTATGCTGAATTAGGTAGAGATAATTTGGGAGCTAGAGCAACAAACCCTCAACTTATGGATGGTCCTGAAAAGGATAACACCAAGCTAGCACCTGATTCTTCCAAGAAGAAATGGGAAAATAATAAAAAAGCAAAAGAATAGCGAGAATAGATCACAATCCAGGGGTGGGTCTTCTCAACAGGAGCCCTCCAAAAGGAAGGACAACCTTAGGAATCGTGATAACATTAAAAAACCTGAGGGGTATCAGGATACTTGTACAAGTTCCTCTCGTTCATTTCAGGGTTCATCAAAAAACTCTGAGAGCGTACAAAGTCGAGAGACACGCAAAGCTCTTCAGACTATACTTCCAAAAAAGGAGATAAACCAAAATGAAAACTTTAATTTAAAAAGAAAAAAGTAGCAGGTCTTTTTTTTTTTTTTTAAATATTTTTATTGTCGCAGGATTCGATAAGAAACAAATATAATACATAAATACAGTTACAGTTTCAAGTATTTTTCGAAAGCAAAAATTTACATTGCTTATAATAAAGGGTTAAGGAATTGGGATACAAAAAAAAAAAAAAAAAGAAAAAGAAAAAGGAGGTAAAACAAGGATTAAATTATACAACTTCTGGACGGCCCTAGTAATAAGAGAGCTATTTCACAGAAACAAGTAAAGGTGATTTGGTTATTTCTCACAAATATCTTCATCTATCTACCCTAGCCCCCAGTTTTATACCTCGAAAAATTGCTTCCAGATTTTTTCCTTTCTAGTTAAAGTTTTTGGTCCTCTATATTTTGCGAGTGTAAGTTCCATGGTTCTGATTTCTATAACCAATGTTAGCCACTCAGCAACAGTTGGAGTGTTCTTAGATATCCAAGCTCTTGCTATAATTAATCTTGCACAGGCTAACAAGATTGTTATGAGATCTTGATTGGGACAGTGAGTCTCATAAATATCAAGTAAAACCAGTTGGGGGGATAAATCCGGTAACTTAATCTGACTGTCTTGAAGGTGTTTTATAATTCCCATCCAGTAGCTAGAGTACGCCGGGCAAGAATAGAGCATATGTTCTATATCAGCAGCATATGTGTTACACTTCACACATTTTGTTTTTTCTGATGTTTGGTTCCCTTGAGCCCAAGTAGATATTCTCTCTGGAGTGTAATATAATTCTGTGATAGTCCTATATGATTGCAGTCTTAAGTTAGAGGAATGCACAACATCATTTATATGAGTTAAAGCTTTACTGATCTGTTCTGAGTTTATATCCCGATTTAGCCGGCGAGACCATTTAGTAGCTATATTGGTAGTGTTTTCAATTTTATCCTTGGTTAAAAGTTGATATCCCAACTTTATAAGTGATTTAGTTTTATCGGAATATATACACTCTATAATTTCAGACTGAGTAATTAATGTTAATTTCATTTTATTGATAAAAAAGTCTCTCAGCTGGCGATATCGATAGTGCATATCATTTGTTACACCATTTAATATTTTCAAGGTGTCAAAATCTAACATACCATTATTTCCAAATATGTCACCTAGTGTGTTAAGACCACAATTAATCCAACGATACCCAGTCCCATCCGAGAAAATTCCCGGAAGACCCGGGTTGTCCCATAGCCTGAGTTCCGTATTATAGAATGAAATCTGACTGATGTGCATAATCTTCTTCCAAATATTTATAGCATGCTTAGCAGTCTTAAATTTCACCCGTTTATAGTAATTTGGGTCATGTGTGCGGAGCAAAAATTGACTGGAGTCCGTACCTAACAAGTATTGATAAAAAAATATGCAAGACTCTTTCTTTAATAAGCTCCGAATTCGAAAGAAAAAGGTTGCCAAAAAATATAGATTAAAATCCGGAAAAACAAGTCCCCCTTTTGAGATTGGTAGTTTCAAAAATTTTATAGCCCTGCGTGCCTTTTTGTATCCCCAAATAAAGCTGCTACAAACGGAGTCTAGTTTTTTAAAAAAAGATTGGTTCGGTTGTAGTGGTATAGCTCTAAACAAATAGAGTAGCTTGGGGAGTATTTTCATTTTAATCAAATTTAACCGGCCTAATAGACTAAGAGGGATTTTGTGCCATTTTTTAAGAGTTGTGGAGGTTTCTTTTAGAAAAGTATCATAGTTTGTTTCCAATATTTTCCCTACTTTAGCCATTAACTTGATACCTAGATAAGTAGCTTCTCTGCAAGTGTCATAGATATGTATATCAGGAGTATAATTAGCTATAATTTGAGTTTTACTCACGTTCAATTTGTAACCTGAGATTAGGCCATATTTTTGTGCCTCGTTAATAATTTCTGGCATAGCTCTATTAAAGTCACTCGTATAAATAGCTATGTCATCAGCATAAGCCGTTAATTTCAAAACAGTTCCTCCATGACTCACTGGAATAATGTTTACTTGGTCATTTAATGCATTTAAAAAAGGTTCTAAGGATAAAGCAAAAAGTAAGGGGGAAAGGGGGCAGCCCTGTCTCGTGCCTCTTAGTATTTTAAAATTTGCTGATTCTTTATCTCCATAGCTAATCAAAGCTAAGGGTTCGTCATGAAGGGACATAACCCAATCCAGGTAAGACCCGGAAAGCCCCACTTTCCTTAATACTTCCCACAGATAATCCCACCCCACTCGGTCAAAAGCCTTTTCTGCGTCTAACAGAATCATACCGAGTGGGGTGTGTGTACCTTCAGCAACATCAAAGGCAATTATTGAGGTGTTAACGTGTGTGGTAGTATCCCTTCCCATAACTAAGCCGTGCTGTTGTAGATTAACAATAGAAGGCATACTAGGGGCCAACCGATTTGCCAGTATCTTAGAAAAGATTTTAACATCAGTGTTAAGTAGAGAAATCGGTCGATAAGACCCACATTCTTTTTCCGGTTTCCCTTTTTAAAAAAAAAATATTATTTTCGCTATTTTCCATGAAGGAGGTGCTTTTTTGGATAAGCTAATTGAGTTTATCACTTTCTCTAATAGAGGTAGTAATTCTTGTGCGCAAAGTTTATAAAGTTCACCAGGTAGGCTATCTTCTCCGACCGCTTTCCCTGATGGTAGACTATCTATAGCCCGTTTTATTTCGTCTAGTGTTATCACAGAATTGAGTTGTTCAATTGTTTCAGTACTAAGGGCCCGATGTAGGTAAACGCGATTTTCCGATTTCAAAATACCGAGGCGGGCCGAATCGGTATTCTGAAATCGGAAAACGAGATGTAGGAAAAAAAAACCGAATGAATACCGAATCGGTCGGCATCGGTAATGAGATTCGGTACGTTCCGATTCTGCTCGGTCCGAATCGGAAAGTACCGAATCGGCCAACAACGAATCGGAAATCACCGAATCGGCTACCACCGATTCGGATATTCCCGAATCGGCTTTTACCGATTCGGTAAAAGCCGATTCGGTAAAATCCGATTCGGCAATCATAGATTCGTAGCCATGAAAACAGACCCATGGCGAAAAAGCCCATAGGAATGCATTGAATGAACCGATTCGGCTTTTACCGATTCGGATAATACCGAATCGGATTTTACCGAATCGGAAATTACCGAATCGGTAAAAGCCGATTCGGCAATAGGCGATTCAGCCAATGAGGTGGCTCCCCCTCCCCCACCCAAACAGGGAGTGGCAACCCTGGCAGGTGCAGCTAATTAAGAAGTTTCTGGAAAGCCTGCCTGAGCCCTACACACACAGTTAGCAGCAGTGGGAGAAGGAGGTTGCAAACTGAACAGGAGAAAATGGCAGATCAGTCAGGAAGCCAGAAGTCCTCCCAGAAGAGGAAGCCCAAGTTCACCACCACCGAACTTCAGGTGCTGGTTGAGGAGGTGGTGAGGGTGCACCGCCAGCTGTTTGGCAAGCTGTCCCTCAACGTGCCAGACAGCACCAAGAGGAGAATCTGGGCCGACATCGCCCAGAAGGTGAATGCTGCGGGTGTCACCCCCAGGTCCATAGAGGAACTGAAAAAAAGGTTTTACGACATCCGCAGCCTCACGAAGAGGAAGCTGGCTGACATTCAAAGGCAGGCTGGACTCACTGGAGGAGGCAACAACCCGGCGCCACCCCTCACCGAGCTGGAGGAAATTGTCTCCAGCACCATCGAGAGGGAGAGTATCGTAGGAATCGGGACCCTGGACAGCTCTGCGAGAGCCACAGCTACAGGTAAGAAGCATGCTCGTTTAGTGTAAAGGCCGCGTCAGCATGGAACTCCCTTCCTGTTGAAATTCGTCTGATGGAGGACCTCTTGACTTTCCGGAGGGCTTTAAAAACTTTCCTGTTTTAGCTGCTTTCATGTTTTTAGTTTCCTGTTGTGTTATGTTCTACCTTGTCTCTGCGCCGGGACGCCCCTTGGCTGGGGTATCTGTGCGCATAATAAATCAATATAACATAACATAACATAACATAACATAACATGCGCATCATGACACACCCTACCAGACACCTCCCCATTAGACACAATGCATAGGCAAACACCAGCACTGTACTGTCACCAACATACAAGAGACAAGCATCATGGTACATGTAGTCAGCAGAAGTTAGCCAAATATGTCAGTGCAGAATCACAAGACAGGAAACAGTGTGACACGGTGTAAGGAGATGCAAGGACATGTGGAATGCCATAATTGTACTGACTGTAATACATCGGCACTCAGTTTACAAATGCTTCTTTGTACCTAGGGGCCCCATCAGGCGGAACAACTGCGACAGCAGAGGGAGCAGCAACGTCCAACACTGCAGTCGCAGGGCCGAGCACCAGCCAGGCTGGCCAGGAGGAGGAGGAGGAGGATGAGGAAGGAGACACCCCAGGGCTAGGAATGGAGGGAGTCCTGGTCATTGACTTCCAAGCAGTGCACTCCCCAGTACTGCCCAGCACACCCCCCTTGCAATTCTCACCAGAAAACTCCCCTACAAGGCAGACCATTCCGCCTACACCAGCTCCTGCCACAACCGTGGCCTTGCCACCTGTCCAACCTGTCCTGGGAGCAGGGGCTCCGGGACCGGCCAGCACCACACCCCCACCAGTGGCACCCCAGCCCACTCAGCAGGCCGGAAGCAGCAGTGCCCGACGCCGTGCCACCACCACCACTGCTGCACCAGCACGGGAGGGCAGTGTGTTCCTGGGCCTGGAGGGACAGATGGTTAAAATCCAGCGCCAACAGGCCAGATCCACCATGGCCTGCCAACGCCAGCTCCTGCAGCACAACATGCAGATGGGGGAGTTGGTGAAGGGTTTCCAGGCTGTTGTGGACAGCAACAAGGAGGTGGCAGCAGGGTTAGGCAGGCTGACCACTGCCATCACCCACTCATCTGCCAGACAGGAGGAGCATGAGGTTGCACGCAGGAGGGATGCCCGGGTGCTGAACCGGGCCATGGCCCGCCTTGCAGCGGCGACCGCACAACTGTGCCATCGCAGCTCCAACCAAGAATCTGTGCTCAGTCAGCATACGGCTGAGCTCACTAGGGGGATGGCCAGGATCACCACGGCCATGGAGGCCATGATAATATCAAACACCGCCTCCAATCCTGCCCTGGACCTGGGTGATGCTGGAGACAGCAGCAGCCGCAGCAGCCCGGCCAGCGCTGCATCTGAACCACGGAGGAGCACCAGGCGATCCGCTGATGCTGCTGGGCATTCGGAGGGGGCCGAGGGACACCCCAGTGGGTCTGGCAAGCGGGCAAAAAAATAGCCTGGCAAGGGGGGATGAGCAAACCAGAACCCTGGACTTTATTTGATTTTACATACTCCATTTTTTGATGCACATCAGTGCTGTAACTGTGGTGCATCACTATTAAAATTTGATTTTTTGCAAGCAACATTTAGCTGTCTTTGCATCTGTACTCAGTCAGAAATAGTTCTCAGTGATCTCCTCACGTCTGTATCTGCCATCACTTGGCGTACACACCCCAGCTGGCTGTGTCAGTGGCACAGCTTCGTCGTCGTCATAGTCCTCGTAGTCAGACAACTCCACCTCAGTGCCCTTCTTGACCGCAAGGTTGTGTAACATTGCACATACAGCTATGATCTTGCAGCAGGTGATGGGGGTATACTGCCTTGCACCTCCACTCTTGTGCAGGCATCTGAATCTACTTTTCCAGATGCCAAAGGTCCGTTCGACAACATTCCTTGTGCGTATGTGGGCCCGGTTATACCTCCTTTGGCTGGGTGTGGAGGGGTTGAGGTAGGGGGTGAGTATGAATGAGCGGAGGGCATATGCACTGTCGCCTGGAAGAGAAAGGGGTCACATTAGACACATGCATACATGTATTCCACCTACCTACTATGTGTTATGGGGGTCTGATGATGTGTCTCACCTAGGAGGTATCCTTCTCCAAATTCGCCAGCCATCAGCCGTGCATATATGCCGCTCTGTTGGAATATATAGGAGTCATGGGTACTCCCTGGAAATTTTGCTACCAGGTCTGTGATGGTGCACTTGGCATTGCAGATCACCTGCACGTTGATGGTGTGTGTAGATTTCCGATTGCGGTATATGTATTCGGTGTCCGCTGGTGGGCAAATCGGAATGTGTGTGCCATCTATGCAACCGATGATTTGGGGAAATTGTGCCATCTGGTAGAAGTCAGCTTTAGTTTGTAGCAGTTCTGCGTGGGTTGCAGGGAAAGAGATGTATTGGTCCATCCTGTCTATCATGGCGTCAAGGAATATGTGGAAGAACCTTGACAGGCTGCTCTGGCTCACCCCTCCTGCTGCTGCTACTCCACTTTGATAGCTGCCAGACGCAAGCAGGTGTAGGCTGCATAGCACCTGGACGTGCGCTGGGATGGCGTGTGCCCTTGGGGTGTGGTGGTCCAAGAATGGCTTAAGGTCCCTGATGAGCTCGAGTATGGTGTCAGAGTCCAGCCTGTATCTCTGTAGGATCTCAGCCTCAGTGAGCATGAACAGGGTTACCCTCTGTCTGTAGACCTGTTCATTTCTTAGCCATTCCCTCTGTCCTTCCTGCTGTAGCCGTAGCCGCCTCGCAATGACATAGAAAGCTGCCATCCTGCAAGTTGCAATGCATTTTGGGACTGTTTATATGGGTTGGAGTTGGTTACCACCTGATTGCAATCCATGGTAAATACCGAGTGAATTCTACCGATTTTGAGCCGATTTCGGTGTTTCTGTGCCTCCCTACATCTCCCCAACTGTCGGAATCGGGGAATTTCCCGATCGGAGAATCATACGAATCGGCATGTTTTCCGATTCGGATCATGTCCGATTCGGTATTTGTACCGAATCGGTAATTGGACCGAATCGGTGAATTTCCGAATCGGTGTCACGAACGATTCGGTAATTGGACCGAATCGGTGATTTTCCGATTCGGTGTCACTTACGAATTGGTAATTGGACCGAATCGGTGATTTTCCGATTCGGTGTCACTAACGAATCGGTAATTGGACCGAATCGGTGATTTCCCGATTCGGTGTCACTAACGAATCGGTAATTGGACCGAATCGGTGATTTCCCGATTCGGTGTCACTAACGAATCGGTAATTGGACCGATTCGGTCTTTGCATCCGATTCGGTGTTTTTCCGATTCGTTACATATCCGATTTTCGGTATGTACGTATCGGATTCTTTCCCATTCGGTACTCATTCCGATTCGGTTTTCTATCCGATTCTTTCTGTTTTTGGTTCCCTACATCTCGATGGCTGTTTACCGATCGGTAAGGGCCAAAAATCGGTATTTTCGGCCGTTACCGATCGGTAACGCCCTACCTACATCGGGCCCTAAGTGTTTGAGATGCAGTTATGTATTTTTCTAAATATTGTGTTATGGCTGATTTTACAGGTAATGTCTCTGGAGTGTACAATTGTTGGTAAAATTTGACAAACTGGTTTAATATTTGATCCGTTCTGTCGTATGTATTTAAGTCGTTCCCTACTATTTCTTTGATTTTTGTTTTAGCTTTCCTATCCGCGGTTTTAAAGGCCAGTAATTTCCCAATGCGATCGCCGCCCTCATATTGTCTGAATTTATATTTTTGTAGTTGTGAAGTGTATCTTTCTCTTAGTGTTTTTAATAAGCCGGCTTGTAATTTCGCCAACTTTAGCCTAATACTCTCAATATTATTCTTTGCATATTTCGTTGCCTCTGCCAAGCTTATTTCCAGATTTCGTATCTCGTCTATTATTTGTTTCTTCTCATGGCGAATCTCAGCGTTTTGCCTAAATATATACTGTTGGGCGAAACCTCTGATACTGCATTTACATGAGTCCCATACCATGTTAATATTAGCAGTATTAATATTAATTGAAATAAACTCCTGGATATGTTGCTTGAGTAAGGTTGAAAATCTTGTATCTGTTAATAAATGTCTCGGGAAAGTGAATTTTCGTGTTTCTTTAGTTTGGTCATGAAGCATAACCTCAAGTAATAGTGGGTTGTGGTCAGAGGTAATTTTAGGGCAGATATCAATCAAGCAATTATCTATAATTTGTTCTGAGGCCCAAATCATATCAATTCTTGAACAAGATCTATGCGGTACAGAGTAATATGTGTACCCTGCCTGAAGAGGATATTTTGATCTCCATATGTCTCTAACATTATTCAATCTAGCTAATTCCAAGATAGCAGTTCTAACTTTATTCATTTTTTTGTATTTACTTTGCCCGGTGGAATCAATTTTATAATTGATAGTACAATTAAAATCCCCTGCTATTACCAGTTCTCCTTCCCAATCCAATAAGTATAAACTCAATTCTTCATAAACTCTAGGGTCATCGATATTTGGTCCATATATTACACACAATACTATCTTAAAGTTATCACATTGCATCTGTGCAATTGCCCACCTCCCACGAACATCTGATGCAGTTTTTGTTGTTATAAATCTAGCACCTCGTTGTATTAGAATAGCTACCCCTCTTATAGTCTCATCTAAAGTAGAGCATACCACCAAATTATAATTCAATTGTGAAAGCAGCTTACGGTCTTGATATTTAATATGTGTCTCCGATAGCAGAACTATATTCGGATTATACATCTTAATCTCCTCCTTTACTAAGTTTCTCTTATTCTTACTGTTCAGGCCGTCCACATTCCAACTTAGTATTATTAATTTAGACATGTTACTATCCTGTTGGTTATCCGGTACAAATTTCTCCCAACTACCTTTGCCCTTTTCATATATATTCCATTTTCTTTACTGAACTTAAAGAAACAATCGAATCCTGCGATCCATTTTTTACACACATTTTTTCCCCCCCACCCCTGACCAAGACGGTCAGACCCTCCCCTGCAGGGACCCCAGCATTGCCCTCGCACCCACCCGTCCCTTAGGGGGGAGCACCCCTCTATCTAGTGCTGCCGCTGATAAGGCAGCAGAGAGAGAAAGCTAACATGATATTCTGCTCATGCTCATGCCACAATTACATTACTCCTTGTTTGCTCGTTCTTTTTTATCTACAACAGTTTAGCCGAGATGCTATTTAATTTTCATTCTGTTTTTCTCTTTCATTTTCCCTAGAGAATTTTTCCAAAGCTTGTTCAGCATCTTCTAAATCTGTAAAAAAAAACACCTTGCCATTTCGTATAACTTTAAGGCGAGCAGGTTCTTGGAGATAGGCCATGCAGCCCAAATTTTTGAAAGGATCTATCAGCTTCCTAAGCTCCCAGCGTTTATCCATGGTGCCCTTACTAAGATCCGATTTCACAAAAAACGTTAGATTATCAACAGTCACGGGATTGTTCGGTCTTGCTTTCAATGATACAGCTTGCCGCAAAAGAAAATTACCAAAATAAATCAGGAACGGTCGAGGAAATTTACTATTAGTGTTTTTTTGTATCAGGGGCAATCTATGGACTCTCTGCAACTGTGAGTCCCAATCCCAGTCCGCAAGATCAGAAAAGGATCTCTGGAAAAGTTTCACCACAAATGTCCTAGGATCGGACCCCTCCATTCCTTCCGGTATACCAAATAGGCGGAGGTTTTGCCTTCGAGCGCGATTTTCCAAATCCTCCACCTTGGCCTCTAGCTTGGTAACTCTTAGAGTATTTTGTTTTGCAGTTGCTGAGGTCTTATTAACATCTCCTTCTACTTCGACAATACGTTGTTTAATATCCTCGATCTCTTTAGTCGCGCCTCCCAGGCCTTGGCAGATGGTACTCATTGTTTCTTGCATCTTAGTGTTGTCTTCTCTGAGTTGCAGATACTGTTGTTTGAATCTCCGCTCTTTGCTCTAGGAGGGTCTGCATTATTGATTCCATGAACACCCTTGTTGGATCTGGAGTCTTATGGGTATTAAGAAGACTAGAAAGACTGGAAGGGTTAGTGGAGTTAGTGGAGTCATGAGATTCCTGTGGTACCATTGGTTGAAGACATGTTTCAGATAGCAATCCAGAACCTGTTGGTGTATCTTGGGTCTTACTAAGAGAGTCATCTGATATCACCTCTATGTCCATTTCTCCATGACTATTGGCTGTATTCTCGATAGGGGTTTCTGTAATCGGTTTCTGTGTTTTTTTCAGTTTAGATATTATAGTCTGATTTACCTCATTTAGTTGAGCTGAACTGATGGTAACATGATCAGGGTCTTGGTCACTTGGTTCAAGTGTCCCAATATTATGTTCGGCGGGAGTTGAAACAGTGTTGTCAGTTAGAGTAGGCGAGGGGATTGTACCTGTTGCGAGTACCCCAGATGCAAGCACTGATTCGGTCATGGCTAAGACAGAATATTGCGGAGACTCTTGGTTAATAGAGGCATCATCTTGAGTATGTTCGCTAGTAATGTCTATAAAGTTGTTTTTGCAAGCCCCCTGAGTATTGAGGGCCTCGTCTGGGCTAGCACCTGACAGTCTTAGAGCCATGCTCTTGACTCCCCCCTTCGCCTCAATCCATCTTCTCAGAGGGCTATCGTCAATTAGACGGCTTTTCTTATTTCCAAGGGCTTCCTTGTTGACTGTCTTAAGTAAAACATTTTTTTGCTTAGTTTTGACTTTCATCTTAATTTTCTTGATGGTAGTTTTTTTAATTGCTGGGTTCTTAAGTGCTCCTTCAACTCCCTCGTCTTCTGTCAGCTCCTCATACTCTAAATTCGAGTCATCATCGGCTACAGCCGTGCGATCCAGCACTGTGCTCTCGCCGTTTCCTTTCTCCCTTATTTCAATTATTTCGACTGGATCTTTATAAGCATTATCGGTAGCAGAGATAGACTGATCCACCCTGTTTTTTGGATTATCATGGGGTTGAACTTTAGTTTTTGCTCTCTCAGAATCTTCTACCACTTCTGTTGTTTGCAGGGTTAAGCTTCCATTGTTAGAGGTAGTCACTCTGCTCGCTACCTGTGTCTCCAAAACAGCTTCTGACATATCTGCACATGAGACATTAACAGTGGCAGAGAGCTCTTTATCAGTATCTGTATCCGAATTTACCACCATTGTTGAATTAGATCTATTATTTTCTAATTCTTCATCTTCTTTCTCAATGTTGTTCAGTTTTTGTTTTTGCGTTTTGAGCACAGTTACTCGCTCTAAATCCGACTCAAGTTCAGCACATTCACCACTTACCAAAGTGCCTTTCCCTTCCCCTTGTATCTTCTCCTCAGTCTCATTAGCCGGTTTACCACTTTTCTCTTTTACTTTTGACCCTCCGCTTTTATCCACGCCGTTGTTTTCCTGAGCGAGCTGAGTTTCTTTACTGCTGCTAGGCCCCCCCACAGCCACTGTCCCAGCAATCCCTGTAATTGCAGCCATTGTACTTGCGTTTGGTTGTCTGCCAGCTGGGGCGGTCTTCTTGCTCCGTGTGGTCCTCTGCCGTCCGGACATCGATTTCCTTGATGCCTCCGCCTCCGCTCGCTGTGGCTGCCGCTGTGTACCTGTGAGGATTGTTTCCTGAAACAGGTGCGCGATCAGGTGAGGTGAGCCAGCTCCGCCTCTCCCTCTCCCTCTGCCTCCCGGCGTGCTGACCGGTCGGGCTACCGCGTAGAACCAAACGCGGGAGGTGCGGGAGGTGTTATTGCCTAGCTGAAAAAATGCCCTTAGCATTGAGCTTCTTTGTTCTTTTCCAGCCGGAGGTTTAAACGCGCGTAATCCCTTGTTGTGCGTTTCTCCTCTTCTCCGCTTTTCTCCGCTTCTCCGCTACTCCGTTTCCGTGTTTCCGTGTTTCTGTGGTTTTCTCCGATTTCTCCGATTTCTCCGATTTCGCTGCCCGCTGCTTGAAACAGAATCTCGGCGGAGCAGAGCAGAATCATGTAGCGTCCTCACTCGGCGGTGTCAGCCCGCCATCTTGACTCCTCCCGCAAATGACCAAAAGTAGCAGGTCTTAAAGTTAAATAAGCCCAGAATTCTGAGGACTCAACTTCTGAACGGGGAATGGGCTCTGACAATGCTAGACAGCGCAGCAGAAGTAACGATAGCTCGCCAGAAACTGATGGAATTTCTGGTGACAGCAGTGTTGAATGAACATATCACAGTGGAGTAGAAGGACAGAGGGAGAAGGAGGATAAACAAAACTAGGTCGGTCTCCAAGTAAACTTAGCAAAAAAAGTAGGAATCCAAAGTACTGGATTCAGAGACCTAGTTTGTGTGTAATGGTCACTGCTCAAATTATGTCAATATAGACCAGAAGAAGAAAGAAAAATTTCTTTCCAGAGTCCCCTCACTCAGCGGGGTTTCCCCACAGTGACATGCTTCATCATTGGGGCCATCCCAGTTCTCTACGAAAGGGGGCGTGCTGCGACTAGCGGACTACGCAGGAGCACTGTTGTTGTGAAAAGACTATGTGTGGTGTAGAGTGATGTGGTGGTGGAGTGGATGTAAGTGAATTAAAAATACCGTGCTAGTGGGCCTCAACAAATTTATTTAGCTCCTAGTTTGGTATATTAAAATGGGGGTGACACTGTTATTTAGCCTTTAATAGGGCTAAATCAGTGTGTGGTCAACATGTTTCAAGCTCCCCAGGCTTTTCGTCAGGACCATACAGGGACCAGCCCCGTATATACCACTCCTATATTCAAATGAATAGGATGAATAAAATTACCATACTACTTCTAACGCTGTTAACTATTAAACATGCGTGTTATACATACAATTGTACTTTCTCGTTGTTTCAGTGAAGAGAGAATGACACATGATTAGTGGCAAGAGTCCCCTCCTTAAGAGGAAGGGTATCACACATATAATTCACGCCTTATCTTAGGGTAATGGTTTCCCTTTTGCACCATATTGGTGGGTGCAGGCTTACCAGTCCAGTGCATTCATAAATAAAGTGGTATGAGCATTCATAAATAAAGTGGTGTGGACTGGTAAGCCTGCACACACCAATATGGTGAATCCAGTAGGGATATGGGTCTATAACAAAGGATGCTGTCTCTATTACCTTCTTTAAAGACAGGGACGATGGTGGACAGGGACCAGGTGCTTGGCAAGTCCACTCAAATTGCAGTGTTTATGACATTGGTGAGGAATGGCACCCATAACTGAGGGTTGGATAGAATAAGGTCCAGAGGGATACCATCGGGTCCTGGCGCTTTAATCCTAGACAGCCCTGCTATACCCTTGCTGACTTCATCAGTTGTAATCTCAAGGGACGGCTTTCCTCCATCACCCGCAAAAATTGCATCCGCTGTACTACTAAACATTTCCTGGAAATAGCTAACCCATTGCTCTTCTGCAATGTGTACGTCAAGGGCCTCAGAATTTTCCCCTGACAGAAATGGACAGTTAACAACACTCCAGAACTGGTTACTATTTTTCATGGTACAGGCCTCAATGAGCTTACTCCAAGCCTCCTCCTTTAGCTCGGATTTCCGCCTGGCCAATTCGGCTTTATATCCTCTGCACCCTTTTACCACAGCATGGTCTCTTGGGATGGTTCCTAGTGCACCCCTCAGTTTCCTGGCTGCACGGGAACAACCATGATCAAACCAGCTCATCACCCGACCCTTCAAGGACGTTGGTGGTGTCTTAAGTAAATGTCCAATTGTACGTGAAATGACTGAGATTGCCTCCAGAGCAGCCCCTGCCTCCTTACGTCTAGTTGTACAGATGTTAATTTCCCTCTTGCACTTGACAAAAAGAAACTCATAAAAAGAGTCCGGGTTATCTGGGCCCACCTTAGCCTTCTACCCTGGTCTATGCCCCTAAATGTTCCCCTCGGAACTGCCCCACGGGAATTCCCATGCTTAGGCCAGGTAGTCGAAACACACAGAGGGTTAACATAGCTACAAATGCTATCTGTGATAGGGAAATCTAAAAGAAATTGGAAGAAGGGGCTGGAAACAAAGATAAAATCTATAAACGTTGAACTCCCCCTTCCAGTAAATGTCGGATATAAGGGATTCCTACCATGAACTGCCCTACTCAGACATGGTTAGATCCAACTCATCGACTAGGGCGTTAAGACTATCTCCCTGCGGGGTATATTCAACATGCAGGCCCGCCAACTGGGGGCATCCTATACTGGTTAAAGGGCTTGCATTTGGATCCCTACATGGATGAATGTTAAAATCTCCTGCTAACATGAGGTAGCCGTTCAGGGAAGCCTAGATGACTGTATTCTTAAGAAAGGAGCTCAACCTAGCAATGTTACAAACATCTGGGTGCCCAAAATTAGTGTTATAAAAATTCAACACCAAGTTTACAGCCCCCTGGGAAAAGGATATAGCCTGCAAACAGTCATTATCCGTAGGAAATTCCTTCAAACTGCACGGAATGTCCAGAGAAACGTAGATACGCAGACTACCCTTGGGTCTTCCTGCCAGTGAAGGAATGGCTGAAACAATAAAGGAATTAAAGCCCCCAAGGAAAAAACTGTTCATAGTTAACCACGTCTCTTGGAGGCAAATCACTGAAAAACCTTTAATACAAGTGATCCATTCTGGGTCAGTTATCTTGTTTGCTAGTCCAGCAAGTACCATGAGATACATTTACAGGTTTTGCCGACTCCAGACTCTATAGCAGGAGACCCGTGCTTCCCACAGTGGGATGGTGCTGTCTCCGGGTGATCTTTATCGGTGAGTCAATCTCAGGCGTCCAGCGTTTCCAAAGTTGCAAAGGAGTTAAAAAAGGGAATATCTTGGGTTACCAGCTGGCGAACCCGCGTGGGACTTCCAGGATGAACTGGGGGTCTCCAGGTGGCCACCTTGTTGGACATTGGAGCAAGGGTGAAAGATCTATAAAAATACACTAGGGGGAGGGCCACAATGGACGAAGCAGCACCACCCAAATTATACTGTGGCACCGTGTGTAAAGTTCTCTCTACTAGGTGGGGTCTATTTGAGTTCACAATAACACAGTCTCCTGCAAGGTTTTTAGTTGACCTCCCCACCAAGAAGACTCTTCGCACCATAATGATATGTTTCTCCAATCTCAATCCAAGGGATGTATTACCATCCAACCAGTGCAAGACCTTATTCTTTTTTGTAAAATGTTTATTTTGCATAGAACAAAAAAAACAGAGAAAAGGGCACTGAGGTGCCGCACATTTCCCCATGCAGGGGGCACAATCCGAAATCTAGAAGTTGGTGATCTCACAGAGCAGAGACAAGTCTAGTCCGATAGCACTGAGTATGATCAGAGGCTTGCAAATCAAGAGCTCCAAGAAGCCTATCAACGGCGTCGTACGATGCAAAAGATTAAGTACCAGAGCTATCAGGCCCGCTGGCCTACATATCGAAGTCGGATATGCCGTCAATCCAACAGCATGCACCTGAGGAACCCAAAAACCAGAAAAGTTTAACTCCCCTTCCCCCTCCCACCCCCCCCTCCCCATGGTGGTGACTCACACATACCTACACTCATTCTTACAACCATACTAGACTTGAAAGAGATGTAGAGATCGCAGGGATGCTGGACATACAGCTGATGGCAACCCCTTAGAGAGGAAGGTAACCAAGGGTCCCCATATGAACTTGAAGTTCTTGAAATTACCGAGGAAGATGTCCGCCATTCTTTCCAAGCTTAGAAGCTTCCAAAGTCGTGCGTGCCACAGAGAGATTGCTGGTGCCTCCTTCCGCTTCCAGGCAGCGGCCAACGTGAGTTTGGCCGCCCCCAGGCAAAGCCACAAAAACTTTTTGTCAGCCCGGGTCTGATGTTCAAGGCCGGGGTCACGAAGGCCCAACAAGACAAAGGCCATAGAGTCCTCTACGGGATACTGAAGAATGTCCCTGATAAGCGAGAGAATTTCCTCCCAGTATGGCCGGATCACTGGGCAGTCCCACCAGATATGGTTGGTTGAAAGCTTTATTCGATATGCAAAGATATCTTACAAGCATAACATACATTTATAAAAACAACATTACAAAAAAGTGCAAGTATGTCATACATTTTAAGAAGATAAAATTGTAGGGAACCCCCTAAGATAATTTAGCTAAAAAGGAATTAAACCGATATAGACAATCTCTTGCAACGGATCAACCAGCAACATTTTAAAAATTTGGAGACACCACAGACTATGAGAGGGGAGGTATCAGTCAGTAAAATTCGGAGAGCCACCGAATGTATGCGTGTTCCCAAGCGTTTGAAAAGGGGTTTCAACCAGTATCTCCTTGGATAAATATAATCTGGACACTCAAAAAGTACATGAGCCACCGTCTCAGGCCTGGCTGGGCAACATGCGCAGAAGGGGGATAAATGAGCATGGGACTTCCACTTTGATACAGTTGTTCCTAGCGGGAGAGTGCCAACTCTGAACTTGAAATAAAGGGCCCTATCCACTGGCATAGTGATAAAATCCATGTAAGGTTCATATAATGCCACATCCTTTATTCTGAGGAACGCTGTAGTCGAATTGCAGTGATTGGGGTTCCCGCTTTGCTGACAAAAGACCCAGTCCCAATAAAGTTTTTTGAGGACTGCCTTTGGGGGAGCAGATTTTGTAGACCAACAGTGTCCCAGGCCCAGTTCCCCCAGAAGATTTTTTGTGTCCCTCAGCCACTTGATCTTGTTCCAGCCCCCCATGTCCATTACTTCTGATAGGCCCTCGGCATAAGATTTTAGTTCCGGGACCCTCCATATGCGGGACCATAAGGCAATGGGCGAAGACGGGCCTGGTCTTTGATGCTTCTGCAGCCCAAATCCAAGAGCACCGGAACTGTGGGGGTGCTCGAGGGGAGGGCTAAGAGGTCCTTTAGGAGCTTATTTTCGGCCTTGGATAGGGAATCCACATTACAATTGCCCCATAGCTCCGCGCCATACAAGGCAGAAGTGACCCCCCTTGCCTTGTAGATCTCAACTGCGGGTGCCACTGAGGATCTGGAAGATGTATGATATTCCTTTAGTAAGGCACCCCCTACCCTTTTGTGGCAAAGAACCATCTTGTCAATGTGAGAAGACCAGTTCATCTTGTCATTCAGGCGTAAACCCAAATAATCAAATTCAGATACCTTCTCCAGAGGGACCGAGTTCAAGGTGGGAGGACGACTCAGTTTCCTTGGTGGGCGTAGTATCAAATATTTCGTTTTTTCTACATTTATCACCAACCCTCTAGCTACACAAAAGTCCTGGAAAAGGGTCAACAGCTTCTGGAGCCCCTGTGGGGTTTTTGAAATAAGGAGAGTGTCGTCCGCGAACAACAATGTTGGAATCCGCTCGCCCCCCAGGCAGGGTGCGTCCGCAGGTTCCTGAAGCAGGTGCTCCACCACACCATTTACATATAGAGAAAAAAGTGTGGGAGCTAACACGCAGCCCTGTCTGACACCCCTACAAACCGGGATTCTGTCTGTTGTCTCGCCATTTCTCCCCCAGCGAACCTGGGCAAAGTTATTCATGTGGAGTTTGGTGAGGAGGAAAAGGATGTACGGGGGCAAGCCCAGACCATGGAGAACCCTCCAGAGTTCCTCCCTGGGAACTAGGTCAAAGGCAGTCTTCAAGTCGATGATGTAGAGACTGCCCTTGCCCAGTTCCACGACCTTCCAGTGCAGAAGTGTTAGCCGAAAGACTTCCTCAATTGTACCTGTTCCTGAGCGAAAGCCTGCCTGGAAGTCCGATAGGACTTGGTTCTCGTCCACCCAATGTAGGATTCTCCCCAGGATCACTTTTCCGGCTACTTTTTGTGAAGAGTCAATCAGGCTTATTGGCCTATAATTTCCTGGAATGTCTTTACTACCCTTTTTATAGATGGGGACTACCACTGCCCCTCTCCATGACTCTGGGATCGGGCCACCCTCCAAGATGGCATTCAAGAGGGCCGAGATCATAAGACCCCAGTCAGATGGATAGGCCCGCAGTAGATCCCCTAGGAGCCCATACGGGCCAGCAGCTTTCAGTGGGACCACAGTCTTGATGGCATCCTCAACCTCCCGTGGTGTAAATAGGGTAAGGGTGCTAGATTCCATCAAAAAGGGGAATACAGCTGGCTCATTTAGGGGCCCTTCTATCGCTGAGTATAAGGCCCCAAAGTGATGGAACCAGCTCTGGGGTGGAATAGTGCAGGTCCTCAGAGTGTCATCGGGTCTTCTACGGGAGCCTATCAATTTCCAAAACTCCCTGGCATCTTTACCTTTGCTAGCAGCCAACAAGTCCGCCCAGAATTTCTCCTCCCATTCCCTCTTTGCTGTCTGGATAGCCTTGGAGTAGACCTTCCTAGCCTCCCTTGTCCTGACTTGAGATTTTGCTTTTACTGCCTCGATCAGGTTTTTTTTCGCCTCCCTACAGTTATGGGTATACCACCCGTCTTTTTTATTAGCCCTTTCTTTCACCCCAGTATGTCTCTGGCGCACAGTGAACAGATTTGTCAAGGCCCCAGTTAGGTCGCAAAATACTCCGCATACCTCCCCCAGGCCTCCTTCAACTATACCTAGGTTATGTTGGGCTAGGCCAAAAGTTGGGACACAGCCTCAAGTTTTCCGGTAGACAAGAGAAGTTTTGACCACTTCAGGCGCCTACCGCAAAGAGATACCTCCGACTCGCCAAGGTCAACTGTGGGGCTAAGTATGGAACCCCCACTGCTAACAGACCACCAGGGGGCTAGAGTGAGGGACAGCAAATTGTGGTCGCTTTCGACTGAGGGGACTATTACCATATCCCTCACTGAGCTCCATAAACACACATCAAGCAAGATGTAATCAATTCTTGATGTGTGGTTGGACCTATTGTATGTATGAGCACCCCCTTTGTCCGAGCTAGTCCTTCCATTTAAAGCCCTCAGGCCATATTCTATACTAAGGGCATTTAACTGCAATGCCACCTCGGTCCACTTTTTAATCGGGGGAAGTTCCAGGACTGGTATCCCCCTTCTGCCATCCTCCTCATCCTGGTCCTGGGTAACGTCCGAGCCCAAAGGCTCGAACGTGCAGTTAACATCACCTGCAATCAAAGTGCAGGCTTTGTATGGAGTTGCCCCTAACAAATCCTCCAACAATGCAATTGTGGGAGACTGCCTCCCCCCCTGTAGCAGGGTTTCCGTTCTCCCACAGAACTGTGCACAGAGATCTAGAACCTGGGTGAGTTAGGGTGACCCAAAACTCACCTTGGTGTCAGAAATCCCCTTACCAAGCTAGCTACAGTGTCTCATCGGTTAGAACAACTTACCAATGGCTTAGACAATCCAGAACATGAACTTAGGGAACCTCAGGTATCGTGGAACACATGAACACTCTTTCGTTATATAATCATTTCAAACAAAAACTGGGAGTCAAAGAACACACGTGCAAGTTTGAAATTTTTATTTCTCAATGCAATGTTCTCAAACGCAGTATCTTATATAATATCAACATACATATTATAAAAACTAGAGTTAACAGCATAGTCACTAATCCATAGTAAGCAAATGGTGATAGCATATTATAATGCAAAATCTATATAAAGTTTTTATCACCTATATTTCGCGCACCCTACTTAGCATATTATATCTAAGAAGGTCTCGTTTGGGTTTTTAGCAGGGCGGGCCCATACCTCTAATGGTCGTAGGAGCAGATCACATCAACAGCTACCAGCTCTCTGCATGCGAAGCATCAAGTGTGTTGATTAATTCCCTGTAACTCTATCTTAAACCCGAGTAGAGCCCAATGTTGGCAGCAACATTATTTGTGTTATGTCTAATGTGGTGCGAGGATCAGGCCTTCAGCAACCTTGTGTTAGGTTATTCTTAGAGGGTGCATTTGTACCAAGTGTACCAAGCACGACTGATATCAGAGCAATAACATATTATTCTCAAATAAATCACATCTTTCGTCTAGGTTGAAAGCTACAATAACAATTAGGTGTCGTGTGCAAACTGAAGCCGAAGGAAAATATGGTGTTTAAACATTTAATAAACTCATGCCAACTTAACACAATATATAGAAACGCAGTAACCATATGACACCCCCCCAATGATCCGAGGACGGTCAAAAAAGGAAAAAATTAAGCCAATACTATAAGAAAGGCAAAACATGAAAGCAGAGTTCAATAATATTGAGCCAAGCTAAATGTATGTAAATGTATATAAAAATCAATAATACAAAATATGTATGAATGCCTATAGTGGCCACACAAAAATATAAAAAAACTTGAACCTGAGGCCATTTATAAAATCATAGGCCCAGAACATATCAAAGTCCAATGTTCGTAATAGAAAAGGCACCATTCAAAATTACTAAAAAGTCACGTGCCATAATAGTGCAAGTCTCCAAAGCCACTCATGGGTGGATAGAATATGCAAAATAGGTAGCCACAGCTTCCAACATGAAATCACTGTCATCATCCGAAAACAGTTCAGCCATCCAATTAAGTAATTGGAAAGAACATACGTGCTCCTCCAGCACCGAATCCTCTAGCAACATCAGAGTACAACTCAGTGGGTTCTCGAGAACGCTATGTGCCAGAAAGTCATGCGCCGCTGCGGATATGTCCCACTGACCCATTAGTCCATGCATCGCTGCCACGGCCATAACCCTTTCGCCAGAACAAACCAACTCGTGAGCAACTACGGGGCTCATCAGCTGATCAAAATCGACGTCAGGAGAAGTCGGTAAGCAGAGACACAAATCAATGGCCCAGTCGAAATCACAGCTCAGGCAATGAAACACAGGCTGGACACATGTGAAATAGGAAAATCGAAACGACAATCCAAAAGCCGTGCTTAAAGTCGCAAGCGGCAAGGAGCCATAGTAATCAAGCATCCGGTTGCGAAACAGCATCAGTAGGGGCTGAGCGTTTTCTTGCGCAGGATGGGCATCCATGTTTTATAAAACGCAAAATATCACCAGAACGCCTGCAGCCAAAGCCAGCAAAACAGGGAATCCGCCAAACAAGCTTGCGAATATTGAATGAAAAAACGCAGCGATAATACCAAATACTTTTTCAAACGTAGTCACGAGACCACTGCTAACCAATTTAAAAAAATGTGCTAGGCCAGACGTGGAGGAGGCATTAAAGATTTGATGAACCAGCTCGCAGAAATGAAACGGCAAGTCAGTATTTAAAAGTGCCTGCACCTCTGTGCGTGTGTTAGCTATGTGAAGGACATAAGTCTCACGGGCCGAGCTCAGGGCCACTTCTTTCTGAGACAAAAGAGCTCTTATTCGGCTCAAACCATTGAACTCCGCTCTCAAGGTTGGTATTCGTGGCCAAATGGAAACATCTGAATTCCCATGCGTGGGTGGATATAACACGTTCTTGCAACACACCACCCGTTCTGATACAGTAACCACATAGGCGATACCGACCATTAACCCACAACACATTTCGTTATTCAAAAGTAAATAACTACCGTTAGACAATAAAGTGAAGGTGGGAACTATTGCAGGAACTGGTGTGCCTTTCAAAACACAGGCTAAATTAGGCTTGTCCTGATTACAAGAACCATGCAACTGGATGTGTCTGCATATTAGTGAGCGGTCAGGCGACTGTGTACATTCTTCACCATTCAGATTCACTTCATTTCCCTCTTTCAGGCATCTGTATGTGTATGGTAAAGACCATGTCTCATGTAGGAAAGCACTGCCTAGTGGTTCATATCGCCCAATAGCAATATATTGCATACAATTTGTAAATTTATACAGAGCAAATGGTAAAGTTATAATACCATGGATAAGCCATGTAGCAGCAGCCGCCTCAGCCACAGAGAATGGCAAAGATTCTAACTTCTCAATGTGTAACATAGAAAATGATGCATCTCGCATGGAAAGCATGCGCTGCTTGTCAGTCAAATTAAATGGGGCAAATAGTGATGAGACGTTCATATAACTCCAAGGCACTCGACCAGCCTTCAGAGTCTGTAGTGTCCAGGCAAACTGCATAACAGAACGCAATTGATTTTGACCATGATATAATACGGATACTTCATCATGCACAATGTCAACAACAGAAGAAACAATATTGTTTAATGTGTAAATTCGGGAAGAAAGCGTGTTAATACTGTTATCGACCACTGCAAGTACTTTTTCCAAATTTGCTTGGTCAATTGCCCTTAGGCGCTTAGCAGCCTCAATTTGAGACACTTTCCAAATTTCATTGTAAACAGCATAAATCCACCGTTTAGATCTACCCTTAGCTGGGCCTTTTATAAAATCATTCAAATCCACATTTTCAGTTAACTGAGACAGATGTAGTTTAACTGCAGCTAACGTGGAATGTTGTAACCAATTCTGACACAGTTTCCCTACAGAGTAAGTGGTGACAGTATAATCAGTTTCAAAACGGGGATCTGGTCGCACTTGTGTGAACCCTTCAGCCAACCCTAGAAATCGACGTTGGCAAGAATCAGAACTCTTTTGCCACATCAGCCAACCTTTTGGATCCAAGCTGGATACATTAAAGGACGAATTGTGTATTAGAGATTGTATCTCATGAATAGACAATTTAGAAAAATTACCCCAACCTGAATATTCTTCTAATTCGGGGATAATTGGTGTATTTAATTTTTTAGAAGTAGCCAATCCAAAGCATGTTGTCTGGGAAATGGTAGAATTTAGAAACAACATGTGATTTGGGATGAGACATGCACGGTGCAAAGCCTCAGTGCCTTGTACCTGCCAATCTTTGGTACCCCAAACCGATTTAAGGTCAATAATTCCCTTCCAGAACTCGTAGCCATCTAAAGCCAATTTGTCTAGAAAGGACTTCGAATACAGCAACTTAGTATCGGTAAGTCTAACTTTGGACATGGACTTTTCTGTCATTCTGAAATAAAAGGACTCAGGATTTGATTGATTGAAATCTGTAAAATAACTGTATTTTTTCAGAAATGTACTGGAGCTTCCAATTAAAGGAGCTGGGCAGTGCTCCCACTGCGTGTAATTCACAGCAACCCTCCTGGAATTCGTCTTATGGAGAAAATGATTACCATAATGTTGGAAGCAAAACAAATCACCATAATTAATAGAATCTAAATATAAGTCTTCAGCATCAAAAGCCGCATAGTATTTCAAATCAGAAAATAATGCTTCTACGGCCTGAATATCCCAATCATCAGAACGTATATTTTGTTTAACCCCTTCCATGCTGATGATGAACCCCAGCCGTCATGCACTACGGTGCTCGTGTGCTGATGACGGCTGGGGTTCATCACGGCCCACCCCTGTTCGTGCTGTTTACAGCACACCAGGGGAATCGCGGCCGCATCGAAGGGGTTAATCACATCTCCCATGTTTACTCTAAGCACATTCGGAACATTAATCACTTCAGTGGGCCCATGTATTTGAAATCTAACCGCATCCCACACAATCCCATCAAGGACAGGCCAAGCTGTAATGCTGACTGTATTCAAGTTTCGTTTCAGTCTATGTGCTGAATGTGAAGAGGAAAGAGGGGCCAATGTTCCATTAAGGTACCGAATTCCTGTTCTTTCTTTAACGTAGTGACCATCGATCAGGCGGAAAAAATAAAACACAAAACCAATTGACATAAAAAGGTAAAATGAAAATAGGATCAACCAAATGTATGTCCAAGGGGGAATTAAAAAATGTTTTTTAAACAGCGTGGCATATTTTGCAATAGTTGAGGGTTTCTTTGAAAGTTCCGAAACAGAGTCAAAAGAGAATCTGGACTGGTCGGCCAAACGAGTCTGCAAATCAGGCATCGATAAATCAGCAGGATAGGTGTAGTTCAGCTCATCAATGTTAGTAACAGGAATAGTATTTAATAAAGGACTGGATATGGCAGGCATCTCGAGGGACACCTCCTGTTCTGCACCAGATGTAATAGCCAGCACAGAGTGCCTCACCATGGAAGGACAGGATACAGCCGGTGTCATGCTATGAAGAATCGGCCACCCTGTGTGTCTTGACATTGTCAATAGAAATAAATCTGTTTTCCTTACGACCTGGAAGCGGTGGTAAAATGACTGTTCTTCTGCCCTTCACTCCAAGAACTCAAACCGGTGCACGATATGAGGGACCAAACTCTTTCTTGTTATCGATCTTCTCTCGAACCAGTTCTCCAACTTGGGGTAGCCAGCCAACTACCGGGATCTGCAACGCATCATCCGATGTGGAGGGCAAATGTTCCTTTGCTAGACTGTCTCTGGTCTTTTGTAGATCCTGTAAAACATTGCAATGTTCATCTACGTCAAAGGCCGAGGCCTGGGCCTTGCAGTCTAAACCATCGAGGTCAGGGACGTACATCTTGATACCAAAGAGCATTTCGTACGGGGTCCGCCCACCCAGAGACCTTCTAGGGAGATTATTAAGCGCACACTGCACGCTATTGAGGTGGGCTAACCAGTTTCTGCCAGTGCCTATAACTCGGGCTGTCAAAGATTGCTTTAAGTCACGGTACATTTGTTCCACTACACTGTTACCCTCGGGTCTGTACGGACTTGAAAACTTGACTTGGACCCCCAACGAAACCATAGCATCCTTATACGCCTTAGAGGCGAAAGCCGGACCCTGATCCGAATGGAAGGTACCACAGGCAAAAATCCCTATAAAGACTCGCAAATCCTTGATGACAGTCCGTGAATCAGCGCTCCGATGTGGCCATACCCACACAAAGCGTGTGCATGAATCAACTGCTACCAAGATGTACTTGTATGCAGTATCAGAAGAAAATGGACCGCAGTGATCCAAATAAACGCATCCAAGCGGTTTATTCGAGATGTACAACTGTGTCTGAGGCGGACGCGCAGCAGTTGAAGGTTTAATCTGCAGGCAAATGTCACATTGAAGGACATAATCGCGCGTCTGTTTGTACAGTCCCCGCCACCAGAACCTCTGTTGTAGCTGAGTTACAGTGGCTGAGACGCCCGCATGCGCAGGTTGCCACACCTTCATGAGCCGCTGTAATCAAAGCCGCCCTGCGATCCGAGTTGGGAACCAGACGTTCGCCAACATCAGGAATTTTCACATTAGGAACCTTATCGGGACTTAAGTGGTATGTGTATTTAGAAGGGAACCCCGCAGGATGTTTACCTCCCTTCTCGGTCGCAGCAACAGCTGCCAAGATGTCATCATCTATTTTGCTTTTGGACCTCGTGACTGCTGCAACTAAGTATTTCGATACCGCTGACTTCGCTGCTTCATCAGCAAGCGAGTTACCAACAGCGTGGACCCCCATGCGCTGATGGCCGAGAGTATGAATCACAAACATGAGTGGCAACTTCTCTTTAAGTTCCGCCACTCGGACCCAGATCATTTTATGTTTTATTGTGCTACCTTTGGAATCACGAAATTCATTCTGAATCCAAAAGAACAAGTTTTCATTGTAAGACTGGACACAGTAGTAAGAGTCACTTACGATCAAAGTCGTCACACTAGGATCTGCGTACTCCAATGCAAGCATCAGCGCACGAAGCTCTGCTAATTGTGCGGTGCAGTCCCCAAGCGTCTGCGTGTGCACGACACTGGACTTGAACTCATCGTTCACCATGGCACCGGCCACAATTGCGCAAGCGGAAACGTAGGCATGTTTAGAGCCATGCGCAACCTGCGCCGAACCATCAGTGTAAATGATGCAATGGAAATACTCCAACGGCTGCATTGCTAAAGGAGCAGGATGAACAAATTCATACTGTAAATACCGTAAAGTGGCGTCAAAAATAAACGTGACATCCTGGGATGTCAAGGATGCAGCCCACTGAATCCACCTAGGGTGCAAAGCTTTGGAATTAGGTACACTGGCTTTCGTAACTGCCTCCAAGGCAGGACACGGGGTAACAACCAACATGCGTTTTCCTTGTGACAGGGCACGTTCTTTAAGAATCGCCATCTGCACAGCCGTCAAAACTTTCTCCACAGTGGAAAAACGCAATTCAGCCGAAGTGTACAAGTGTGACTTGTAAGTAATAGGTACCGTATCTCCTTCATTAAAAGTCAGGTATGTGAAACCCACCGCCCCAGGGATAATTCTTATCACCAGGTTGGTCTGGTTATCACGAGTCTGTAAGTATTCAGAAGCGAGCAAATCAGCCTGCAAAGACTGCAGAATGGCTGAATGCTCTGGCAGCCAGCATGATTTGGAAAAAGATGGTTGTATCAAAGCATACAAAGGCTTGATACGCTGGGCATATTCCGGAATGTAAGTTCTCCCGAAATTCAAAAAACCCAGCAAAGATTGTCATTTTTTCAGTGTTGTCGGAGAGAGCAACTGTGCGCATTTCTCCAGGAAGTGAGGCGCTAACCCCTTTCCCTCGTTGTTAAGCTCGTAGCCGAGAAACAACACTGTGTACTCTGCAATGTGCGACTTTGCAAAGTTAAACTTGTAACCTATCTCTGCAAAGTTACAAATTATGCTATTTACTCGACACAGATGCTCCCAAAGATCGTCGTCTGTGAGATAAATGTCATCCACATACGAACAAGCAACTGGGTCGATGCCCTCCAGAAGAGAGACAATGCGGGCGGAGAACACTCCAGGACTATTCTTATAGCCCATTGGGAGACGCCGAAACATTTTTTGCACACCGCCGCATGTAAAACTGGTCCATTGGGAACTTAGACCATCTAATCTGTGTGCATAAAAACTATTGGAAATGTCAAGCGTGGTTTTGAACCGTTTACGCTCAAGACTATTCACTAAAGCAGAGCCATGAGTATTGTGTACTGCGCAGTTACGGCAATGCGAGTTTAAATGCCTATAATCCAAAACCAAACGATATGAGCCGTCCGGCTTGTTTACAGTAAAAAGGGGGTTATTCATCGGTGACACACACATTTCAATTACACCTTGATATTCCAATTGTTCAAGGATAGCTGCGACTGAAGCTTTGGCTTCACGCCGTATGGGATATTGAGGTTGAGGCTGCGGCTGAGACCGTAACGGAATCTCATGGCTTGGAGACAATTTATCCCAGCCACATTGATTGCGGTACACAGCCGGCGCAAGCGCCAGAGCCCACTCTTCTGCAAAATGCAGCGCTTCCACTCTCGATACAGTGTGCGCGAAACTGGGGAGGATCACCTCCTCCCCTCGCGGAGCTGCGAGGACAAAAGGTGGGGGCCAGTCAGCCTCCGAAAGCAAAATGTCATACGTAGACGAAAGATTTTCCCAAAATACCCCTTTTACAGTTCGCTGCATGTCACCTTCAATTAACAGGACAATTTCAAAAAGACGTTCAGGGGGAGCAACATGCGTATCAGCAGTTTCAATCACAACATAAGTGTCAGTCCCTGTCACCTTCAACAGTGGACGGAGGGCCTCTCTCACTATGGTAATCTCTGCTGCGCTGTCCAGCAAGGTCAGAGCCCACGTCAGATTCCGAAGCCGCGTTCTCACTATCTGGGGCATATCGATGCGCTGTCAGGGCGGCGACTTTCCTCGTGGCAAACTGTGGTCTCTTGGGCGTAGCGCCTTCCTGCTGCTCTCCACCGTTACGCGGGCGGGGCTGACCACGTCCTTGTTGGCCACTCCGGCCGCCCCCTCCACCACCGGTTGACGGAGCCGATGAGTCCTGAAAGGAACGAGGAGAGCGTTGGTCAGAAGCCTGAAACCTTTCAGGTGATTTAATCATCGCGCGATCGCGCAAATCATAAACTCGATCCGACTGCGCAGGCAACGGAGACGCAGGAGCAGAAACCTGTGTTTGTTCAATCAATCAAAGGCATTTATAGAGCTCACTACTTACCCGTAGGGTCTCAAGGCGCTTGGGGGGGGGGGTGCCGTTACTGCTTGAACAGCCAGGTCTTGAGCTTCTTCCTGAAGGAGAGGTGGTCTTGGGTCAGGCGCAGGTCGGTCGGGAGGGAGTTCCAGGTTTTGGCGGCCAGGTAGGAGAAGGACCTTCCTCCTGTTGTCGCTCTTCGGATGCGGGGGACGGCGGCGAGGGCGTGGCTGGCTGATCGGAGGTGGCGTTTGGGAGCGTAGAAGTTGATGCGGTTGTTGAGGTAGCTCGGGCCTTGATCGTGTAGGGCTTTGTGTGCGTGGGTGAGGAGACGGAAGGTGATTCTTTTGTTGACGGGGAGCCAATGCAGGTCTCTCAGATGTCCGGAGAGGTGGCTGTTTCGTGGGATGTCGAGGATGAGTCTGGCTGAGGCGTTCTGGATCCGCTGGAGTCTCTTCTGGAGCTTGGCGGTGGTTCCGGCGTAGAGGGCGTTGCCGTAGTCCAGTCGGCTGGTGACGAGGGCCTAGGTGACAGTCTTCCTGGTCTCGGTGGGGATCCACCGGAAGATCTTCCGTAGCATGCGCAGGATGTTGAAGCACGACGAGGAGACGGCGTTGACTTGTCTGGACATGGAGAGGGAGGAGTTCAGGATGAAGCCCAGGTTGCGTGCATGGTCCGTCGGTTTGGGTGCGGTGCGCATGGCGGGGGGCCACCAGGAGTCGTCCCAGGCGGAGGGCGAGGAGCCCAGGATGAGGACCTCTGTCTTGTCTGAGTTCAGTTTCAGGCGGCTGGTCGTCATCCACTCGGCTACATCTTTCATCCCTTCGTGAAGGTTGGCTCTGGCGGCGGCGGGGTCGTTGGTCAGGGAGAGGATCAGCTGGGTGTCGTCGGCGTAGGAGATGATGTTGAGGTTGTGTTGGCGTGCGATGGCCGCGAGGGGGCTCATGTAGACGTTGAAGAGGGTGGGGCTCAGCGAGGATCCTTGAGGGACGCCGCAGATGACTTCGGTGGCCTCTGACTTGTACGGTGGTAGGCGGACTCTCTGTGTTCTTCCGTCGAGGAAGGAGATGATCCATTCCAGTGCCTTCTCCTGGATTCCGGCGTTGCTGAGGCGCTGCACTAGGGTGCGGTGGCAGACAGTGTTGAATGCCGCGGAGAGGTCTAGGAGGATGAGGGCCGCTGTTTCTCCGTTGTCCATCAGGGCTCGGATGTCATCGGTGGCAGCGATGAGGGCGGTCTCGGTGCTGTGGTTGACTCGGAAGCCAGACTGTGAGGGGTCGAGGGATCCATTCGTCTCGAGGAAGCGGCCAGCTGTTTGTTGACGGTCTTCTCGATGACTTTGGCTGGAAACGGGAGGAGCGAGATGGGGCGGTAGTTCTTGAGTTCGGTGGGGTCCGCTGTTGGTTTCTTGAGTAGAGCGCTGAGTTCGGCGTGTTTTCAGCTCTCCGGGAAGGTGGCGGTGTCGAATGAGGTGTTGATGATGTCCCGCAGGTGGGGTGCGATGACAGCGTCGGCCTTGTTGAAGACGTGGTGAGGGCAGGGGTCGGTCGGAGATCCGGAGTGGATGGAGTTCATCATGCGGACGGGGTCTTCGGTGCTGATCGGAGTCCAGGCGCGGAGGGTGGTGGTGGGCGGCGTTGCTGCGGTCGTGGCGTGCGTCGGTTGAATGCTGAAGCTGTTGTGTATGTCCGCGATCTTGTTGTGGAAGTAGGAGGCGAGGGAGTTGCAGAGGTCTTGCGATGGGGTGATGTCGTTGTTTCCGGCGTTGGGGTTGGAGAGCTCTTTCACGATGTTGAAGAGTTCCTTGCAGTTGTGTGCGTTGTTGTCCAGCCGGTCCTTGAATGCAGTTTTCTTGGTGGCGTGGATCAGTTGGTGGTGCTTCCGGGTGGCAAGCTTGAGGGCGGTCATGTTGTCCGGTGTTGGTTCCCTTCTCCAGACTTTCTCGAGGGCTCGGCAGTTCTTCTTGGAGCTCTTGAGTTCGTCGGTGAACCATGGGGCTTTCTTGCTGCCGCGTCTGCTGGGCGGGGTCTTCAGAGGGGCGAGTTCGTCCGCGCAGTTGCTGATCACTTCGTGAGGTTGTCGGCGGCCTGGCTGGGGTTCGCTGAGCTGGCAGGAGGGTGCTGGCTCAGGGAAGCGGCGAGCTGGTCGGCTGTGATCTTGTTCCAGCTTCTTCGGGCAACCTGTTGCTGGTGGTGGTGGATCGTCGTTCTTCTGAAGGTGAAGTGGACGCAGCTGTGGTCCGTCCAGTGGAGTCCTGCGGCGTGGCTGAAGGCGATGTCTTTGCTGGATGAGAAGACGGCGTCGAGTGTGTGTCCGGCGAGGTGGGTGGGGGTGGACACCAGCTGCCTGAGTCCGAGGTTGGCGAGGTTGTCGAGCAGGTTGATGGTGTTGCGGTCGCTGCTGTTCTCCAGGTGGAAGTTGAGGTGCCCCAGGAGGATGTAGTCAGCGGAGGGGAGGGCATGCGGGCTGACGAAGTCGGCGATGTCCTCGCTGAATTGTTTGCGTGGTCCCGGGGGTCGGTAAATCAGGGTGCCTCTGAGGGTAGTCTTCGGGTCGGTGTGGATCTGGAAGTGCAGGTGTTCGGCGGTGGTCAGGGTGTCGTCGGTGTTGGTCGTGATGCGGATGGTGTCCCGGTGGATGGTTGGCGGTGCGGTCCCTCCGGGTGATCTTGTAGCCCTCTGGGATGGCGATGGCGATGTCGGGCGCTGATGAGTCGTTCATCCAGGTTTCCGTGAGGAAGGCAACGTCAGGGGCTGTGGTGTCGAGGAGGTTCCAGAGTTCGATGGCGTGTCTGTGGACGGAGCGGGTGTTGAGCAGGATGCACTTGAGGTGGTTGCTGCTGGTGTTCGGCTTGGCGGGTGCTGGTGCGAGGCAGGTCCGGATGCAGGTGAACTTTCAGGCGTGGCAGCTTAAGGGTCCGTGGGTGCGTCTCGGGGTTGCTCGGTAGCATCCTGGGATTCGGCCGGTGTTGAGTGCGTTGAGGGTGGCGGCGGTGTACGTCAGGCGGGTGGGCAGGGGTCCTCGAGGACCAGGGGTCCTGGCACTGGGCGCGGTCCAGGCGCGGACGGGCGCAGACGGGCTTACCTTTGGCGCGCCTTCGGCGCACAATCGGCGCGCCCGCTGCGCGTGACCGCTGCGCGTTCGCGCGGTCGCCATATATGGCGAAGTGCGAGGGGGGCGGAGCAGCTGGGAGGCGGGAGCGGGGAGGGTACAGAAGAGAAAAAAGGGGCGTGGTTAGCGGCGGTGGCGGGAAGCGGGGAGCGGGTAGGGAAGAGACGGGGGAAAACAGGAAAACGGGCAATCAGGCACAAAAAAACAATATAACAGCACAAAAATTACAGTAAACAGAGGGGCACACGTCGAGAAAGCGGGGACCAGGAGCCTGCAGGACAGGCGAGCTCAGCGCTACACGGAGACCACGCTGCTCGGTGGCAGGGGGCGTGGTCTCACAGCGGCGGCCGGGGCAGCGAGGCAGACAGGCGGGAGGCACACGCAGCAGCTGGTGGCCGTGCGGCGCGGGGGGTGTCCTAGGCTAGGTCACACTCACCTGCGTCGCACGGTCGCCATATATGGCCAAGTGCGAGGGGGGCGGAGCAGCTGGGAGGCGGGAGCGGGGAGGGTACAGAAGAGAAAAAAGGGGCGTGGTTGTGGTTGTTGTTGTTGTTGCTTACCCTGATTCTGCTTTTTAGGCCAATTCTTTTTCTTGGACTTAGGTTGACCACTAGTATCCGAAGACTGACCCTGGGGCTGCTTTTTCTCCTTATCAGGAAAAGCCTTAAGCCCCTTTGCATTGCGGCCAACTGTTTTATAAGCAGCCACAATAATCCTTGCCAACCGACTGGGTCTCTCGGCCTCGGGAACTAACGCCAATGCGTTAGCAACCTGAAAGTTCACTGCATCCCCCTTGACATTTGCAAGGATCAGATCGCAAACTACATCAAAGGTGCCACACAGGCACATACCCAATTCAACCGCCGACTCCGGTCCGTGTTCGTCCTGAACACGTTTAAGGACCGCACCCAGATTGGTCACAGACGGGGTGCCATAGCACCTCGAATAGACCGCTGCAAAAGTCTTACCCCAGGTCTCACAGTCAACAAGTTCAGGTGCCAAATCTTTCGGTAAACTTAGTGTAAGAATCCTGTGTTTATCACCAGGACTCGTGTTGGGAAACACAGCTTCCAGCTGGCCGAATTTCTCAGCAAGCCAGAACGGAAAATCATCCTTGTCCTGGCCCTTTTTGCCCATCACGGAATTCACCATGACAGGATTGATTTTCAAACCAGCCTGTTCTGCACGAAGCTGTGCACCCCTAGGGGCTACGTCCTGAACATTACGGCTAGTGTAATGAACAAGCGCTCTAATCACTGCCACTGCGACTTCATGAAGCCGCCGCAGATCAGCCACGTTACAAGTGGCGCGATTAGGGTGAGGAGTGAATCCAGCCAAAGCGGGCCACGGTGTGCCCGGAATGGACAAAGGACCTAACCTCGGAGCGGTTAAAGCATGTGGTAGGGCGCCACCAAACCAAACTCCATGCTGCCAAGCATCAATAGGAACTTCCAGTGCCCTGTATGGAGCATACGCAACCGGTACAGCTGAAGCAGTGTATGAATGGAACACTCCAGAATTAGCGTCCACCGCCGGAAATGTCACCCACGAATAAAACAACTCATTCCACTCTTTAGATATCTGGGGTAGGGGCAAGCGCCGCAAGTACTCCCTTTGGGCTTCCGCGCCAAGGCTGTCCCCCGTGTAGAGGTCCGCATAGTAGCGGCCAAAAATGTCCGCCTTCGTTTCATCTCGATGCTGCAATACACCCGCTGCATCTCGAATTCCTCCTATATATTTGCGTTCCCTCCTATCACGCAGTTGACGCGCCAGATGCCTACCCACCTTGTTCCCACAGGAGTAAGACTGTCGCCCCAACCTCAATAGCGTGAGTTCGGCCCTGTTATTGTAGTGGGCCCTCAACTGCCCCCTTACCGCCGTCAATGGTCGGAGGGTCACTCTTGAGGGGTTAAGCTTGTGGGCCTGCTCAAGGTTTGCCACCTCATCCTCCAAGGCCTCCCGGTCCTTCCGTCGCAGTCTATTGAGTTGCGCATTGAGGCCCAGGCACGTGCCCCTGATAGACGCCTTAAAGGCGTCCCAGGTGTTAGAGACCGATGTATCAGACGGGGGATTAAGCTCAAAGAATTCCTTAATGGCATCTCGCAGCGTCCTATTGGAAGTATCGTCCCTGACCACCGAGGCCGGGAAGTACCACTTCCGCTGACCGGTACCAGATGACGACCAACGGAGGTTAAGCAACAGCAAACTGTGATCCGAGACTGACAGAGGAAGAATGGTGGCATCAAGGACATCTCCTCTAAGAGATTGGCCGAGGAAGATGTGATCCAATCGGGAGTAGGAGTTGTGGCCATGAGAGAAAAATGTGTAGTCCCTTGAGGTAGGATGAAAAAAGCGCCACCCATCAATCAACCCCAGCTCCCATTCCAACTGCTGCGAAGATGTAGAAAACACACCTGTGCCAGCCCTGTGGCCACCAGAGCTATCCACCACCTTATCCCACACCAAATTAAAGTCCCCCAAAAGGAACAAGTGCCCTTCCACAAAGCCCCCCACTTTCTGCAACAGGCTTTGTAGAAATTTATTTTGACCAGAATTGGGGAGATACACTACCACAAAGGTGCACAGCCGCCCCTGAACAAGCCCCTTCACCATCAGCCATCGGCCGTCCTTATCATTGCTGTGAGAAGTTGGCCTGATATGCAGTGCTCACTATTCTAGTGATCACTATGTATCAGTCCAAACAACCCTTATTGATGATTGGTTGTAAGTCAACCTTATAGACCGGCTATCCTAGTAGCATGGACAAGAGCAGTCTTTAGGCTAAACTCTAGAGGGCGTGTTAAGCCAGCTGTTATACCATCACATATACCCCTTGAACACCAAGTGAAAGGACACCACACAAGTTGTTATGAAAATAAAAGGATATTTATTATAACACAACAGCCCTGGACTCTTTATGAGGACAGGGCGCTAAGCACAATACAAAGCTCTTAAAGAAATACTGAAAGTCGCACAATTTACACAAACGCCCGAGGGGCACGAAAAACCATATACTCTAAAAGTGGAATGCGAAATTACTAGCAGGTAAGTACTACTCTAATAGGCTTTAGGATCGCTAGGACTGGACTACTGAACCTTCAGATTACGAGCAGGAGGCCTAGGGAGATCGGATGCAGAGTGTGCACTCTCACGCGGGATGCGGGACAAAGTCTATGGATGCTAGATTTCGTAAAGTTAGTGTTATCGGACGAATCCGACTAGGTAGAGCTGAAACGAAAAAGGATCTGGACACTTAGATAGTTAAGCTATGCTCGAGCACCGAAATGCTCAGGTTACCTAGCCCAGGGGCTGCGGCTGCATAGGTCTGAAAAGACGTCGGGAATCCTCGTTGCAGTCTATGGAGCCTTAAAGAAGAAGTTGCTGGCAGGCGACCAGTGATGAAGTTCGATGTGATCCAAGCCTGGATCGATGATGGAGGATACCTGTAAGCAGAGGGGACCAAGTTCTGAATCACTAGCCAGTGATTAGATGGGCACCAGGATGGCACCGGACGAAGTCACCTCGACCAGGTGAGTGGGCGACGCTGGGCTCTGCAGTCTCTCGGACCAGGAGGCGTTGTCGGCGACCAGGATGGAGGTGCGAGCTGTCCCACGAAGGTATCTGCTGTCGACGTCGCTGGACCCAGGATTGGGGCAACAAGTCTTGGCAAATGCAAGCCCACGCGGTGGACTTAAAATGGCGTCTGGAGTGGACCAGGAGGGTCCGGGGTGCTCCTCTGTTGGAGGGAAGCAAGGGCCAGTCTGGAGCAACCAGACCAGCGGTGTTGTCGTCGTGGTGCGTCGTCAGGAGGGCCACAAGCCAGCAGGCAAGTAGCTGGACAACGCGGTGAGCAGCAAAGAGCAGAAGGGCCCCACGCAGATCTCGTGGATGCTAGGGGGCTGGACTTCGGTGCTGGAGCTGCTCAGGGTTAGGGCTTCTCAAACCCCAAAGCACTCACTCGAGGATCCCTCGGCGGTCGTGCTGGGCAAGCGTTGTGCAGTCTTGAAGATGGCCGGTCCCTGAGGTCTCGTCACACCCACGAATCTCAGCTGAGCTGACGATGTAGGTAGAGGTCAGAGGTGCCAGGGAAGCCGGGTCTCGTCGAGCTGGGCAGTCTTTTTTTTTTTTTTTTAAACCTTTATTCATCAAATGCACATTACACAGCGTCTGCCTACAACCCCATCGGGCCGGCCGCTATGACAAACAGTAAAAGAAGAAAGAAGCGACAATATGCAATAGAGGTGGCCACTGAGCATCTGTTATGGTGTGGTGCACCAAAACTATAATCAACAGGATAACGAAGGTTTAATTTTATCATTTTGTCGAAGTGGAAAACGAACAAAACAAACACATGGTATTGTACTGGCAAGGCTCACAGGAGGGGGGGGGAAAGGGAAGGAATATACATAAGCAGGAGCAAGTCTAACATGGGAGGGGGTTTATGGAGAGAGTCTAGGATGTGAGCAGGGAGAAGAACGCCATTCTTGGGGAGGAGGGGACAGTCTCGGCATAATCAAGTGGAGGGGTACAGATATCACCTCGATAAGCATTCCATTGTGCCCAGATCCTGTTCCACTTTCTAGGGCGACCCCGCGCTTCGTACACCGTCTTCTCTCGAAACATGCATCAGTCCATGCTATCTTTCCAGGCACTGAGGCTCGGTGGTCTATTGGAGCCTCAGAGCTGAGCTATGTCCCTCTTGGCAACCATGTTGCCCAGAGTGACCCAGAAGGTCTGGGCAGCCGTACAATCTGTAGGCTCCCACACATTGAGTAGACCGCGTCGTGCCTCGGGAAGGAGGGGGACTCCAGTAACACGTCCCATCACATCGTGTACCCTGGACCTGATAGTTGAAACAACCGGGCATTCCCACAAGACATGAAGGAAGGTGCCATCCATACCACAACCACGTCTACACAGTCCATCCGTCGCAGGCCCCATTCTCACCAGACGCATACCAGTCACATACACACGGTGGAGGATCTTTAGTTGGACGAAGCGAAGCCGAGCCGGAATAGCCACCTCTTTAGGGGAGGAAACAGCCATCTGCCAGTCCTCGTCGTCTAGTTCGAGCCCATCTGCTGTCCAGGAGGCACGAAGCTTCCCCAACAGGTCAGCCCTGTTGTTAATAAGTTTCTTATATATTAACGAAATCGTGCTATCAGGGACGTGGCCATCAAGGATACGGTCCTCCAGTGGGGATGACTGGGGAATATCAGTCCCCGGGGGAAAGGCGGAAGATAAGGCATGCCGCACCTGAATATACCGAAAATACTGCTTATCGTCAAGCTGATATTCCACTTTCAGGGCCTCGAAGGACTTCACAGCGCCCCTGGCCCAGAGATCCTCCACCTTACTAATCCCAATCATATCCCACCTATCGAACCCTTTTGTCCGCCAGAGGTTACCCAGCCGCTCAGAATCATACAGCGGAGTCATACGCGTCAATTTGCCACCCCAGCCCGTAGCTACAGTCGCATCCTTCCAGGCACGCACCGCACACTTCGTAGGACCAGTCAGGAGACGGAGCGGTGACTTCGAGTACAAAGCTCTATTGAAGTTGCCACCGGGTAGTAGGAATTTGTCTAGGGCAAAAGCAGGAGCGGGTTCCGAAGAATATGTTACGTGATTGATTGCGCTTAAATGCGAGGCCCAGTAATATCGTTTGATATCTGGTAAAGCGATACCGCCATCGTACCAGGGGAGTGTAAGTTTGGACAATGCGATACGGGCACGTCCATCCCAAATCAATTGTCGCTGTAGGCTTTCGATTTCACGGAAATAGCGAGCGGGGACTGGGTCGAAGAAATTCTGCAAGGCATAAAGAAATCTAGGGAGCGACATCATTTTAAAAAGTGCCGCTCGCCCCAACAGGGACAAGGGCAGTTCACGCCACCGCCTCACATCCTGCTTGAGGCGACTGAGGGGGGCATAGAGATTCCGATCGTATCGCACCGTGGAAACCATGGAGACATAGATCCCCAAATATTTGAAACCTTCTTCTGCTACCTGAATTGGAAACCTACGGGGCAGTGGTGGCAACACCCCCGCTATGACATAAACACAGGACTTGGTCCAATTGATGACCAGTCCGGAGTTCTTGCCGAAAGATGTGAGGACGTCAAAGAGCACGTTCAAAGACTTCTGGGGGGAAGTGAAATAAAGAAGGATGTCGTCGGCGTAGAGCGAGACGCGATCTTCCAAATCCGGCGCCCACCGGATCCCTTTAATCGAGGGTTCCCACCGGAGCCATGCCGCAAGGGGCTCGAGCGCCAATGCAAACAGAAGTGGGGAAAGCGGACACCCCTGACGGGTGCCGCGTCCCAGCGGAAATGGGTCGGAGCTTCTGCCATTCACCACAACTTGAGCCAGCGGTTGCTCGTACAGGAGCATCACCCACGCAATAAAGTTAGGGCCGAAGCCAAATTTGGAATGGGCCGCCCCCAAATATGGCCATTCAATGGTATCAAAAGCCATTGTAGCGTCCAGGGAGGCCACCACCGCTGGCTCAGCAAGAGTTGCAGCTCTCGCGAGAACGCCGTGGAGTCTACGCAGATTAAGAGCCGTGTTCCGATGGGGTATGAAGCCGGATTGATCCGGATGTATCAAGTCACAGATCACAGTTAACAACCGATTGGCCAGGACCTTGGCAAGGATTTTGGGTTCTGCGTTCAGTAAGGAAATGGGGCGGTAGGAAGTGCAGCGGTCACGAGGCTTGCCGTCCTTATGAATGACCACTATGGTGGCCAGGCGCTGTTCGGGCGGAAGGACTCCAGTCTCAAATGCGTCCAGAAACATGGTCCGCAAGTAGGCGGCCATCTTGTCTGGACGGAGTTTGTAGAGCTCGATAGGCAAACCATTAGGTCCCATCGCCTTACCCGAACGCAAGGATCTGATGGCGAGGGCGATCTCGTCCACCGTAAAGGGAGCTTCCAGAGCCAATCCATCCTCTTCCGAGACACAAGGAAGAGCAATATCACGCAACAGTCGGCCTCATCACGATCACTCACTGGGGTGTAAACCTTTCGGAAATGGTCCACGAAACAGTCAACAATCTCACCGGGGTCAGACACACATTCACCAGACTCACGGGTAATAATGGGAACCACACGATTCAATCTTTCAGCCTTATCTAGCCACGCAAGGAGTTTGCTAGCCTTGTCACCCACATCATACAAACGGCCCAGCTGATTCACACGCATCACCTTAGCAGCATCAGTCACACAGGCTCTATAATCCGCCTGCTTCAGTTCTAGAGTATGTAGGAGCGCCGGCGTGTCATCCCCACCCAACTCACTTTCGAATGCGGTTATTTCGGTCTCAAGGGCCAACACAGCCTCCCTCCTAGCTTTCCTTTCAGCTGCAATAAGAGACAGTGCGGATCCCCAAATGACAGTTTTAAAAGCCTCCCAAAGAGTCGTAGGGGAAGTCACCGAACCCACATTCTCATCGAAGTAGCAATCGATAGCCTTCACCAAGTCTGATCGGAGCCGGGGGTTCCGAAAGTGCCAGGGCGGGACTGGGGGAACTCTGTTACCAGGAAGACCACCCACAGAAACCACAAGCAACAAAGGGGAATGATCTGAAATACCCCGGGGGAGATGACGAACTTCCTGCACCAAGGACAGGGTAGAGGTCAGCATGAAAAAGTAGTCTATCCTCGAGAGGCTGCCATGTGCACCAGAGTGGAAGGTGTATTGCGTCTGTGCGGGGTGCAGCGAACGCCAGACGTCTACCAGACCAAAAGTTTCGGCCATGTCAGTCAACCACATCTGGGACAGCGGCAGAACTCTAGGGGGCAGTCGATCACAATCACCAGACATAACAGAATTAAAATCCCCACCCATAATCAGTGGTCCATCAGGGAGTCCAAGAAGAGTCCTGCCGAGATCAGCATATGTAGTTGCCTGCAGCCCCGGGGGAACATATACAGCCACTATCACAATCAGCTTCCCCTCCCATCTCCCCGAGACAGCAGCAAAGCGTCCCCGATCATCAAGGGTGACATCATCAATCTCAAGGGCCAAGGAGGATTTAACCAGTATACCCACTCCTCGGGAGCCGGACGTAAAACCAGCATGAGCCACCAACCGGTAGCCACGACGGTCAAGAGCTTTACAGGCATTACCAATCAAATGGGTTTCCTGAAGTAACACAACATCAGGGGCATGACGCCTCATAAATTGCAACACAATGCCACGTTTAATTCTGTCTCCCAAACCATTGACGTTCCAAGAAAGAACCTTTATCTCACCCCCCCCATCCCAAGAAGAGCGACCCAACACAACCCCCTCCCGGAACCTCAGATCAAGGATGTATGCAAGCAATAATGTACCATGTGAAGAGAAAAACAAGAAACACACAACACAACCAAGTCCCCACCAACCACCCCCCAACCATGAACCCGTTACAACGCCCCCCACCCTGCACCCTTGCTGACTAAAAAGCCACCCCAAACTGCAGTGTGCCTGTCCCCCATCTGATCTACACAAAGAAACCCCCGAGGAGGAAGGGAGTAACTACCCCAACCCGCACCACCACGGGCATAAACATAGAGCATATGAGAAAAGTTACTTTGTAGAGTTCATGAGCCAAAACCGGACCCCGGGGTCCCAAAGTCAGTCCTGCGCCGTTGCACCACCGTCCGCGCCTCCGGGGCCTCCGCTCTCAGTGCCATCCTTTGGCAATGAGTCCAACCAGTCACCGGCACTATCAGGTTGATCGAAGAAGTAAGCACGGTCCCTGTATTCAATACGCAGGCGAGCGGGAAACAACATAGCATATTTCAGTCCCAAATCCCTCAGGCGGCGCTTCACTCCAAGGAATCCAGAACGTTGCCGTTGCACTTGAGGAGTGAAGTCAGGATAGATTGAGACAGAGTTATTATCGAACTTCAACGGGCCGTGCTTGCGGGCGGCCTGAAGAATGGCGTCTCTGTCTCGAAAGTGAAACAGCCTAGCAATTATAGGCCTCGGGGGTCCCCCCGGCTTTACCTGTCCACCCGGGAAGCGATAAGCACGCTCGACCGCAAAAAACTTGCTAAGGCCTGCAGGAGCGAGTTTAGAGACAATCAGCTCCTCAAAGGCCTGTCAAAGGCCGAGGACAGGTCCATAAATGCTATGTACAGACAACCTTGCTTCGCTAGGGTGTACTTTCCTATCAGTAATTGGAGGTTGAGGCTCTGATCTATGGTACTGCGCCCCTTTCTGAACCCAATTTGTAGTGCTGACAGAGAGTTCGTATCCTCGAGCCAATCAGATAATTTACACAGAACCACTCTGCCTAGGACCTTCACTGCGGAATCTATTAGGGAAATTGGGCGGTAATTACTTGGCTCTCCTCTATTACCTTTTTTAAATATAGGTACAATTACCGACTGCGACCAGGTCATTGGGATACCAGGTTTAGAAATTCTATTAAATACATTAGATAAAACTTTAGACCATATTGCTATGTTAGACTTAAAGAGGTCGGCTGGTACACCATCAGGACCAGGGGCCTTATTGCTTGTCATTTTGCAGATGGCTTTAGCCACCTCACCCTCATTCACCACTAGAGTATATGGGTGAATAGCCCCCAAGGTTGAATCGTCGACCCCTGTGGACACATGTTCATAAACTGACTTAAAATGGGAGAGCCACTTGTCCTCCTGAATACCACAGTCTAAAACATTGTTACTCGAATCACAAAGTAGGGTTGATTAATCACTGCCCAGAATTTGGCGCTATTTTTTATAACGTCAATAGAGGTCAGTTCTGCCCAGGCATCTTCCCTGATCTCCCGTCTCCTCTGTTCTACTGCTGCTTTATATGCTTTCCTAGGAGTGCCACACATTGTCTATCGACAGGCTTACATTTCAAGGCCTCCTTCAATTTGCGGTTAGCTACTGAGCAGTTATGGTTGAACCAGCCAATTGACCCTGATTCTTTAACTTTACCGGGATGTGTTAAGTCAGACATGATCTGGTGACAAACTTTTTGGTATGCCTCCACTACCTCACTGTCCCCAGCTTCCTTATCCGTGCATATACGCAGCTCCCTTCTACTGTTGGAGAGGTTACCTAGGAAATCCTCGGGGACGATTTTGCACCATTTAATTCTGCGAGCCTGATCTGTAGCCCGAATATCTTGTTTGTCAACCCTGTTCAATTGTATCTCAGATCTGCTAAGGGCACCTCTAACACGTAAAAGAACAGGATTGTGATCACTAAAATGGGACCAAACCGGAAAATAGTCTACTATGTTACTCCCTAATGTTAGACTTGTGTAAATAAAGTCGATAGTTGACCCGCTACCATTTCCCTTAAAAGTTGGTATGGTCAACTCGTACCCCATAGGTAACATCAAACCACTGTCAACCAAGATGTATTCCAATAAGATCCCCTGCTCCGTATGCCCAAAGTGAGAGTCACCCTGTTCGAAGGGGGCAAAAGGGTCATTAGGCAGGCATTTATCTGGGCATCTATGGATATTAAAGTCCCCCAGTAATATTATATAGCATTCATTCTCCGACAGCTCCTTATAATCTGCTAAAAAGGAATGTAGCGCTGTCAGGTTGCTAGATGAGGTGGCTCTATCAAAAGAATTGTAAAAATTAACAATTAAAACATTATAAGCCCCTTTGCGGGCGATTTTGACTACCAGACAATAGGGGAAACCTGAGTCAATCACTGTGTGTGTTCCTGAAATATTAGCAGCCACTAGAGTTACCAGTCCCCCCCTAGCTCTTCCTCTAGTGGTAGTAACTACTGGAAGGGAATAGGTAATGTATCCATCCAAAGTGAGTATATTCTTTGTGTCCCACGTCTCTTGTAGGGCAATGATATCTGCGGTGCCTATAAATTCCCTCCAAATAGGGTTGTCAACTTTGTTCCTTAGCCCAGCGATGTTCCATGTTCCAACCTGTATGTATCTATTATCTCTGGGGGCTTCCCTGCCCACTGGTTGGCTGTTTGGGCTGATTACTGAGTCCTTACCATTGCCGGGCTCGTGGATGGTGGGAGCTAGTACCCTGGTGTCCACACTAAAGACCCCAGTCTCCGAGGCCATATTTGCGGGTGAGACGGGGTTCATCCTATTTCCTTTATCAATTCCTGACGCTGTGCCCGCCTGTTGTCAATCCACCCAACCCAGGTCGGACAGGCAGTCATACTGGTTTGTCATTGGGATGTCACAGAGGTTATCTAGTGGATAGGGGACTTGGGCATAGTTGTATGTGTGACCAGCAATCATGCCATTGCCCCTAAACCTGTTTGCGTGATGTCTGATGTCATAGTTATGCCTGCCTCCTCTTCTCTGAACTAAATTCCACCCCTCCTCACCACCCCTATCCCAACTATAGGGATTCATTTCCCTGGGCACCTCTTCCCTCATTGCTCCTCTATGATGGTTTGGATCTTTAAGCCAACTCCATCTATTATCCTGTTGCTCTTTGGGCATATAGAAATAAGACAGGGGCCTAGCCGTGACCAAAGTACCATTATTATGAGGATTCCCCCGACAGATGAATACCGCGATGCGGGAATCCTCAAAGGTCACTACTATACAGTCCCCCTGTATTCTTTTCCTGTTATAACCTACCCATGGCGTTCTCTCAACCATTAAGATATTGCCACAAAGATTTGGGGGTAGGGGTAATTGTTAGCTAACCAGTGGCATACCTTATTTTTGAGCGCCTGAAAGGTTTCTGTGTTAGGAGGGACCAGTTCTGTTACCCCCGTCAGAATAATCAGGTGGGAACAGGCATCTGGCGGTAGGTGAATATTTCGCCGTATCAGTTTTTTTTGGGTGGGGACAGAGTCAGGTTTTGGAGTAAGGATAGCGGGGCCTTTTGGGTTAGCTTGGTCAATGGGCTTGTTTGATGTGGGAGTTTGGGTGCTTGGTTTATTAATCACGTGGTTAGGGGGATTTAGTGCCTGGTTCTTTGGCTTCTTATTTTTTACCGCTGCTGTGCTCTTGACCGCAGGCCGAGATTTACTGGCTAGAGCGGTGGCATTAGTGGTCCTGTTAGCATAGCTGCTATCATGAAACCTTATGTCCTTATGTATGTCATGGAGCACTTTTTCAATACCATGAAGCCTAGCTAATAGGGGTGGGAGTAGGGTTTTAATGATTTTAGTTATGGTGCAACCTATGGGCTCCTCCTCCCCGTTGGCCACCCCTGATATGTCAGCCCTCCGCCTGTCGACTATAATGTTGTCCTCGAGAATATCCGCCAAGGAGTTATCCGAGATGGTATCGTCGATGATATTCAGGGGTAAACTAGCGGCCTCGGGATGAGCTACATCCGCCCCAGTTTTCTGCCCAATAGATTCATTACCAGGATCTCTCAACACTACCAATCCACCCCTCTCATTTGAATCATCACTGGTATTCCCGGGATTGGCACGAGCTTTCTTAGCTCCAATGGTATTAGCGTTTGGGTGCTTTCGTTTAGGAATTGCCCCCTCCCTCTTCCCCCTCCTTTGTTCGTTTGTAGACGCTACCTGGGGGTCTACCTGGGGATTTACCTGGTTAGGCTCCGAGCTAATCCCTGCAAGGTTATGAGCCTCAGCCTGGGTGTTAAAGGGTGATGGGTCTCGTGAGCCTGGCTGACTACAGTTCACATTGTGAATATCAGCAAGGACCTGTACAGGGTTGGGTATATGTAATGAGGTATCAAGGGTGCGATCAGAGCCAATAAGACCCAGAGACGATCTTTTGGCTAATGCTAATTCCTGGGAAACCCTTCTTTCCATAAGTACGATACCTTGATTGATCAGGGAGTTGGTACGCACAATGAAATCGTCTAATGTTCCAGTCAATTTTTTGGCTCCCGCCGCTGCCATCCTTCTAGTTTCGCGGCACTCCATGTTCCTCACCTAGACAAAGAGAGGAAACAGCGAGGACCGCGAACACTGTGCTCTCGTGGGGATTTCACTGGAGTAACAACTGATCAGCTCGAGAGGCTCCAAACTGGCAATACAACTAAGGCAAGCAAAAAGCACTTACACAATAAGATATACAACCACAGTCTCCAGAGAGCAACCAAGAGCCTTGGCCCAGTCCAGTCTCTTCCGGCCTCTGATGGCCGCAGACAGCCGCGCCCTTGTCCCGGGCTTCTCCCGGGACGCTCCCGCGCAGCGGCGACGGGGCTTGGTATTGTAGGAAATTGGTTGGTGGGGGCGTAACAGTCGGGGAGAGCGGCCCAGGTGTCTCGGGTCTGGCCAACAGGAATTCCTGGGAGATGGAGTTCCCGTACCAGTCGCTCACAGCCCTGAAAACTCACAGCACAGCCCACAGCAGTCTAGCAGGACCCAGCCCACTTCTTTCCAACTCCCGCAGTTTCCAGGCACAACGAAGCGGGACCCGTGAAGCGGGTCCGGCGAGAAGTTGCGCTTCAGAGGGAGTAGCGCGCAGGATAACAGCAGTACACAAACGGCAGCAGGGGTCCAATCCCAAAAGAAAAGCAGAAACGATGTCCCACGCAGGTATGAAGGTCCGGAGTCTTTAACGGCGTTGGTGGGGGCGTGTCAGTCAGGGAGAGCGGCCCAGGTGCCTCGGGTCTGGCCAACAGGGACTCCTGGGAGATAGAGTCCCCGTACCAGTCGCTCGCAGCCCTGAAAACTCACAGCACGGCCCACAGCAGTCTAGCAGGACCCAGCCCACTTCTCTCCAACTCCCGCAGTTTCCAGGCACAACGAAGTGGGACCCACGAAGCGGGTCCGGCAAGAAGTTGCGCTTCAGAGGGAGTAGCGCGCAGGATAACAGCAGTACACAAACGACAGCAGGGGTCTAGTCCCAAAAGAAAAGCAGAAACGATCACATCGATAAGCGAGATAGGTCGATAACAAGACAGGCTCTCCCTATCTCCCTTTTTAAAGATTGGTACGATTATTGCTGATGACCAGGATTCAGGCATGCTCGTACTTACTGCAGCATTTATCACCCTGGTCAATATAGGAACCCACAAATCAACTTGAGCTAGAAACAGGTCCGGGGGGACCCCATCTGGACCCGGCGCTTTATTTCTGGTCAGTCCCTCCACACCGCCTTGATTTCATTCAGCGTAAAAGTTATATGCTCTTCTCTTCCTTGCCCCTCTTTAGTTCCCAAGCAATCCTCCTGGATACTGAAATTATATAGGCCATTAAAGTACTCGAACCATGATTCCGCCAGGATATGATTTGCAATCATGGGCTTATCCCTATCTTGGAAGCATGGCTCATTAATGACCTTTCAGAATGCCGTCATATTTTTGGTTCCGCTGCTTCCCTCAGGTTCTCCCAGGCCTGCTGTTGCAGGGAAATTGTGCGGTGCTTAACAGCCTCTTTATAAAAACCTCAACACTCTGTAACCCTGCTTTTATCCCTGGGGCAGATTTTCAGTGCCAGTTTCAACTCTCTCAGGGCCTTGGAACAGGCCTGATCAAACCACCCTTGTTCCACCGGACCTTTCTTTCCAGGTTTGGCCCTCAGTAGTTTGTCAATATGCTTTGTAACCCCTTCATAGGCCTTAACTAAATCAGCCCCTTTTACTTCCGGATTCAGACACCTCCATACCTGTTGAATGAATGAATGAATGAAATGCAATTTATAAATGCTCTACTAAGCTCGAAGGCATCAAGGCGCCTAACCAAAAAGGAAATCATAAAAAGGCAAATCCAGAGCTAAGGGTAGGCTTTGACAAATAGCCAGGTCTTAAGGGCCCTCCTAAAAGCTTGCATTGAAGGGTAGGGACTTAATTTCAGCCGGCAAAGTGTTCCACAACTTCGGAGCAAGGCTCGAAAAAGCTCTGCCACCCCACTTGGCTCTACGAACACGGGGGACTGATAACAGAGATTTATTGGCAGAGCGCAGAGTTCTGGAAGGGGTATAAGGAACCAGCAGGTCTTTTATCTTTATCCGCCATTAGTGCTTCATAAAAGGCGTCGACGTCCATCTTAGACATCTCAGCCTTCTCTCTTGATCAACCGCTATTAACTCCCCTATCACACCCCTCTTATCCTGGGTTCAAGGCATTTTGGGGTCCCTCAAAACAATAACTAGGGGGTTATGATCACTGAATGCGCTCAATTGTATTTCAAACCCCAACATGTCCTGTTTCAATGTATTGGAGACAAAAATAAAATCTATGACTGAGTCGCAGCCTCTGCCTTTAAAAGTTGGGTGCCCCCGCCCAGAATCCCCTCCTTTTAATAGATCCATGGTGTGTTGGAGAGCAAAAGTTCCCAGCACTTTATTGAGTTCTTTTCCCTCCATAGTGTGCTCTAGGTGGGGGCCCTTTTCTCGTGAGCAAGAAGACCAGTCACCCCATTTATATTTCACATGTGGACATGTGGACAAAGGTGACAATTAAAGTCTCCTGCGAGAACCCACTGGTACATACGTCCCTCTTGATCAACCTCCCCCACCAACCTTTGTTCCAGTTCTTTAAATCTAATCAGTGGGGACCCTGCTGATATCTCATTATAGAAGTTCACGAAAAATATATTCTGACCCCTCATGCATAATTTTAACCCCTGTAGAACAATGGAATCCCAGCTGAGGTCTTCCCATGTCCCTTTAAGTTTTAGGTCCACATACGTCACCAACCCTCCCTTGGCTCTTCCCGCCACCCCTTTCTGTGCCGGAACAAAAAATATTTTATATCCTTCCAGGGCTAGCTGGTCTCTATTCCATTCCCAGGTCTCTTGTAAACAAATAACCTGGAAGTTTTTTATGTAAGCCAACCAGTCATTATTTGTTAGTTTGGCTGAGAGCCCCGCTATATTCCAAGATATAACTTTTATAATACCATGGCCTATACTGACTGTGCTGGGCATATGACAGCTATCCTGGACTTTCTCAGGGGGAGCAGAAGTTAGTACACTATCTGGTATTACTATAGGGCCTCCAGCTGGGTACCTACATGGAGCAATTGCCTCGGTAGGGCCATCCCCAAGTCAAGGGCTCCGTCGCGTCAATCAACGTCTTCCAGGCCCTGGCTATTTGCAAGTGGGGCATAACGATTTTTCATAAGTGGCAAGGCCCTGTTCCAGTACTACCACTATGCTCCTGCCAGTCAGCCTCTCTAAAAGATCTTGTCCCAGGGTCCCGATAAAAAAAAAACCAGCAGTAACAATTGAATGGATGAACCACTCTCCCCCGGAAGCCGTCCCTAGATTGGGCTAGAAGATCCTGTACCAGCCCCGGGAATTTGAGATTTAAGATCACTGTATATCCTTGAAAACACTTCCTACTACAGTCTATCCAAGACACCCTTCTAGCCATTAAGATGTGCCTATAGTGCTCAAGATAGAATTGGGCGTTTTTACTTAGCCAATGGGCTGCCTTATTAATTAGCATTTGGGGTGTTTCTTCACGAATTTCAGTTAGGGCAGGGACCTCTGTCAACACTATAGTGTATGGACTAACTGCCGGCAGTTGGTCCAAAACGGGCAAGTACCCCGTACTCCTGGCGTACTCTCCCCCCACGGGCACGACAGATTTTGGTGCGCCGGCACCGTCCCCCATTCCCCCCTGTGCCCTTGTACTTCTCTGCTGACTTAGAGGTTGCACTGTCTGCCCTTCCTTCCTTTGGGTCAGGACTCTCTCCTCCCTCTATTTTTCCCATCTTTGTCGGACCCCATAGGCCCAGCTCGTGCGTTATCCCTGTGATCGGCTATCTTTTCTCTCTGCTGTAAGTCCATCTGTAATACACCCCCCCCCCCCCACACCCTCACCACATCGGGACACCCTATCTTGCACTACTATAGGTTGGGGGGTAGCTATACTAAGTGAACCCCTCTGCAGTTCTAACAATAGGGTCACTTTTTTTTCGATCGCAGTAAATATGGAGCGGGGCTAATTGACTATTGAGGAATGCTTCCAACCTATACCATAATGCTGAGTCCGTCCCATCACCTATTTCCATTCCACTACATTTTATGCAGTGAGAAAGACCCGCCACCTCCTGCGTGCCTTTCATCCTACCCTCCATTGATGATTCCTTCTTGTTCCCTTTACTATTGACCGTATTGCCTCCCCCCCCTCGTGGGCATTTGGCTGTAGCTGTTGGTACACTTAAAGGTACACCTTCCCTGCTGGTCGTGTGTTTATTTAAAAGTGCCTTTCTAGACCGGGTTACCACCTCCACAATTTCCCTTTGTGCTAGTTCACAAATCTCTAGAGCTTTAGGCTGCACCAACCCCTCTTCCGCCGCTCCCTCCCCACATGATGGAGAAATATCTACATACATGGGTCGACCCTCCTCCCCTATATGTATTGGATCTAGATCTAAACTCCCCTTGGGCGCCGAGACAATTGCTAACGCGTCAGCTACAGCTGTCACAGTCACACTCTGATGCAGTTTCTCACCATCTGGGGGTTTCAGGCTTGCTCCCTTCGGTGTCCCAACCTTAACTATAGCCCCCATAGAGGATCTTTTTTGTGCCATAATCGAGTCCAAGGAGAGTCTTTTTCCAGCTGAGCAGATTTCTTGGTCCAGAGCCGATTCTACTCTAACGAAAAAGGCATCAAGTGTCCCTTTTATACTCCCTCCCCCATTATCTGGCTTATTCCTCTCTTTATTCATCGAGGAGGCACTATTCAACAACCAGTCAGGAACAGCCGAAAACCTTCCTCCTTACTGAGTTCACAGTGATATATGTCCCAGTCAACAGTCTCTGCGGGTACTGTAAATCTCGCTTGTGTGTGCTGTATGGGATTTGGCGTGGTCTAGGGCCCTTCTAATCAACCACAGGGCAATGAGATAACAGTTGTGCCCAATAATCCTCACCGTAGAAAAGGAGTTGTGGGGTGAAACAAGCGATGTTGGGGCCCTGCCCTGCCTCCTCCTGGCACGATGGGCTTAGACGGGCCCGCCCTTGGCCCGGGCTTCGCCTGGCGCGCGTCCTGCGAAGCGAAAGACGCAAGCAGATTTGAAGGCGAGTTGGAGAAGGGACTTAGCACACCCTCGCGGTCCTGATGGCTCCTGGGACCGGTAGTGCGGAAGCAGAGTCCCCCTGTAGGTGATGCTTCTCCTGCGAAGCGGGAGGCGCGAGCAGCATTGAAGGCGAGTTGGAGGAGGGGCTTAGCACACCCTCGCGGTCCTGATATCTCCTGGGACCGGTAGTGCGGCAGCAGAGTCCCCCCGTAGGCGATGCGTCTCCCGTGAAACCGGAGGCGCGAGCAGCTTTGAAGGCGAGTTGGAGGAGGGGCTTAGCACACCCTCGCGGTCCTGATGGCTCCTTGGACCGGTAGTACCGCAGCAGAGTCCCCCGTAAGCGATGCGTCTCCCGCAAAGCGGGAGGCGCGAGCAGCTTTGAAGGCGAGTTGGAGGAGGGGCTTAGCACACCCTCGCGGTCCTGATGGCTCATGGGACCGGTAGTGCGGCAGCAGAGTCTCCCCGTAGGCGATGCGTCCTATTTTAGAGATCTTCCCTCCGAACTTCTTTGTCGTGAATGACAAGTTAAAATTTCTCACAGTGACCCAAATGTTGTCTGCCCTGAACCTAGGAGACAAAATGGTGGCATTTGTTCTTCAGGAAGCCTATTTCCACATCCTCGTCTGCAGTTCCAAAGACGTTACCTTCGGCCTAAGATAGGCCACAAGCACTTTCAGAACTCTCCTTTTGCCTGGCCAGTGCACCTCAGGTGTTCACGAAAATTATGGTGGTGGTTACTGCCCATTTCCTGAGGTTGGCAATATGAGTCTTCCCATACTTTGACAACTGGTTGCTGAAGGCAGGCTTGCCTCAGTCATGAACCACTTTCAGATGATGGCCAAACTGTTGACAATACTGGGTTTTTCCATCAATGCCCCAAAATCACACCTCACTACTTCACAGAAGCTCTCTTTTATTGGAGCTATCTTGAACACAGTGCTTTTCCTAGCTTTCCCTCAGATTCAACGAGTCTTGGACATTCAGGCTATGATCCCGATATTTAGGCCTTTTTACCTGGGTCTGAGTTAGATCGCCTAGGATGTTTCTTGGTCTCCTGCATCCTGCTTGTGGACCACTCCAAATGCCACATGCAGGCTCTGCAATGATATCCTAAGTCTCAGTGAGCTCAGCACCAAGGGATCCTTTCAGAGTCCTTTCAGTTGTCAGAGGAGAGAGCTAATGGTTGTGACCGATGCATCATGGCTGGGTTGCGGAGATCATCTTGGAGAGGTGGAGATCATGTAACTGGTGGAGTTGCGGGTGATGTGCTTGTCCTTAAATCCCTTCCTCTCATCTCTCAAGGGGTAATGGGTGCATGTGGTGTTGCAACAAGCAGTATGGAGTGGGGTTATGAGTCCTTTGCCAAGAGGCTTTGCACCTCTGGAACTGGCTGGGTCAATGGGGTATCCCCCTGGTTCTAAAACAGCTGCCAAACTCAACCGGCATAGCCTGCAGGTTACAAATGGTGGCACTTTGGTGTCTTCCAACAATGGATAGAACCCTGATTCGATCTTTCTGCCACTGCTGAGAACATGCAGTGTCTAAACGCTTGCCCTGTAGAGTTCCCAAGGCAGGTATCTCTCAGAGACACCCTTCGCCTTGATTGGTGCGCTGGACTCCTGTATGCCTAACTGCTGCGTCCTCTCCTGCCCAAAGTTCTGAAGAAGGTCAGGAACAACCAGTTAGCCTAGTGGAGCCTGATGTAGCCAGAAGAGTATGGTATCCAAACTTCTGGCCATGAGCATCTGTCCTTTGATTCAGCTGCCTCTTTGGAAGGATCTCCTTTCACAGCTGGAGGCACGGTTCTGCATCCAAGTCTACACAACATACACCTTCATGCTTGGAAATTGAGCTGCGATAGTTGGCAGCCTTAAAGTCCCGTCCCCCTATTTTGGCAGCCAGACACCCCTTTACTAAAACCTTATATGCTGGACGCTGGAAGAACTTTGTTGTTTGGTGTTGCTCCTGACACATCTAGCTTTTACAAGCTCAGTTGCCTGGCATGCTCCTCTTTTATTTCTAGCCAAGAAAGACCTTGCTGTGGCAATACTTAAAGGTTACTGGTCAGCCGTATTGTTTTATTTCTGTATTAGCTATCTTTGCTCAAGTCACCTATTGTGATGTGGTATCTAAAAGGGTTGACCTATGTTTCCGCCAAAACCATTTGTGATGCTCCAGTAAGACCTCAATGTGGCTCTCACATTCCAGATATACATTCCATTTGAGACAATGCATAGCTGCTCCCTCTAATTGCTTAAGTTGAAGACAGTGGTCCTCATAGCAATAACGGTAGCTCGTCGTGTGAGTGAGCTGCAAGCACTCTGTCCAGCAACTGTGTACCACCTTCTTTTCGAACATGCTGGTGCTAAGGACCAAAGCAGCTTCCTCCCAAAAGTTATCACGCCTTTCCACATTGTGCAATCGATTACCCAGCTGGTCTTCTTTTCCCCTCATCATTCCTCCAAGGTGGAAGAGAGACTTCATTACCTAGACCCAGAGAGAGCTCTGAATTTTTATATAGATTGGACTTAAGACAACCGAATTGTTGATCCGCTTTTCGAGGGCAAAAAACAGGAAAACAAGGAAAAGCTGTGCAGACATTGAACATCTCTAGATGGATTGATCTATGCATTAAAATTGGCTATGAACTGGCCAAGAAACAGCCTCACAAGGCAGAAGGGCTCAACACACCGAAGCAAAAGCTGTTACTAATGTATTGGTGAGCGGTGTGCCAATCTTAGATATCTACAAAACTGCTACATGGCCATCGGTCCACATGTTCACAAAGCACTGTTACCTGAATAGCCAGGTCCGGCGGGAGGGTACCTTTGCCTGTTCTGTCATGCAGGATTTCCTGGTCTGAGTCATTCCAGAGTCTCACCACCTGGGGGAGTATTGCTTTGGTACCTATTTACAGATGAGGATCTGCGATTAGAAGTAGCGATCAGAAGAACGTTACTTACCTTCAGTAAAATATTTTTGGTGGATACTCTACCTAACCACAGATTCCCCACATATCAGACCTCCTCTCTCTTTCTGTGGAATGGACTACCATGGCCCATATAAATACGATTCCAATTTAGGGCTAGATGTAGGTATTCACAATTTACCGAATCTTAAATACCGAATTTTACCGATTCGGTATTTAAGAATCAGTAAATGTAATGTAGGTAATAAATTGGTAAAATTTACCGATTCGTTAATATTCCTTATTACCAAATCGATAATACCGATTCGGTAATGAGGAATACCTTCCCAATCATTCCTATGGGCCTGGGGGCCCATAGGAATGAATGGGAAGCCATTCACTGTTTCCGATTCGGTAAATACCGAATCGGTAATAGCTGGAGCATATTCAAGGGTGGCAGGGTGTCACATTGACACCCTGTTGCACCCCTGAATTGTGCATGTGGCGCACATACATGTCCTAAGGGCATGTATGTCTGCCACATGGCACCTTTAATAAAGCAAATAATTGCATTTTTAAAGGTATTCGGTATTTACCACCAACTTGTAGTTGGTGGTAAATAACTAATCCTTAAAGCAAAATGCTCTCACTTGAGTGCTACATACATAGGTTTTAAGGATTCGGTAATTTACCGATTCCTTAAAATAAGGAATCGGTATTTTACAGATTCCTTAAAATAACGAATCGGTAAATTACCGAATCCTTATTTAGAGCTTCCTACATTGGAAAGGGCTAAATACCGGTCGGTAACGGGAAAATCACAGATTTTTGGCCGTTACCGACCGGTACTTAGCTACCTACATCTGGCCCTTAGTGATTTGCACACTGGCAGAAGTAGATTACTAAGGCTTTGCGTTTGACGGTGCAGGCGGAATTAGAAAGAAACTGTCGACAGCGCACAGTGGTGGCGGCTATTTAGTGGTCCTGATGAAACTTCCGGAACAGGACAGACCCGAGACAGAGCCGTACGGCGTCATCTACCTGCGTGCAGGGTAATTGTTAAGAAAAATCTCAGGATCCAGTCTGGCGCCCTTGGAGTATCAAGATGAGGAATCAATGGTTAGATAGAGTTTGCACCAGAAAGAATGCTGCTGAAGGTAAGTTCTTAAAGAAACTAAAGGAGGAAATATCTTGAATATCATAAAGTGCATGTATATGGTCTATCCGAAACCGGTAAGTAACAGCACCCAGGTAAATTGGTGCTCACCTTACATTTGTCTCGGACTTGTGTGAGATTAAAGAAGAGTTTTTATGGATATATATACCTGGGTGTGTGTGTGTGTCATCAGTGATGTCAGTTATGATGTCATCAGTAATGTCAGTGACCATGTCATGAGTGATTTAATATGTGACGTCATCAGCAGTGCATTGCGGGGGCACGAGTTATAGTTAGCTCTACTAACTATAACGTTTGAATTTCTCTGGTTTTGTACGAGTGAAATGTCCAACTAACTATAACGTCTCTGAAACCTATGTTTTTTTCAGTGAATTTCAATGTTTTTATAAATGCTAGTTTCTAATTATAATGTTTATTAAACCTATAGTCTTTTCAGTGATTTTAAATTATCATTCCATTCCCAACCTGGTGGAAACTGCTGATATCGCCAGTTTTCCATCGATAGCTTCAACAAAATAAATTGCCACAAATGAAAGCAACAACTAATGCTAATGATATGCAGAGTAGGCAATCCCAAGCAACAATACCCCGAAAATACCACTTCCTGATATTTTCAACTACCAGTCAAATCTGCGATGCGATCCAAAACCAGGTGAAAAGCCGCGTTAGCAGTAAAAATTTACCATTTGCCTTTTACTGGTGTAAAGCAGGATGACCACCTTCGGTATGAAAGGGAGCCCAGCCCAGAGCCACATCTAAAGACCAACACGTCATAGAGCTACTCATGTAACTCCGACACCCAAGAAGGCCACAACACCCACCACCAGCACCCCAGGACCTCCCCCCCGGACCCCCCTACTACCACCGAGGCAGCGCAGAACAGTACAGTGGAGCATCCCAAAACGACATGGCCCCTCAGACGCACAATAGTTGAAGGTTGGGAGATGTGGGAACCAGGTATGTGTGAAGGACGCAAGTCACCCATCAATAACAATGCACACAATGCCAAGTGTAGCAGTGATGTGCTGGATAGACCTCACAATACAGAGCATAGACCTCTCCATGTGTGCTTGTAGTGTTGTGGACAGTGACTGTGAGAAGGTGGCCTGATATGCAGTGCTCACTATTCAAGTGAAAACTATGTATCAGTCCAACAACCCTTATTGATGATTGGTTGTAAGTCAACCTTATAGACAAGCTGTCCTAGTAGCGTGGATACGAGCAGTCTAAGGCTAAAGACTCGAGAGGGCGTGTTAAGCTAGCTGTTATACCACACATATACCCCTTGAACACCAAGTGAAAGGACACCACACAAGTGTTATGAAAATAAACAGTGTATTTATTAGAATCACAACAGCCCTGTACTCTTTATGAGGACAGGGTACTAAGCACAAAACAAAACTCTTACGAAAATACTTACGTTAGCACAGTATATACAAATGCCCGAGGGGCACGGAAAACCATATACTCTGAAAGTGGAATGCGAAATTACTAGCAGGTAAGTACAGTACTAATAGGCTTTGGAATCGCTAGGACTTGACTATAGAATCGTTAGATTACTTCTAGGAGACCCAGGGGACTCGGGTGCAGAGTGTGCACTCTCACGCGGGATGCGGGACAAAGTCTATGGTAGCTAGTAAAAGCAAAGTTAGTGTTCTCGGGCGAACCCGACCTGGTAGGAGGAAAACGAAAGTGGATTCAGACCCTTGGATAGTGAGGCTATGCTGGGGCACCGAAATGCCGAAGTTACCTAGCCCCGGGGCTGCAGCTGCATATGTCTCAAAAGACGTCGGGAATCCTCGTAGACGGACCAAGAGCCTGGAAGAAAGATGCTGGCAGGCGACCAGTGAAGAGAGTTCGAAGTGATCCAAGCCTGGATCTTGAAGAGGGATGACACCTGAAAGCAGAGGGGACCAAGTTCGTGACTACTAGCCAGTAGTCAGGTGGCACCAGGAGGGCACCGGATGGTAGTCACCTCGACTAGGTGAGTGGGCGACGCTGGGCTCTGCAGATCTCACGGACCAGGAGGCGTTGTCGGCGACCAGGATGGAGGAGCGAGCTGTCCCACGATGGATGAAGCTGTCGGCGTCGCTGGACCCAGGATTGAGCAACAAAGCCTTGGCTAATTCAAGCCCACGCGGTGGACCTAAAATGGCGTCTGGAGTGGACCAGGAGGGTCCGGGGTGCTCCTCTCTTGGAAGGGAGCAAGGGCCAGTCTTGAGCAACCAGACCAGCAGCAGTGATGTCGTCGGGCGTCGTTAAGAAGGCCACAAGCCAGCCGGCTAGTAGCCAAACAACGCGGTGAGCAGCAAAAAGCAGAAGGGCCCCACGCAGATCGTGGAGATGCTGGGAGGCTGAACTTCGGTGCTGGAGCTGCTCAGGGTCAGGGCTTCTCGGACCCCAAAGCACTCACCAGAGGGACACTCGGCGGGCGTGCTGTGAAGAAGTCGTGCAGTCTTGGCGATTGTCGGTCCCTTGAGGTCTCGTCGCACTCACGGTTCTCAGCTTGGCTGTAGAGGTGAGTAGAGGTCAGAGGTGCCAGGGAAGCCGGGTCTCGTCGAGCTGTGTCGTCGGATTCCTGAGGAAGGACTTGCAGCAGACCGCAGTGTTCTTGATGGTGCCTGCGGATGCAGGGTGACTACTCCTTAGCCACAAGGGAGAATCTTGAGGAAGAAATCTTAAAGTCCTTTCGAAGAAAGTCGTGTCTTGATTCCAAAGATGATCTAATTTGAACAGGGGGCCCGCTCCTATCTTTATACTAAGAAAAGGGGCTGACCCGGTGACTAGGTCCTGCCTATGGGTGGGACTAGGAAGGGGGGTGGTTACACCTCTCTCCCATGCCGGACTTTCCCCAGGCCAGGGGCTGGTGTGCCCCTGGAACTGGTTCTGACCGGCCTATGCGTAGTGAGCACCGGGGTGCCTCTCAGCAGTCACCTTCCTGTAAAGCCCTGCCTACCCAGGATACACAAAACCCTGTCTGGGATGGTGCTAGCACCGCCCCTGACAGGAAACCCTTTGTCCAAGCTCTCCTCGCTGGAAGGACTCCCAGCAGCAGGAGGTCAGACTCGTGTCTGTGGTGGCAGCATCCATTTTGTGGAGCTGAGGCTTCGCTTAACTTTAACCGGGGTTCACAGTTACATACATGTCGTGTCCCTCTAGAAGGGTGGAATGCTAACCCCGTCGCCAGAATTGGCGAGGGGTTAGTATTCCAATTCGTATGACACCCTACTCGACATGTTTTGATAAAGCAACACCAAAGATAGCATTTAACCGCGAGGATTATAATGCACTTAAGAGTATATGGTATGCGTTATCATGGAACAGCTATTAGGACTTGGTTCCGCAAGCTGCAAACGGGCTCAGCTCATGCCAGAGCACCATTTCACACGATTCCAAGCACTCTGCCTTCAGGATTGTCAAGGCCTGCCATAGGAGTGACTGATAGGAATCTGTGTGTCCATTTGTAGGGTTAGATATAGGTATACTATATCTAAAGCAAAGGGTGATTACACCACCTTGCCCCAGCTGTCGTGCAGCCAGTTGTGTCAGATTTAGATGGCCATCCAGGGGTGGCATAATACATGCTTCAGCCCCTGGTAGGCCCTGGGTACACCTATGCCCTGAGTTACTGTTAAAAGGTAGGAAGCAACCAATAAACATAGATCCTTAAGTGTTGCCCGGCGGTATCGCCTCTTTAACCCACAGAATATTAATCAATGAAGAGGCAGGCGCTGGAGACTGGAAGACTGGAAACAAGGGTTTATTCTCTCCGGAGGAGACCACATCAGTTCAGACAGCAAGTATCATCACAAGGTGCTCTAACTGCATCTCTGAGGCCTGGCCTTTTATACATGAGTGTATTACTTTATTGCATAAAACACATCTCTGTCAACCCTTTGATGTATGGAAAGACATCCTTGGAATCCCCGTTTCAGGCCCGTTCCCACACACATTTACAGCTGAAGTCCCCACCCTGGTCACAACAGATGATAATTATTGCGCAGCTGGACATTCCGCCGATTCACGGAATGTGTGAGGTTGATCGGATCTCATGGGGTGGGGGCTTTGATCAGCTCAAGGATCCTTTGATGGGGGTTTCCTACTGTACAGGAGGAAGGGGGTAATGACAGTATCCGCAGGGCCAGGTGGCTGCTTGGGAACGAGTGAGACAAACGGGCACAAAGGAAAGAGGGGGTTTATCAAGGGATCCGGGACCATGAAAGGGACGGAGGGAAGTGTCGCGCTGGGAACAGGATGGGGTTCCGAGGCAGAGCTGTGTGGAAGAGAGGTTTATGACCTAAGGCATGTGAGAGCGGGGGCTGTCAGCAGGCGGGGGATGTGCTTGTGAGGGAGAAGAGCCGTGCTAGGGGTTAGTAGCGCGCAGAGTGTGGTTCTGGCCACGGCACCTAAAATGGCGGGTGTGCATGAAAAATGTGGCATCGAGGGAAAAGGCAAGATGGCGCAGATAATGTTTACCAAACCGTATTAATTTTCCACAGTCCTCCCTTTAACATTCACAAGACATCTTGCCGGCCTATTTCCTATTTGCGTAAGTAAAGAAGTAAGAACCTAGGCGAAGGAACTATGCATAAACATTACAATTAAATCTTTCATCTTAGGGGGCGAGCCCCTCGTTAAGCTCGTTGCAGGAAAGTCATAGCAATACAATATCGGTTAAAAAAATGATCCTGTAGTGATAGCGTTGGGTATATTTCATAGATGCTTATAGTCATTCGGGATATAAACTGATAGGTTATTACGTATGTAAGTTCATTTCATATTTGGTTGGAGCATAATTAATACAATGGTGGCTGGGAGAGAAATGAGACGTAGTAAAAACGATAATCAGGGGTGTCACTGTTCGAAGAGGAGGGGTGTTGCTTTTTCCAGTGTCTTATTGTTCTAGACCATTATTAATGAGTTCTCAGCGTTCTTTGTCGTCTTCTGTTGGCACTGTTGAGCACCGGCGGTGGAGCTATGCGTTCAGCTCTATTCCGGGTCCTGCGTTGCAGGGCATGGCCTTTTCCTCGTTTTTCTGATCAAAAAGGTCCTTTTTCGCCCTGTGTCCTAACTGTTCTTTCATGGGTACCTTAGACAGGGCACCCAGGTTTCATTTTAGTTTGCAACAGAACTCTTATTCAATCGGACTGCAGTTTTTGCTCTTTTTCGAGTCGATTGTCAAAGAGTTCAGGTGGAAGAAGGGGTGTGTGGGTAGTCCTTGTGGTAAGTTGGGGGAAGAGGGGATGGAGCAGGGCCAGATCGGGAACTGACCAAGGGGACGGAAAATGTCAGGTAGGTGGGCCCATGACCGGGCTCAGAGGGCGGGGACGTTTCGGCACATTTTGATCATTGAGCAGGGGCATCAGGTCAGCCCTTTCCTTTCAATTTATCGGAAACAGTGCCTCGTCCTGCGGCTCCTTACTGTTGCGGTCCCGCCTTGGTCAATGTCGCAGGTGCTCCACGATCTGCAGTCAGGCCGCGTGCTCCCACATCCGGTCTCTCTCTCCTCCGACAGTGGTATCCTTAAATGAGTTTGAAAAGACAGTCTTTAGAGAACTGGCAGAGGAAGGTAATCACATAAGTCTATTTCTCTCCCAACTCCAAGCAACTGGGGAAACGTCCGTTACATCGGGGTTTACAACCAACGTATAAATAATTGATAATAGGTTTGCAGGATTCCCTGCAACTTTCCATCGCAACTATTTCTTTGGCGTTTGTTGGTATTACATTCATTGTCGTGGTACGAGGTCTGATACCTATTCATTGCATTTGTTTATTACAGTCACATCAGATCTCCTGGCAGAGACCTGCTTTTCTAGTACGAGTCTTGCAAAGCTACACCACTCTTCAGGGCTCTGTATTTTATGAAAAAGTGCAACGTGCTATCACCATGGCCTGATAGGTATCTTTCAGAGGGAGGAACATAGGCTAAACAATTTTCCCATTATGTCGATGCATCCTATTTTTCGGCTAAACATTTTACTTTCAACAGTGTTTACTGCAACAATTTCTTCATTTCGATCTAATCTTTACTTCGCAAACATCATTCTAATTTCTACATAGTCTTTTACAACCTAGCTACTCCATTAAAAACGGGGGGGCTTGCGATATCTACTCAACTCATCCTTGGGGTGACCGGGGTCCTATGGAAAACAACTAGGAACATAGCAGACCGGGGGAGGGACTATCGTCTTGCTTCATGTCATAAGGGTGTTATCTAGCAGAAGGCTACAGTTCAGTTGGTATGTGTTCAGGGACATTTCTCGAATTTTCTAAACTTTGTAGCTTGTTCATCAAAAATTATTTCTAGGAACAACGGCTGGTCTGTGTCAATTGTAGGCCAACCCATCTCTTACAGCCGGGGGTGAGCCACATTTTTCAAACTCTCGTTCGGGCAGCTGATACAAAACTGGGGGTGTTCTGGGAAGACGGGGATGCTTCGATCACTTTTACTGCTTGGGCATTGAGACAATTTGGGACGGGGAGGGTCGCGTTACCTAAGGCATTTTTATCAATAAAAGCCACGGACATGTGATTCCCTGGTTACGGGTCAGATTAGGGAACCTCAGTCGTCTTACCTGTCCTTTCTCTTCTGGCCAATCTAGTTTTTATCAATATTTAGCAGGAAGGAGAGGTAGTAGCATGGCATCAATGTGATTTTATTAAGACAAATTTGTGCAAATACTTGCGGTATTTGGAGCCAATTGGGTGGTGCACCATGGATGGCGGTTCGCCAATTAGGTGCCAGTCGTAATGAAGAGTGAGAGTGTGGAGGAGAGGGAGAGAGGGAGAGAGAGAGAGAGAGAGAGAGAGAGAGAGAGAGAGAGAGAGAGAGATGCAACAATAGGCTAAACAGTACACGTGAGACATGGAGAGTGGTCGTGTACTAGGATAGGCTATTCAGCGCATCACACAACATGAGACATTTACGGGTCTGCGTTAGAATTTAGAAAGCATGCAATTATTGGGACGGAGGAGCATTAGGCCGGGTACAAAGGGACATGTATTGAGTAAAAGGCACCATTGTGTTGATAGTTTCAGACATACGTGACATGTGCTCATTCACGCAACACGGGTTAGGGGTGATCGTGCCCCATCATATCATACAACAGTTGGCTTTTTTGTTACAAGGGTAGTTCGTGGGTGTCCTTAGGTGCCACCTTGCAGCGTTAGTCCGCTTCATGCATCAGACATAGCGTGGCTTCAGATCTTCATTATACCCCAGTCGTTATTCCAATGTAACCTGTAGGGGGAGGAAAAGAGGGGAAGGGGAGAGGGGGACAGCACTCGCGCATATCAAATGTACGGGCACGAAAATCCTTTACTTACCACATACTCGTCTTATCTCCTCGGGATATAATCCTTGGGGTCTTGGTTTCTGAAGCCAGGGGTGGGGGCGGGCAGTGTGGTAAGGATGGCGAGCGATAAGTTGATCATGAGGGAGACGGTCCGAGTGTGGCATTATAGGTCGTGTGTAAGGAAACGCTTAGAGATCAGAGGCGTTTAGTGCGAGGTACCTGGTTTGTAGATGTATCTAGCTATCGGGATCCTTAAATCATTTCCAATGCTGTGAAGTCCTAAGGCATACCAGCTCTTTGGCCAGCCTTGTTCTCTAGTACATTCGAGTACCATACCTTTATAACATTTTATCGTTCATACCGCTCTACTTTACCCGTTCTCAGAAGTCGAGGTCCTTCCCCATGCGTTTGTTCCTGAGCCAGTTGCACACTAGGTGGCAGCGTATCGTGCCTTAGATTCGATCATCAATCCGGGGCTGGGCAATCATTTTCTAGTAACCTTAAAAAGAGAACAAAACAGATCGCACAGAAAAACCCTCCCACTGGTCCCATATTTACAAAAGTATACGATACCTGTTCATAGTTTGAAAAACCTTTATTTGCACAATTGTTCAGCATATATATATGAGAGTATAATCGTATTCGGCCGGACACGGCGTTTGGCTGAAGCGCGTACAGTAGGGGCGGGGGCTACTTTGCAGTATAAAAAATATTTTTAAAAAAGCTTTTATCTAGTTATTCGCAGGAAACTAAAACGTCTATCAATAGTTGAGGGATCAGGGGGCATTCATTTCATTACTGGAAGCATAGTTAGACTAGTTGTAATCAAATTTCCTATATGCATACCGTGGGCGTGTGTCATAAGCGACGTTATGTATCAGTTACAATAATATCATAATAAATCATACATTGAAAACAACATTTTAACGGGATCTTTTTAAAAAGCCAAGTGAACCCTCCTTCTTCTTCGTCGAGTGTACAAAGGATCATATACATATTTCAGAACATCAAGTCTTATTAGCAAAGAAAAACACCACGAGGCGTTCGTGAGTTCCTGTTGACACCGGCGCCATTTTGGGCGAGGCCGGGTTAGTCCGGAAACAGCACCAGGGACAAAATGTCTCTGACAAACGGCAGTTGGACCAGAGTCCCTTGCGGCAGTTCAAAAAGACTTGTGCTAACAGAAGGGGCAGGCAATGTGAACCATCAATCAAAAGGGGAGGGAAGCAAAATTTCCCTTACCGGGTCACGTTGAGGTTCAGCCGGAGCTTGCTTGAATTCGTTAGCCCACAGTCTTTCTGGATGGTTCAGACTGAAGCTGGCGCCGACACGAGAGCATCACCATCTTGTGGCTACGTCGTTAGTGATCAAAGCAGTCGCCCCCACCGGAAGCCTGTAGGGGCCGAGGGCTCCTGGGACTCTTGTAGAATCTTCAAGGTCGTGGAGATGCTGTCGGAGGTGGGGACTCGTGCCCAGGTGGGCAAGCGTCCTAGCTACATAGACTTCTTGGGGCGAAAGAAAAAAAGAGACGGAACCACGCCGCAGGAGCAGGACATTCGGCTCGAGGCACTAGGGTGCAGCTGTGGTGCCTCCACCAGTACACTTGAGGGCCATCGTATGCCTTGTGTTGCGCAAATATAGTGGCTGGCCATTCTGTGTCCGGTGCTGCGCAAGTAGGGTGGCCGGCCATTCCATGTTCTGTGCTGCGCAAGTAGGGTGGCCAGCCATTCTATGTTCTGTGCTGCGCAGGTAGGGTCGTCGCCCGGCTGGAGGACTTCTGTGCCGGGCCGGGGCTGGGAAACCTCCACCTGGGGAGGCGAGGGGAGCTCGTTCGCGCCGCCTCCCTCTCCCAGCCCATCCTGCACCAATTTTTCAGCGGAGGTATTCGTGATGGCCGGACCAGAAGATGTGAGGGAGGGGGTCATCTGCATCCGCCCCCTCCCTACTCGTGGCCTGGGGCCGCGGCGGTGAAAACCAGGAATCCTAACCGCGAAACCATATGGGAGAAGAGGATGGGACAAGCCGGGCCCATGGTGCCTCCTGGACATCCCACCGGCGACCTCAGTGATCGCTGGTTGTTGGCAGGACTCCGCCCCACACGTGCCGAGTGTTTCACCTTCCGGATGGGCGTGACCGGCGACCTGTTGCATTTTGGGAACTTCCGGAAATGTGTATTGTATTGTTCCTATTAGTATGGTGTTACTTAACTGAAAATAAATCTTAAATTATATGACGGAGACTTGGCTTCCTTGAATCTGTTTACTATGAGAACCCTACTGCAGTGGGGGTAGGTATTTATGCCTGGGTAATGGGGGGTGTCCTACAAGAACAGTTTTCCTGAACGGGGGGTTGTCTATGCAAGCCTGTAATTACTTTTGTCCACAGAGTGGGGTCAGCAGAGAGTAATCAGTCCCATTGCGCTCAAAGTTTGAGTTCATTAATGGAATGTGTACTAATCTGTCCGAAACTACTCTGTGTGTTGTTTCTGTATGTTATCCGAAAGGGTGGCTTTTGTGTTCAGGAACAGTAGCGGTAGTACGGGGTTCGTCACCGGGTAACCTAGAGCTTGACTGGGTTTCCCGCCTTAGCGTTGTTCGTCCTATGAGAACTCAGACATGTCGCTGAAATCTGTCTGGCGAAATCTGTGCCATCAGGCGTAATCAAACGGGGTGGTTCTATCCGGCCTGTCCGTATCAGTCCGATTCGTCTTTGTCTCACGCCTTTTCCCTTTCGGGCGGCCTGTTATTTCTGTCGGTCCTCTGCTCTTACCCGTGTTCAGTAGAGTCGGGCATTGGGCTTTCCAGTGTCCGGAATATTTACAAAAAGCACATTGGTTTTGTCCTAAGTCTGTTCGTCCTATGCGTAGTGTCGGGGGATTACTTTCGGGTCGTTGTGTCTTGGGATTTTCCTGTCGGTATACCCCTTTACACCGTTCCCTTCCTGTGTTTACTCCTTGGAACCGTGTCGCCGCTATCCCTTCCTTTGGCCTACCAGATGCGGGGGTATTTGTCTGTCGCGTTTCTTTATCTACTCTGACTTCGTCTCTTTTTTTTCGTTGCATTGCTTCTTTGCGCCACATACCGAGGCTGTCGAGCATAAGAGGCGTCGTCTTACTGTTACAAAGGGCTATTTCTAACGTTTCTATTTTATCAAGGTCGAAGGATCCTATCAGTGGCCACTGTTTCTCTTGGTTTTCTTTGGTATACTTATGCCACAGCTTACTATAGGCTATGGTAACTAATCCGTATTTTGTGAACATGTCTTTATTAGGGGTGCCTTCCAGCGGAGCTAGATGGTCCACCTCTAATAAACGGTCTGGGTTGAACCAGCTACCAATCAGTGAGGAGAAGATAGGCATGACAGATCTCTACGGGAAAAAAGGTCCGTGTTACCTATCCTTCACTACCTGCAAAGACTAGACAGAATATTGCTATTCTACGTTGTTTGCAAATAGTGAATATCTCAAAAGCAAAATCTAGTCTGACAATAAAACAGGGAGCGACCCTTACAATCAATCAATCAGTCAATGAGTCAATCAATCAGTGGGGAGAATAAGTAGGCCCGCAAAGGTTTGCGTTACTTACCCTTTCACCATCTGCAAAGAGGAAATCTGTTCTTTCCTGTTTGTAGATAGAGAATCTCCAGAAAACAGTCCGCGAACGTTAGTTCGGGTTCAATCATTTAATCAGTGGGGGAGAAGGAAATCTCCAGAAAACAATCTTCAAACAATCAATCAGTGGGGGAGAAAGATAGGCACGATGGATTACAATGGAGACGAAAGTCTGCGTTACCTATCCTTCACTGCTTGCAAAGGGAGAGCCTATTGTTTCTCCGTTTGCAGACAGCGAATCTCCAAACGAATCAACAAAGAGTAATACTAGTATTTTCCGATCAATCAAACAATCATTTCGCAATTCGTCGTGTTTACACGACCTTACCCGGACCACATGGGCTGTTTCTCGTCTTCCGCGTCCAGCGCCCGATCGTCCTCCAATCTCCGATATTGCCACGGCACTCCTGAGGGTTCCCAGTCAGGACCGTAGATCACTCGAGAGAGGTCGATTCGGAACCAGTGAAGTTCGGATGATCGGCTGCCAGACGAGGGTCTATTGGGCATGAGCTCTCCCGATCGTTGCAGTCGTTCACTCTGTCGTCAGGACCTCTCCCACTGGATCCACGTGTCGCTGATGGGCCCCACGTTTGGGACGCCAATTGTTAAAAGGTAGGAAGCAACCAATAAACATAGATTCTTAAGTGTTGCCCGGCGGTATCGCCTCTTTAACCCACAGAATATTAATCAATGAAGAGGCAGGCGCTGGAGACTGGAAGACTGGAAACAAGGGTTTATTCTCTCCGGATGAGACCACATCAGTTCAGACAGCAAGTATCATCACGAGGTGCTCTAACTGCATCTCTGAGGCCTGGCCTTTTATACATGAGTTTATTACTTTATTGCATAAAACACATCTCTGTCAACCCTTTGATGTATGGAAAGACATCCTTGGAATCCCCGTTTCAGGCCCGTTCCCACACACATTTACAGCTGAAGTCCCCACCCTGGTCACAACAGATGATAATTATTGCGCAGCTGGACATTCCGCCGATTCACGGAATGTGTGAGGTTGATCGGATCTCATGGGGTGGGGGCTTTGATCAGCTCAAGGATCCTTTGATGGGGGTTTCCTACTGTACAGGAGGAAGGGGGTAATGACAGTATCCGCAGGGCCAGGTGGCTGCTTGGGAACGAGTGAGACAAACGGGCACAAAGGAAAGAGGGGGTTTATCAAGGGATCCGGGACCATGAAAGGGACGGAGGGAAGTGTCGCGCTGGGAACAGGATGGGGTTCCGAGGCAGAGCTGTGTGGAAGAGAGGTTTATGACCTAAGGCATGTGAGAGCGGGGGCTGTCAGCAGGCGGGGGATGTGCTTGTGAGGGAGAAGAGCCGTGCTAGGGGTTAGTAGCGCGCAGAGTGTGGTTCTGGCCAGGGCACCTAAAATGGCGGGTGTGCATGAAAAAGTGTGGCATCGAGGGAAAAGGCAAGATGGCGCAGATAATGTTTACCAAACCGTATTAATTTTCCACATTACAGGGTCTGATAAGGTGGCCCAGTCCCAATTGGATAATGCACCTAAGGTACACATGTCAATTTAGTGAGAGAACAGCTAGGCTGTGGGTCTGATTGGTAGGCCCACAGCCAGGGGAAGTCGTAAACCAGTGAAACAAAAGCAAAAAATCTGGGTGATCATAGGATTGCAGACCCTACTCTCCTACATGACCCCCCCCCAAACTTTGGGACAATAAGCTAACCTTGACCAGGTGAGTCTTCTTGTTCTAAGTGGAAATATCTGGAGAGCCCATCAGCATTGCCATGATCAGTACCGGGTCTATGTTCCACTGTAAAGTCCATCCCCTGTAGGGAAATGGACCACCTAAGCAGTTTGGGGTTTTCACCCTTCATCTGATTTAGCCATAAGAGGGGCTTGTGGTCGGTCTGAATCTTGAAGTGAGTGCCAAACAAGTATGGCCTCAGCTTCTTCAGGGCCCACACCACAGCAAAGTCCTCCCTCTCAAAAGCTGACCAATTTTTCTCTCTGGGGGTCAGCCTTCTGCTTATAAAAGCAATGGGCTGGTCATTACCATCAAAAATCAGTTGAGATAGAACAGCTCCCACACCCAACTCAGAAGCATCTGTTTGGACAATGAATGGTTTGGAGTAGTCTGGACTCTTGAGGATAGGTGCTGTGCACATGGCCTGCTTTAGGTCATCGAATGCTTTTTGACAGCCTGCTGTCCACTGAACCTTTTTTGGCATTTTCTTACTTGTCAGTTCATTTAATGGAGTCACAATTGATCCATAGTTCCTGACAAACTTTCTGTAGTAACCAGTCAGGCCCAAGAAAGCTCGAACCTGAGTCTGGGTGGTTGGAGGAGCCCAGTCCCTGATTGACTGTATTTTGCTCTCCAGTGGCTGAACCTGGCCTCCACCTACAAGGTGGCCCAGGTATACAACCTGTGCCTGCCCTATCTGGCACTTGGTGGCCTTGATAGTGAGGCCTGCTGCTTGCAGAGCCTCTAACACTTTCCTCAGGTGGACCAGGCGATCCTCCCAGGTGGAGCTAAAGACAGCAATATCATCTAGATATGCTGCACAGAAGTCATCCAGCCCAGTGAGAACATGATTCACCAACCTTTGGAAGGTGGCAGGTGCATTTTTCAGACCAAAGGGCATTACCACAAATTGATAGTGCCCACCAGGGGTTGAAAATGCTGTCTTGGGCTTGGCATCCTCAGCTAACCTGATTTGCCAATACCCAGCTGTCAGGTCAAATGTACTTAAGTAGTTGGCAGAAGCCAATCTATCTATAAGCTCATCTGCCCTTGGTATTGGGTGGGCATCAGTCTTAGTGACTGCATTGAGACTCCTGTAGTCTACGCAGAACCTCATCTCTTTCTTACCACCCTGGGTGTGAGGTTTTGGCACTAGAACTACTGGACTAGCCCAAGGGCTATCTGAGGGTTCAATGACTCCCAACTCCAACATTTTCTGCACTTCAGTTTTGATGCAGTCTCTAACATGATCAGGCTGCCTGTAGATTTTACTCTTGACTGGCAGGCTGTCACCAGTGTCAACCTCATGGGTGCACCAATTGGTCTGACTGGGTGTCAGAGAGAACATATGTCTGAAAGACTGAAGAACCTGTTTACAGTCTTTCTGTTAATGTTCAGAGAGGCTGCCACAAAAGACAACACCATCTACTGACCCATCATCAGGATTCTGAGTGAGCAGGTCTGGGAGAGGGTCACTCTCTTCCTCCTGTCCCTCATCTTTGGCCATGAGCAAGCTCATGTCCTTCCTGTCGACATATGCTTTGAGCCTGTTAACATGGAGTACCCTGTGGGGGCTCCTGGGAGTTCCAAGGTCCACCAGGTAGGTGACCTCTCCCTTTTGCTCAAGAATTGTGTGGGGCCCAGACCATTTGTCTTTGAGTGCTGCTGGGGCCACTGGCTCCAACACCCACACCTTCTGTCCAGGCTGGTAAACAGTCAGGACAGCCTTTTGGTCATGCCAAGCTTTTTGGAGTTCTTGACTGGCCTTAAGGTTTTCAGATGCCTTCTCCATACACTCAGCCATCCTGGAGCGGAGACCAAGTACATAGTCCACTATGTTGGTTGCAGGCTTTTTGAGAGGTCTCTCCCATCCTTCCTTCACCAAACATAAGGGGCCTCTTACAGGATGCCCATACAAAAGTTCAAAAGGGCTGTAGCCAACCCCCTTTTGTGGGACCTCTCTGTAAGCAAACAGAAGGCAGGGTATCAGGACATCCCATCTTCGCCTGAGCTTTTCAGGTAGTCCATGAATCATCCCTTTGAGGGTCCTGTTGAACCTTTCAACAAGCCCATTGCATTGTGGATGATAGGGTGTAGTGAACTTGTAGTTGACACCACATTCCTTCCACATAGCAGTTAAGTAGCTTGACATGAAGTTTGCACCTCTGTCAGAGACAACCTCCTTAGGGAAGCCCACTCTGGAGAACACTCCAACTAGGGCCCTTGCCACTACAGGTGCTGTAGTGGTCCTAAGTGGAATAGCTTCAGGATACCTGGTGGCATGATCCACTACCACCAGTATAAACTTGTGCCCTGATGCTGTCTGGGGTTCCATTGGACCAACAATGTCAATCCCCACTCTTTCAAAGGGCACCCCCACCACAGGCGTTGGTATAAGGGGGGCCTTTGTTGTGCCACCTGACTTACCACTGGCTTGGCAAGTGACACAGGAGCGACAAAACTCCTTGGTATCCTCATTCATGTGAGGCCAGTGAAAGTGTGAGACAAGTCTGTCCCAAGTCTTTGTCTGGCCTAAGTGACCTGCTAAGGGAATCTCATGGGCCAAGGTAAGAAGGAAACCTCTCTGAGTCAAGGGTACAACCAGCCTCCTGGTCATGCCAGGCTTGGGGTCTCTTGCCTCAGTGTACAGGAGTCCATCATCCCAGTATACCTTGTGGGTACCTGTGGCGTTCCCAGCAGCCTCAGCAGCAGCCTGCTGTCTGAGGGGTTCAAGGGAAGGGCAGTCTAATTGTTCCTTCCCCAGGTCTTCTCTTGAGGGTCCCCCTGAGCCCAGGAATTCAACTTGATCAAGTTCAAACTCTTTAGGCTCAGTTTCCCTCAGTTCCTGTAGGTCAGCCTCCTCTGAGACTTGATCCTCAACCTGGGGCAAGGGGGAAGGCAATGCCTTAACCCTACTGCTCTTCTTCTTGGAAGGTGTCTGGTCCATTGTTCCAGGATCCAGCACCTGTTCAGTGGGGCATTTTCTGACCTGTGACCTAGTCACAGCAAGCACATGTGCTGGCAAGCCTAACATCTCCATGTGAGTCCTCTGCTCCACTTCTGACCATTGTGATGACTCCAAATCATTGCCCAACAAACAATCCACTGGGAGGTCTGAACTAACAACAACCTTTTTCTGGCCATTTACCCCTCCCCAGGAGAAAGCAACAATTGCCATACTATGACTGGTAGTGACATTGCTTGCATTGGTCACCAGGGAATCTGTACCTGGCATGATCTGTCCAGGGTCCACAAAGTTAGGTGTCACCATTGTGACACTGGCACAAGTGTCCCTATAGGCCTGAGCCATTCTTCCATTTATTAATGGTGTCTGTCTGTATTTGCCCAAAGTATTGGGACTGATATCAGGGGATATATCCACATCCCCTGTACAGACAAGGACAGCCTGAGTGAGTGTGCCAACTAAGTTGTCATACCCCTCAGAACCCAAGGTTAACCCAACTAAACCCTTGGGAGGTGCACTACCACTGCTGACTGTACTAGGGGGCACAGGTGCCTTAGGGGCTGCAGTGGCAGGAGTCTGCCCTCCTCCTTTCTTGGTGCACTCACTAAACCAGTGAGTTTTACTTTTACAGTATTGGCACCACCTTTTGGACTGGCCTTCTTGATTCTTCTTTTTCTGGGGAGCCTGACCCCCACCCTCTTTGGGTCGTTGGGGACCTGTCGAAGACTTCTGGTCATTTTGTTCCCCTTTAGAATCTTTACCCTTCTGGTCTGCTTTCTTCTGACCACCCTGGTTCTGGCCCTGGTTCTGCTTAACTCTTGTTCTGACCCATCTGTCCGCCTTCTTTCCCAATTCTTGGGGAAAGGTCAGATCTGAGTCAACAAGATGCTGATGCAACAACTGGTTCTGACAATTGTTTAAAATGTGTTCTCTCATGATCAAATTATACAATCCTGTGTAATCAGTAACCTTACTGCCCAGCAACCAGCCCTCCAAAGCCTTAGTGGCACAATCTACAAAGTCAGACCAATCTTGAGAGTGAGTTTTCTGGGTATTCCTGAACAGCAACCTGTACTGCTCAGTGGTTAGGCCAAACCCATCAATCAGTGTATTCTTCAAGATTTGGTAATTGTTAGCATCCTCCACTCTAGTAGTGAGGAGCTTATCTCAACCTTTACCTTCAAAGGAGAGCCACAAGATAGCTGCCCACTGACTCTGGGGAACACCCTGCACAGTGCAGGCCCTCTCCAAAGCAGTTATCCATTTGTGGATGTCATCCCCTTGCTTAAAGGGGGGCACTATCTTATTCAGGTGCTTTGCATCAAAACTCCTTTCCCTATTGCTAGGTATAATGCTGCCACCAGTGGGTTTTGACCCACTCAATTCTTGCTCTCTAGCAAAGGCAAGTCTTTCTTTGGCCAGGGCAAATTCTTCCCTTTCAATCCTCAGATTGACTTCCCTTTCCTTAGCTTCATAGATTCTCCTCTGAGGGGAGGTCATCCTCCTCAGAGCAGAATTCTGAGAGCCATTGGTTTGAATGGATCTGTTAGAGCCTCTTGATAGAGACCTAACTCGTCCACTCCCAATGTTAAGCTGGCCTGAGAGGGGTCCCAGGGGTCTCCTAGTACCATTCTCATGCCTGCTTAAGTTGTCCCTAGTTAGCTGACTAACTATTTCTGGACCTTTGTCTGCCTCATCCTCAGATGGCTCCAGATCCTCATCCTCCTCTTCACCTTCTGCAGAGAGATGGATAAGGTCTGGGTCACCCCTGGTTCCCTCTAGGGATGAGAAGAGTCTGTGTTACCAGCCCTCCTAGCATCATAAGTCTCCAAGAGACCAATCCGAAAGGAAATTGTGGGGTTAGACCCCTGTCTTAGCTTCCTGGATGTACAGATTTGTCTCATCTCCTGGAAGCTAAGTGCAGCATATCTGGAAGTGACCTGTGGAGTCTCCACTGACACAAGGGGTGACTCAGAGTTTCCTCCTTTGTCTGACATGCTGATTCTAGTGTGGTGTAAGTGATGCACCTACCTACACTATATGTTTGCCTACTGATCCCTTGCTAAGAGTTGTAGCCAAGGTGTGCTAAGCCTTGAGGAGCTACAACAGCTGGTTCAGTAGAACTCAGAGTATTCTAAGCTAAGTTATATGTACCTGAAGTACTTATGTGATCTTTCAACAAGATAATCTTAGGATACGTGTGGTAAAACAACAGCAAGCTCAAATCCCACCGCTGCTACCAATGACAGAAGGTGGCCTGATATGCAGTGCTCACTATTCTAGTGAACACTATGTTTCAGTCCAACAATCCTTATTGATGATTGGTTGTAAGTCAACCTTATAGACCAGCTATCCTAGTAGCGTGGATACGAGCAGTCTAAGGCTAAAGACTCGAGAGGGCGTGTTAAGCTAGCTGTTATACCACACATATACCCCTTGAACACCAAGTGAAAGGACACCACACAAGTGTTATGAAAATAAACAGTGTATTTATTAGAATCACAACAGCCCTGTACTCTTTATGAGGACAGGGTACTAAGCACAAAACAAAAATCTTACGAAAATACTTAAGTTAGCACAGTATATACAAATGCCCGAGGGGCACGGAAAACCATATACTCTGAAAGTGGAATGCGAAATTACTAGCAGGTAAGTACAGTACTAATAGGCTCTGGAATCGCTAGGACTTGACTATAGAATCGTTAGATTACTTCTAGGAGACCCAGGGGACTCGGGTGCAGAGTGTGCACTCTCACGCGGGATGCGGGACAAAGTCTATGGTAGCTAGTAAAAGCAAAGTTAGTGTTCTCGGGCGAACCCGACCTGGTAGGAGGAAAACAAAAGTGGATTCTGACCCTTGGATAGTGAGGCTATGCTGGGGCACCGAAATGCCGAAGTTACCTAGCCCCGGGGCTGCAGCTGCATATGTCTCAAAAGACGTCGGGAATCCTCATAGACGGACCAGGAGCCTGGAAGAAAGATGCTGGCAGGCGACCAGTGAAGAGAGTTCGAAGTGATCCAAGCCTGGATCTTGAAGAGGGATGACACCTGAAAGCAGAGGGGACCAAGTTCGTGACTACTAGCCAGTAGTCAGGTGGCACCAGGAGGGCACCGGATGGTAGTCACCTCGACTAGGTGAGTGGGCGATGCTGGGCTCTGCAGATCTCACGGACCAGGAGGCGTTGTCGGCGACCAGGATGGAGGAGCGAGCTGTCCCACGATGGATGAAGCTGTCGGCGTCGCTGGACCCAGGATTGGGCAACAAAGCCTTGGCTAATTCAAGCCCACGCGGTGGACCTAAAATGGCGTCTGGAGTGGACCAGGAGGGTCCGGGGTGCTCCTCTCTTGGAAGGGAGCAAGGGCCAGTCTGGAGCAACCAGACCAGCAGCAGTGATGTCGTCGGGCGTCGTTAAGAAGGCCACAAGCCAGCCGGCTAGTAGCCAAACAACGCGGTGAGCAGCAAAAAGCAGAAGGGCCCCACGCAGATCGTGGAGATGCTGGGAGGCTGAACTTCGGTGCTGGAGCTGCTCAGGGTCGGGGCTTCTCGGACCCCAAAGCACTCACCAGAGGGACACTCGGCGGGCGTGCTGTGAAGAAGTCGTGCAGTCTTGGCGATTGTCGGTCCCTTGAGGTCTCGTCGCACTCACGGTTCTCAGCTTGGCTGTAGAGGTGAGTAGAGGTCAGAGGTGCCAGGGAAGCCGGGTCTCGTCGGATTCCTGAGGAAGGACTTGCAGCAGACCGCAGTGTTCTTGATGGTGCCTGCGGATGCAGGGTGACTACTCCTTAGCCACAAGGGAGAATCTTGAGGAAGAAATCTTGAAGTCCTTTCGAAGAAAGTCGTGTCTTGATTCCAAAGATGATCTAATTTGAACAGGGGGCCCGCTCCTATCTTTATACTAAGAAAAGGGGCTGACCCGGTGACTAGGTCCTGCCTATGGGTGGGACTAGGAAGGGGGGTGGTTACACCCCTCTCCCATGCTGGACTTTCCCCAGGCCAGGGGCTGGTGTGCCCCTGGAACTGGTTCTGACCGGCCTATGCGTAGTGAGCACCGGGGTGCCACTCAGCAGTCACCTTCCTGTAAAGCCCTGCCTACCCAGGATACACAAAACCCTGTCTGGGATGGTGCTAGCACCGCCCCTGACAGGAAACCATTTGTCCAAGCTCTCCTCGCTGGAAGGACTCCCAGCAGCAGGAGGTCAGACTCGTGTCTGTGGTGGCAGCATCCATTTTGTGGAGCTGAGGCTTCGCTTAACTTTAACCGGGGTTCACAGTTGCATACATGTCGTGTCCCTCTACAAGGGTGGAATGCTAACCCCGTCGCCAGAATTGGCGAGGGGTTAGTATTCCAATTCGTATGACACCTTACTCGACATGTTTTGATAAAGCAACACCAAAGATAGCATTTAACCGCAAGGATTATAATGCACTTAAGAGTATATGGTATGCGTTATCATGGAACAGCTATTAGGACTTGGTTCCGCAAGCTGCAAACGGGCTCAGCTCATGCCAGAGCACCATTTCACACGATTCCAAGCACTCTGCCTTCAGGATTGTCAAGGCCTGCCATAGGAGTGACTGATAGGAATCTGTGTGTCCATTTATAGGGTTAGATATAGGTATACTATATCTAAAGCAAAGGGTGATTACACCACCTTGCCCCAGCTGTCGTGCAGCCAGTTGTGTCAGATTTAGATGGCCATCCAGGGGTGGCATAATACATGCTTCAGCCCCTGGTAGGCCCTGGGTACACCTATGCCCTGAGTTACAGGGTCTGATAAGGTGGCCCAGTCCCAATTGGACAATGCACCTAAGGTACACATGTCAATTTAGTGAGAAAACAGCTAGGCTGTGGGTCTGATTGGTAGGCCCACAGCCAGGGGAAGTCGTAAACCAGTGAAACAAAAGCAAAAAATCTGGGTGATCATAGGATTGCAGACCCTACTCTCCTACAGTGACGCAACCATGTTACCTCAGGTAGTGGGGAAGCTCTCGATCATGTAGCTGTGTCGTCCTCCCCTGTAAGCGGAAGAGGAGTGGGCTGGTCCAACGTACGCCACTCCGGCGTAGGAGTATGAATAAATAGGCCGGGGCTCTGTATGTGGTTCACTTCTGGGAAGGCCAACGCGTCTGCCAGAACGACGGCCCTCACCCTGCCTTTAGGCCGCCGCCATGACCGCCGGCCTCCACAACACAGTCCCCTGCGAACCCAGCAGCACAGCACTGCAGATTTTTTGTCTGTACAGACTACTGCCTTCGATGTACACTGCGGACAGCAGGGCTCACAATTCAGATCAGACACTCATCTTCGCAGGCTCCACACACGCTGGTTGCTTCAGGTGCCATTAACTGGGCAGCTCAACTCAACGCCACGTGGTTGTGGGCCCTTGCTGACCGCTGCCTCCTGCCTAAACTGCGGTCATCAGGGCTCACAATTAAAATTGAGTCTTGATTCATTAATTGTAGAGTCCAGTAGGCAACTAGGTATAACGTCCCTAAAACCTACATAATATCCTTTTAGTGTCCTTGCTTCAAGAACTTGTTTTATATCAGTTATACCTTTACTACAATGACCAAATTCATCTTGCAAGTCCAAACGAACACCCAATGGCAGTCTACACTGCGGACAGCTGAGCTCACAGTTCGAAAGTGACGAAAATCATTCCTCAATGTCTTTTCTGACTACTGCCTTTGATCTACACTGCGGACAGCAGGGCTCACAATTCAAATCAAATCTCGATTGCAGATGACACAGTCCAGTAGGCAAGAAAGATTGCTCCCAGTGCGGACCGCCCGGACCACGCATCATTGCTGGCTGCGCACACGCTCAGTGCTTCTGGTGCCACTAACTCTGTGCAGCTCAAGTCAACGCCACGTGGCTGTGGGCCCTTGCTGACCGTTGCCTCCTGCCTACTCTGCGGTCGGCAGGGCTCACAATTAAAATTGGGTCTTGATTAATTGATTGCAGAGCCCAGTAGGCAACTAACTACAACGTCCCTAAAACCTACATAATATCCTTTTAGTGTCCTTGCTTCAAGAACTTTTTTGATATCGGTTATAGCTTTAGTACAATGATCAAATTCATCTTGCAAGTCCAAAGGGACACTGAATGGCAGTCTACACTGCAGACAGCAGAGTTCACAGTTCGAATTTAGTTTTGATTTATTTATTGCAGAGTGAACTACACTCTGTTGTTGGATTTTCTCAAGAGAATGTGACAAAAAGCATTCCTCGACGTCTTTGCTGACTACTGCCTTCGATCTACACTGTGGATAGCAGGGCTCACAATTCAGATTTAGTCGCGATTGCAGATGACGCAGTCCAGTAGGCAAGAGACATTGCTCCCGGTGCGGCCCGCCCGCACCACGCATCATCGCTGGCTGTGCACACGCTGAATGCTCCTACCTTAGTGCACCACAAGTCATGGACCCTTTACAATTGAATTTTTTCTGTGCTATTTCACATCTGGTACCCCTACCTTAGTGCAGCACAAGTCATGGACCCTTTATAATTGAATCTCTGTGTGTGATCCGATGATTACTGTTGTACTTGTTGCCAGCACCAACCATTCCCTGAGGGCTGGTTTACACTCACCCCGCACGCATCAATCAGACGTCACTGGATATGTGTACCTGGTAATAAAAAGGAGTTGAGCGCACGTGCCCGTACCCAGTTCCACTATCTATCTAACTGTGTCAGTGTGTTCATTATGTATGCATGATGCTGCCCCTAGGCCCTACCACATTACATTTTGCTGTGGACAGCGTATGCAACCATGTTACCTCTTGCAGTGTGGAAAAATGTGGTTATTTAACTTTGTCTCGGTCATTGTATAAGTATGTAGGTAGAGACTGGATCATTAGAGTACTGCAAGGAGAGTGTATAGTGAATTTATAAGTGCTTGGGGAATGGCGGAGTGATTGTATGAGTACATATGTTGGCGCAGCCTAACACCAGAGCACGAGCTTGGCTTTAATTGCCTGCCCTCCATTTACAAAAACTGAAACTTCAACTATGCATGGCCCTGTATTGCTACAGCTGCAACACTCCACTGAATGTAAATGTAAATGTATTTGCGCTTATATAGCGCACAGCTACCCGCAGTGGGTTTCCCGGCGCTTGCTTAAGGAACCCGTCCTGGTATTACCCTGTGAGATAACCCCGGCAGGGTATCCACAAGGTGAAAGCCAGGCATCCCGCCGCGAGGGGCCGTTGTGGAGATTAAGCAAGCTATTTCCCAGAGTCGCAGAGTGTGAACCCGTGAGTCGAGAAGGCACCGGAGCGAGAATTATCGAGTCCGTGGAATTTTTAGCCCAAGACCCACCGAGGCGGGGAATTGAACCCTGGTCCAGGGCCGATCTCAGCTTCCGGGTCTGCCGCCTCTAACCCCTGAGCCACACTTCCCCACTTTATAGATGTGGCGAAGTGGTGTGATCTGTGTGTGCCTTAGGAGGGAGCTGCGGAATAGGCTCAAGATGTGCAATAAACATTCATTTCCACACAGATGTGTCATTTTGACCATCTTTCATGTGTGGAAGTATGGATGAATGTAGGGTCAGTGATTCCCCGTACCTTCCATGTTGACCATGTTGTGGGACTTGGGTCACAAAGTGACACTTTGGCACTTGCGACCTGGGTGACAACAACAGGGACACCCACATCAGTTGATTCCTCATACAACCCAGGACGGAACCACGCCCATAGTTCCGGAGTCATTCTTCACAGCCTCATGCAGCACTGGCATAAGCCAGGTGAGCACACTCCACTTGCGCTTACAGGGAGGGACGACAACACTAAATGGCCCATGTTTTCATTGCAGTGATCTGCTGGGCACAGGCCTAGTTGTCAGTACGCCACAGCTACTCCTTCACAGCTGGTACACACCCAGACCACACCCATCCAGCACAGGCGTCACTAGACACGTGACCCTGCCAATAAAAAAGATTGGGCGCTCGTGCTCTATGCCATTTTAGACTTGCTGGCACCGGAAGCACTGCGGCTGGCAGAGGCATACCGCTGAGGGACGGTGACTTTCGAGCTACTGAGGTAGGGGCACCGTAAGTGCTGAGCAGCCTGTGATGCTACTCCATCCCAGCTGTCCTGACAGGTCAGCTTTTTTGTGCTCTGCTGGACGGCAGTGTAGGCTTAAGCCATCAAACAGCGGGGGCCTACCGCCACATGGCGTGGCATCGCTGGTCACAGAGTGCCACCGCAAGAGCTGAGCGGGTGTGCAGGCTGCGATGATGCGTGGCCTTGATACACTATCCTTGCAATCAAGACACCATTTAAATTGTGAGGAGGTTGCTTTGCACATGGTGGACACTCTTCAACACACGGCGGTGGCGAAAGGTGAGCAGTGAGGCCTGGGTGCGCGAGGCGGGCGGTCACCTCTGGGCAGTGGGAGTAGATGCTGTGCAGCAGGTGGGTGCGCAGGGGCGGGACAGTAATAAAGGCATGTGAGAGAGCTGGAGGGCGGCAGTATGTCCCGACACATGGTTGGAGACACACCGGTGTTGGAAAGGTAAGCAGTGAGGCCTGGGTGCGCATGGGCGGGCAGTCACCTCTGGGCTTTGGGAGTGGATGGTGTGCAGCAGCCTGGATGCTCAGGGGCGGGGCAGCGATGAAGGCGTGGGCAGTCATATGTTTTGCTGATTTCATACTATGTTACAGATGAGTGAGCTTGACGGCTGCAGTATGTCCCGGCAAGTTGTTGGAGACACACCGGTGGCGGAAAGGTGAGCTGTGAGGGTTTTGTCCATCTCTTCCTTTCTCTCTCTTTTTACTCTCTCTCTTTCTATCTCTTCTTCTCTCTTACTCTTTCTCACTCTCTTCCTCTCTCTTTCTCTGTCTTCCCCACTCACTCTTTTCTTTTTTTCTTTGTCTCTTCCTCTCTCTCACTCTTTCTCTCTCTCTCCTTTGATGGGCGCATAACGCACAATCTTATCTTATTTTTTGTCTTGCAGGCTGTGATTCACAGATTGTAGACCCACCCCCCGACACGGGCCTCCCACCATGTGGCGATGACTTCAGTTCCACTGAGTTAGTTCCACCAGAGCTCAGCAGGTGTGCAGGCTGCGATGATGCGTGGCCTCAATACACTATCCTAGCAATCAAGACCCCATTTGAATGGTGAGCTTGGCTAGACCGCGTGTATGCCACGGCTGAGGAGGTTGCTTCGGCACGTGGTGGACCCTCTTCGACACACAGCAGTGGCAAAAGTTGAGCAGTGAGCCCTGGGTGCGCAGGGGTGGGCAGTCACCTCTGGGCAGTTGGAGTGGATGGTGTGCAGCAGCCTGGGTGTGCAGGGTTGGGATAGCGATTAAAAGCGTGTGCAGTCGTATGTACTCTGCCATTACTGATTCAATACTATGTTTCAGATGAGTGAGCTGGAGGGGGGCGTGGCTTGGGCGCCGAAGGGAATGGCGGCGTAAGCTCGGAGCTCCGCGCCCGATCCCCACAGAAATCCTGAAAATTGGAGTGGCAAAACCCACAATGGCCCCGGAAAAACGGGTCGCCGACGGGCGAATAGAACAGGCACACAGGGAACCGCCAACGGAGCCGATTAACAGAGGTTTGGCGCCGGAGGAACACTAAAAGCTCGACACAAAGAGGCTCCCAAGATGGCGGCCGAGGTGTGATAAGAGCCGATCAGCAGCGAGCGAAGTTCTCCCCCCTGAGGGAGCCGAAGACCCGACTCCGGATCACACCGCCAAACATGGCCAAGTGACCTAGCGGTGGACCTAGATGGCCTATGACGAGAAGATTACTGCCCGCCGAGCCGACTAGCCTGAGAGCAGGGACTTGACAAGATGGCGGAGTGGCCCGGGCTGGTGCGTCATGCAGGGGAGCGGAGCCCGGAGAAGTAAAGGCCTGCAGCCTGTGGAGAACTAAGGAGTGGTGCAGACCAGCAAGGCCGAGACGCCCTCGCCGACGGACCGGACGGTGGCCGGCTCAGGACCCTTCCTGAAAGAGACGGAGGGGTGGGGCACTGAACCCCGAGCCATCGGTGGCGGACGAGACAATAGCAGGCATTCCTGGAGAAGTGCCCCAGCCGCCCTTAATACAGTGGAGCTGAAGGGGAGACCATATGGTCGGCCCAGCAGTAGCCGGAGAGGCCCGGTCTTTACATTGCACCAAGCGGGGATCGAGGCAAGCAGAGGCGCGAAGACACCGATCGCGGGCCCGCCCTGCGGTAGGCCGCATGAAAGTGCTGAGCGGAGAGCAACTCCAGAACAATACCAGGCCCTAGGTCGGTCTTGACCCGAGTGAACCGTGGTGGTTTGCAGAAGGACGCAAATACGAGGCGGATCGACGGGTTGAGCCGAGATCCAGCGGCGGCCCAGAGGCGGGAGGGCTTGAAGCCGTAGCCCCCGAGGCGCCAACAGGCGGGAAGCTGGGAACGCGACGGTCCCTGCAGTTGTGATCCAGCGCCCGAGAGGAGAACCGGGGGACAGCGAGGGGCCCGACTGGCGACTGAGGGCACTGAGCACATCGACGGAGTAGGCGGCTTGGCAATATGGTGAAAACGAAAGGAAAGACTGAGGGAGCCGTGGCCTCCGACGCGGTGGAAGGGGAACCTGCAGGACCATCGGAGCTGCAGCAGTTGCAGGTCCGCATCTTGGAGGCTATAGCGGCAACAAGAGACACTTTGCAGCAAGATATAGCGCAGGTGGTATCGGGACTGGGCCTCCTACAAGCGGACCATGACAAACTTAAAGATAGGGTCAAGAATGTCGAAGATACCCTACAGGAACTGGCTCCTGCTCATAAAACTATGGAGGGTAGACTAACAGATGCCCTAGACCGGATACAGGTCTTTGAAAGACGGGCTGAGGATGCCGAAAATAGGAGTCGACGCAGTAATGCCCACATAGTAGGAGTGCCGGAAAAGGCAGAAGGGGACGACATGGTTGAGTTCCTCGACAACTGGCTCAGGACTACGGTGGCGCCGGAGGGCCTCTCGCCCTTCTTCACCCTGGAACGCGCACACCGTGTCCCGTCCGGGCCGCCCAAACCGGGCCTGCCCCTGAGACCGATCATAGCCAAATTGTTGCATTACAAGGACAGGGACCTGCTGCTTCAAAGGACTCGGGACACTGGTCCGTTTCAACTGGAGAACAGCAGAGTGACATTGTACCCTGATTTCACCTTTGAGACGCAGCGACTGCGTGCCTCCTTTCTGTCGATTAAAAGGGAACTCCGGACTGAAGGCATCCCATACTCCTTGCTTTTCCCAGCTAAGCTCAGGGTGGTGGTCGATGATAAAACGCACTTCTTCAGCACGTCGGCGGATGCATGGGCGTGGTGGGAAACATATAAGGTGGGCACTGATGGAGCCAAGTTCCGAGAAGAAAGGGAGCGGGCTCCATCGCGCCTACGGAAATCGCAGAGATTGCGCAAGAGACGACAAGGCACACGGAAACCATCGGCGTCACAAACGGAAGCGGAGCGGAAGGCCGCGCTTCAAGCTGTAGAAATGCTGGCGAGATCCGGCGATTCCCAGTCCAAGCAGGGCACGGACACAGAGACACACGCCTCAGCCTCGGGCTCGGAATCGGACCTTTCAGGAATACACAATACAGAACCACCTCAGACATCGGAGGAGATCCTGAATATTTGACTCGGAGCTGACAGGTAGTGGGCAGGATTGCCAACGAGAACCTCCTGAACTGAAGAGTACTATAACCGGGGATGACGAACTGGTTCATAAGCCTGCTGCTAATCATGGGGGGTCCACGGGAGGGTGCGGGGGGAGAGCCTGCGTAGCTACCTTCCGATCTAGGCCACGCTCCACTCGCCCTTAAGGCACTCACGGTTACGACCGTGGAATAGCAACACAGTTCGAAAGGTTGCATAAGTTTGGATGGGAACTGATAGACCAATTTTGGGGCCTGTTCTGGGGGGGAGGAGGGGGCATACTGTTGGGAACTTTTTCCACAATTGGCAACTGTTGATCCCGGGACACCTGGGAGTTGAAAAGTTTGAAAAGTCAAGAGGAAATTGGGGGGGGGGGGGGTCCACCATCCACGAGGGAATGGGATTCTATGTAAGGAAGCGACTTGAACTATGGGACAATGGCTAATGCAAATGTATTGAAGTGTATAACCTGGAACGTGCGGGGGGCTTCATACGATGGTAAGGAGACATAAGGTACATGCCCACTTGATTCAAAGGGGGATCCATATTGCGCTGCTGCAAGAAACACACCTCACGAAGCAGTAAGGAGATGGAGGGGTCAGGTCTTTCACACCACTTATTCAGCGTATGCTAGGGGCGCTTTGATATGGGTAAGGGCGGGCACACCCTTTCAGGCGACACAACATCTAATAGACCCAGAGGGGAGATACGTAGTGGTAGAAGGCAGGTTGAGAGGTAGGGACATAGTACTGTGCAGCATACACGCCCCGAACACGGAGCAGCTGACCTTCTTAACAGGTTTGTCGAGGACACTAGCACACTTCCTGGCGGGCCCGATTCTGATGGGAGGGGACTTTAACTCAGTAGCGGACACAACACCCGATAGGTCCCACCCACCATTGAGGGACTCCCCTGTTCACCGACTCACAAAGGGTAGATTGGAATGGCAGGAGGGGTGGGGCTTGACTGATGTCTGGCGCGCACAACACCCAACTGAACGCGATTACTCGCACTTCTCCAGCCTGCATGACCTCCACGTCCGAATTGATGCGATACTATGCTCACAGGCCGTGTTGCGGGCAATAACTTGGTCCGAGTACCTGACAAGGACAATCTCGGATCACAACCCGTTAATAGTCAACTTGGCCTGGGCGGTCGAGGTACCTCGAGTGCCGACCTGGAAGCTGAGACCAGAGACCCTGGAAGACCCATTGTTCCATGCGGCACTGGAGGAAGGGATAACCCAATACTTCACCGACAACGAGGGGACGGCAGCAACTAGAGCGGTGGAATAGGATGCTTTTAAAGTGGTGGTGAGGGGCCAGTGCATAACGAAATACATGGGCACGCGGAGGGTGCTGCTGGAGGACCTCAATAAAGAAGATTCCAAGCTGCGGGAAGCAGAGAGGGTGCGGCCTGGCCATCCCGAACTCCAAGAGGAGGTCAACTTAGCTAGGGAGGCGGTGGCGGTGGAAGTGGAACGACTTTGTGGCTTTGATCACCGGGCATATATGCTTAGGGCCCACGTAGAGGGGGACAAAGCCGGAACATTACTAGCATGGCTGGCAAACCCCACAAAGCGATGCTCCCCAATACTAGCCATAGAGGATGAGGTGGGTCGCATCCACTACTCCCAAACGGAGATCTTGGATGGCTTTCAGAAGTACTATGAGGGCCTCTTCAAGAGCGAACCGGGGGATCGGGAGAGTGAAACCGAGATCTTTTTAGATGGCCTCCAATTGCCCCAGTTAGACGAGGAACAGGCGAAGGCTCTGGGGAGGGACATTGACCTAGGAGAGATCAGGGGAGCGGTGAAAAGATGGCCCGCAACAAGACTCCGGGATTAGATGGGTTGCCCCTAGAATTTTATAGTAAGCACCTAGACGTCTTGGCGCCAAAACTCCAAACGATATACAAATAAGCCAGAGTAACAGGTCGCCTACCCCAATCAATGCGGGAAGCCCTAGTAATACCACTCCTGAAACCGGGAAGGGAGAGCTGTAGCCCTGCGTCTTATAGGCCACTCTCTATGCTGACCGCTGACTACAAAATATTGAGTTCTATTTTAGCAGCTAGACTCCTACAGCATATGCCCGACTTAGTACTCAAAGACCAAAATGGATTCTTTCCCGCACGGAACACGACGATTAACATCAGGAGACTCACGCGCCTGTTAGAGGGCCCGTACGCTGAGAGCCGAGCGCCTCTAGTCCTATCAGTAGACATCGAAAAGGCTTTCGATAGTCTAGAATGGGACTACCTATACAAGGTCATGGAACGCTTCGGATTGGGGGAAGGGTATATTAATTTGACGCGAGTCCTGTATACAGCGGCAGTGGCAAGAGTGAGGATAGGACCCCTAGTCTCGCACCAATACCCGGTGGAAAGGGGCACCCGACAGGGATGCTCCTTGTCCCCCCTACTATTTGCACTAGCGATTGAGCCACTTGCGGCCGAGGTCCGGACGGGAAAACACTTCGAGGGAGTAGGCAGCAGAGACGGTCAGCAATTTATTTCACTGTATGCCGACGACCTGCTGTTATTCCTAGAAAACGATACAACAGCGCTGGAGGGTGCAGAGAGACTGCTGGGGCGATTCGGCGAAATATCGGGCCTAAAGGTCAACTGGGCGAAGACGTGCTTGTTCCCATTACGGCGGGACGCGGATCGCCCTGACCACCGGCCTATGCTTAACTGGGAGCCAAATTGTCTTAAGTACTTAGGGGTATATATGTACCACAAGGCTGAGGATATGTTAGAGGGAAACGTGGGCCGCTGTGTGCGAGCGCTGAAAGGCAGCATGGCCTTTTGGGCCACGCTCCCGCTATCCGTCACTGGCCGTATATCCTTGCTGAAAATGGTTGCCCTGCCGCGATTACTATACTACTTTCGCACACTCCCAATCAGGATTTCTATTTCCTTCTTCCGCCAACTCAAGTCTCAGCTGACTACGTTCCTGTGGGGGGCAGGTAGATGCAGAGTGGCGTTGGCGACGCTCACCCGCCCGAAGGACGAGGGGGGCTCGTGGTACCGGACTTCGAGCTTTATTATCTCGCCGCTCAACTGCAGATATACACGCAGGAGGTGGCGCGGGTGTACCGGGGCCCTGAGAGCGACGGGGTGAGAGGCACGCCACGGCACGTCCTGGCCTATATAGCCCTACAGCAGAGGATCGCCATTCGAGACCTGACACTTGAGCAACAAACGTTCCGGCTTTGCTGGAACCGGTCTCAGCGGCGTGCGGGGATACGACACCCATATGCCCCGGAAATACCCCTGGGCATGCTGACTGCGCTGCCACGCGGCGGAGATTGGTCGCAGCTGCAGCACTGGGAAGACGCGGGAATACAGGTTGTAGGAGACCTCTATGAAGATGGTGCGCTCCTCCCATATCAGGAACTTCAGGAACGGTTCGATCTGCCATGAGGGGGCTACCTTCTGCACTCGGAGGTGGTTGGAGCAATGCAGGCGCATTGGAAAGGGGGTCTGACAGAGTCCGAGACGTCCTTGGCTTGCCAGTACGCTATGATGGCGGCTGGGACGGTTAAGGCTGTGACGTGCCTGTACTCTAGAATGCTCCGCGAAAACCTGCCGCCCCTGACGGCGTTAAAGTCCAAATGGGAAGCTGACCTGGGTAAGGATATTCCTGAGACGACTTGGGCCCGACTAGTGCGCCGAGCCCGAAATAGCACAAGAAATGCGAGATTTCAGCTCATTCATTTCTACGTGCTGCACAGGGCTTAAATGACCCCTGGCAGAATCAAGAAGTACTTTGGGGTAGTTGAGTCGGCGTGCCCCCGGTGTGCATTGGAGGGAGCGGAGCTGGAACACATGCTGTGGTCCTGCCCTGCCCTCGGGGAGTACTGGCAGGCAATAGGGGACACCTTGAACGAAGTAACGGAAAGAACCATTGAGTTTGATTCAGCGGTGTGCATTCTGCACTGGTTCCTACACACGCCCAAAAATAAAAATTCAAGTAAATTCATTGATATGGGGTTGATAATAGCCAAAAGGGAAATAACAAGACAGTGGAAGGCGAGGACGAGCCCTACTCATAGGAGATGGTATAACGAAATCCTCAAGTGGGCAGCTTGTGACCGCACACCCAGATATCAATTAGCACGTCGGAATCCAGACCTTAGACCATTGGATATGGCGGCAGCCTGGGTGGCGCTAGTACAAGCCCTTAGGGATAGCATGCTAACGGAGGACGAGGAAACCCTCAGCACGGACAGGAATTGCACCCCGGAAACACCGAGCACATCACACGCCTAGACAATATATTGCCCAAGATTGTACCCTAGATTAGACACAGCAAGAGACCCTGCGAGCGGATGGTGAGGGAGGAGGGGAGGGTGGGCAAGTAGCAATGTTGAGGGATAGTTTAAGGGGGAGTTCATAAAGTTTATTTTGGTTAGGAAAAGAAAAGTAGACATACACTCTTTAATGCGATGAGGATGATCCTAACAACAGCAACCAGACTAAGGAGGGTCGGTTAATTGCCGCCGCCCGACCTCCGGGTTGAGGGCCTGCAGGCTGTGTGCAACAAGAAATGAAAGTATGTTGTTAAATGGCCCGAACAGAACTGTAAATGTGTGTATACTGGTATGTGAACTGTTTGTCTACAATAAAAATTACTTTAAAAAAAAAAATGAGTGAGCTGGAGGGCGGCAGTATGTCCCAGCACGTGGTTGGAGACACACCGGTGGCGGAAAGGTGAGCTCTGAGAGTTTTGTCCGCAGTGTCAGAACTTACTCTCCCTCTCCATCTCTTCCTTTTTATCTCTCACACTCTTTCTCTCTTTCTCTCTCTGTTCCTCTCTCACACTCTTTCTCTCTTCCACTCTCTCTCTCTCTCTAACTCTCTCTCTCTCTCACTTTTGATGGGCGCATAACACACAATCTTGTCTTACTTTTTGTCTTCCAGGTTGTGATTTACAGATTGGCAAGGGATGATGACACGTCATGGTTGTACCTACTTTTATTTTGTTGTTTTGTGTAAATAAAATGTTTTATTTGTAAATCCATAGTTCACTATGATTCTCATTTGTCCAACCTCACATGCATCTTGAATTTTATAATTGTACGTCATCACCGATTTTGCTACCTTACACATTTCGAAAGCTTGCTATCACATTTATTTGTGGGGGGTGGACGTGGGTGGGGGTCACTGCTCCAAATTTATTTTTTTTAAACGTTCATTTTCATCAATTTCTGTTTTAAAAGGGGAAGGGGTAGCCTGGCCCCCTCCCAGGCCAATTCTGGCCCGGGGGACCCCATCCCCCAGGCCTTGCCCTCTCTGTTGGGGACAGTGGGGGCAGCCCCAATGTCCCCATGGTCCCGCAGGATCCCTGACTCCTACGGAAACCGACATTGCTTTTGAGCAACGGGAGCTTCCAACATGCAGATTCCCGTGCCCAAAAGCAATTCTCCTTCCTTTATTGAAGCGAGAAGAGGTTTTCCTCCTCTCCCTTCAACAAAGCAAACCAGGGTTTGCCATCACAGGGTGGAAGCCATGCTCCGGCCTTGTCATAACAAACAGAAATGTCCTAGGATGCACACCCCGTAACTTTGCAGGAGCCGGACCTGGGGGGTGGCAGTCCCTAGGGATATCAAGCACTCCAGGAGGGAAACCCCTCGGCCCTCCTCCCTCTATTTTCACAGCCCCAGGGAGGAGGTGGTCCCCGAGGCTTTGGGGGCCCCCGAGACCCACCCTGCATTTTTAATTAAAGCCCCGGAGGGTGGCGATCCCCTGAACTTGGGGTGACCTCAAAGCCCCTGAACAATTCTAAAACAAGCCCCCCTGGTCTGTGGGAGGTCCGTGTGCCCTCCTGCACCTAATTTACATGGGAGGTGGCCGTCCCCAGTGCTGCGGAGGCCGCGCAAGCCCCCAAAATATAATTATAGGATTGCCCCCTGAACCTGGCCCACCGGAGGGCTCATTTAAATGAAGGGGTGAGACCCCGCTTCATTTTTTTTTCTTTAATTTTTACCATCCGGATTTACGCACCCAGCGCGAATTCTGACGTTTTTTTTTTTACTAAAAAAAGTAATTGTTACGTCTGCGCATCCTTGTGGGGCCCCCGTGAACAGGACTAGGGAGTCAGGGTGTTTCTACTCTGCCCCCTTTAATTCTCTTTTAATATTCTTTCAACTGTTTTCTTGTAACAAGGTTCTACCTAGTCACGAGATGGCTGCCAACACTTCCTGGTTTAGAGTGTTTGCAGCCAATCACAGTGAAGCTCATGGTCGAGACAGCCAATCAGTCAATCGCCTGGTCGGGAGGGTGCACGAATTCACCGCTGCCCCAGACATCAAAACTTTTATTTTTTTAATTTCTCAGCAACTACTGAACGGATTTACACCGTTTAAAAAAAAAAAAAGACGCTTTCTGAATCAAGCACTACCTTTTTGCCAAATTTGGTGTCATTATGTTCAGTAGTTAGAGCGGTAGCCTTGCCTAAAGTTTCCTATGGGAAAATTATTTTTTCACTTTTATTTTTTAAATTTCTCAGCAACTACTGAACAGATTTACACCATTTTTAAAACAGGTCGCTTTCTGACCCAATCTTTACCTTTTTGCCAAATTTGGTGTCATTCCTTTCAGCAGTTCGGGCTGTAGCCTGTGATAAAATTTCCTATACGAATTAACAAGGAGAAAACACTTTTTGGAACCCCCCTCTTTTCTCAGCCCCCGCTTGACGAATCGCCCCCAAACTTTCAGGATAGGAGCTAACCTGGATAGACCTTTTTTTTCTGTGTGTGTGTGTGTGTATATATATATATATATATATATATATATATATATATATATTACCTACTGGCGGTCGCCAGTAGGTATATATAGTTAGGATTTTTTCCCTATGGGATTTCTGAAAATTCTATGTCTAATAACTTTGGCGTTTGTGGACGGAATCGGCTGAAATTTTCAGGAAAATGGCACATTTTGTTTCTGAGCAGCTCCTGGAAATTTGGGGGGGTTCGTCAAGGGGGGGCTGAGAAAAAAGGGGGGTCCCAAAACACGTTTTTAACATTGAGTTTTCCATAGGGCGGTTGGACTCACTTTTAGCCCGAACGGCTGAATGGATTTACACGAAACTTGGCAAAATTGTAGGGACTGTTAGCCCGATGTGCCTTTGCTAGGTCTCAATATATGTGCTTCAGTGGATTTTGTGAAATTAATGTTTAAATCAAGATATATATCTGTAACAGCGGTCCGGGCAGCGATCCGGTTCGCGTACTTTTCGCGTAACGGAACTTTGCGCACGGAAAGCTGATTGGCTCTTCGGTGTCTGTCAACATTCTAAACAGTCCGGTGCAGCCGCCATCTTGTCTCTCGGTAGGATCGAGAGATAAGAGGAGGCCAAAACAAAGGGGGAAATTTCCATAAGGGGGCATAGTAGATCCTCCCTGACCCCCTAGGTTTTATGTGGAGGTTTTAAAAGGGCCCAGCAGGGTTCAAAAAAAATTTTTCTTGGTTTTTTTTTCGCGTTGAGCGCCTAGTACGCGAACCGGAAAGCGTTCTAGGCAGCGTACTATAAGGATAATAGAATGATATACTTTTCAAAGACTAAATGTTAATTGTTTGTTGTTTTTGTTGTTTTTTTTGTTTTCTTTATTTTTAAATTTTTTTTTATTTTGATTGTTTTTCATAATTTATTAAACTTTCTAACATTTCAGTGTCTGAAATGTCATTATTTTCTTGAAATATTGTTTGCAAGCTGTGAGCTTGTAAAATGTCCTCATTTGCAAGGAGGGCATCTACTGCTTGGACACATTGCAGCAGTTCGTTATCCAAGCTTTGATCCATAAATTCCATGTCAATTTGTTCAATCAATTCCTGGCTGCTTTCTTGCAGGTCCATTTCAAAAGAAACTTGGTTTTCGCCTTCCATTTTGCCTGAAATTTGGATTAAAAAAATATATATTAGTAGAGATAGGGCACTGTTGGGATTAATTTTAGATAGTCATTTTTTATCAGTGAATTTATCTTTTGGCAGTGTATAGTATCAGAGTGGAAATAGGACTATAAAAAAGTGTATGTGATTTAACCTAGACACTCTAACTCCATTCATAACTATAACAGAGAAGTCTATCTAAATACATTACTAGTACAGAGGGATAGTGTATATGTAGCAGAAAAAGTCTACTATATTAAGTTATAGTGCACAATATATTTCATTTTTAAAAATTATAACTTACCTTCACAAAGAAGTTGAAGTTTTTGGAAGCTATTGAAATGTGATGTACAACAAGAAGTAGTAGTCAAAATGGCTGTGTTTTCTTCTCTTCCTTTATATATTCAAGTATATAACCAATCAGATGTCAGGTAATAAAAGTAGAAAATGAAAGTAACATTTTCATTGGTTGTCAATTCCAACACTTCAGATGTGTTTTGTGAAGTAATTTACCTCACGGTACTTGGAGAGGTCTACAGGCTAAATGGCTAAATTAAATTTCAATCAAATTTGTGAGAATGAAAGGGATTGTTATGTAGTATGAGCTAATTTATATTTGGTGAGAGTGTCTCTAGTCGTTTTTCTGTAAATTACTTTCCCACCTTTTTTTGGACCGCTTCCTGGAAAGCGGTCCGGTCCGCGAACTAGGAGCGTAACGGGAGTCCACCATTTTGTGTTTCGGTCGAATCAAGGTATAAAATGGAGGGTAAATAATGTTCTGAATGGGTAGAAGGGGGCATGGTACAAGTAGTTTGCCCCCCTACGTTTTCTGAGGGTGGCTGAGGAGGACTATATGTGCGAAGAAAAAACTTTATTTTTGAAATTTTGCGCGGTTAGCTTCCAGTTCGCGTACCGGATAGCGCTCTTTGAGCGTAGTTTGTTGAAAATTACAGAAAAAAGTTAGAAAAAAATAATAATTGTGAGTGATCAGATGAAGGGTAGCTCTGAGAAGAGCTTTTGGGTTTATGGTACATTTAGGTACTTATAAGTAGGTACCAATGCACAGTCTTAAATTCAGAATGAAAATTCTGTTGCCCTCATCTGAGAAGTGAACTCCATCTCCTCTGTAGATATCTTGCATGTAGTAATGCAAGTTATTGTTGTACAGAGAGCCCATTCCATGGTCTCTCATGAAAGCTGAAACAGATTTGTTTACATGCTTCCTCGCTTTCTCAATTTGTGGACAAAATTGGTTGGACCACCTCCATTTCTGTCTTTGGCATATATTGGAATATACCAAAGCAGTTTGAGGAAAAAGTGCCATTAATTGCTCAAAGGTGTCCTTTAAAAGCATTTCCAGACCTACCCCTGTCAAAGTGTCCAAATCATTACCTCCACAGTGCACTATTAACAGGTCAGGTTTTGGCAAATGCATAAAGGTTTTCACCAATGGTATCAATTGGTGACATTTTAATCCTCTTTGGCCCAACCACTTAATTTCCACATCCTGTAAATTGAGGTTGTGTAAATTTCTGTTCTCAGCATACTTTTGAGCCCAGTGGATGTAACTATGTCCAACAATCCAGACCTTAAACATGGTGGGAGAAGGTTGTGCTGCAGTCAGATGAAGTGTGGTAATGAAAGGGCAGTTGAAACAGTAGGAGTTTGTAAAGAAAATAAACTGTGGATTTCCAGTGCTAATGATTCATTAACAGTGATTGGTGCATTTCCATTTCTGAAAACAGAAAGTTAGGGTGCATGGATGTGTTCTTTGAAAGATGTAATTTGAATGGTCAAGGAAGAAACATTTAATGAAAGATTGCACTGGATACGCAGGTGCACTGAGAGTTCAGAGTTCAATTGAAACATTGTTGTGTGAATTTGCAAACATGAGAGGTCTTCCAGGAGGTGGTTGCTATGGAAAAAAGGCAGAGAGGGCAGAGGGGGGAAGGGTTTTGATTTGAAAAAAGTGAGGGAAGAGTTATGATTGGCTAATATGAGAGATATGTGAAATGAATATCTGTATTTCTGTGCTTTCAATAGCTGCAGCCTCTGGAGTGCATCGTTTTTCTTCTGCTGAAGACAATTTGGTGTATTTCTGAGACTGTTTTCAACACTCAAAAAGTATTTGCTAAGGTGAGAAAAGATTTATTTATTTTAGATAGAGAATAGTATGAATTAAGGAGAAAATGATGAAGAAAGCTGTGTTTTTAAACTGTGGCTTTGTAGTGATATAGAAATAGATTTTGTTACTTTGAGAAATTGTATTTGCATATTCGGTGTAGCATTGTGGCATGCAGTAACACAAGTTATTGTGGTACATGGAGCCCATTCCATGGTCTGTTATGTAAGCTGAAACAGATATGTTGTTTTTAAAAACGAATTTTGAAATCAATTACATTTCTGGATATGTACTGCTAGAGCTTCATAGGTTGTTTTGGGCCATATTTATAAGGCATTTGAGTGTCTATTATGCTATTTTACGTTCTTCATGGTGCAAATTTCTTGTAAATACGCTCCCACTTGTGCTTTGAAAATTTAGATTTTGATTATGGGAGTTACATAGCCATGTTAATAATGTCCAAACAATGGTGGTAGGGCATTCAAGAAAACGCTTTCCTGTGTCTCTAGGACATTTTCAGTCCTTTCCTCTTGAAAACAGGTATACAATTGATTTATATGCTGTGTTTAAAAACAAATTTTGAAATCAATTACATTTCTGGATATGTACTGTTAGAGCTTCATAGGTTGTTTGGGGTCATATTTAGAATGCATTTTAGTGTCTTTGATGTTATGTTTACCTTTTTAAATGGAAAGCGTTCTTCATGGGGCAAGTGTCTTGTAAATACGCTCCCACTTGCGCTTGGCAAATTTAGATTTTGATTATGGGAGTTACCTAGCCATGTTAATAGTGTCCCAAAAATGGTGCTATGGCATTCCAGAAAACACTTTCATGTGTCTCAAGGACATTTTCAGTCATTTCCTCATGAATGCAGGTATACAATTGATTTATATGCTGTGTTTAAAAACGAATTTTGAAATCAATTACATTTCTGGATATGTACTGTTAGAGCTTCATAGGTTGTTTTGGGCCATATTTATAAGGCATTTGAGTGTCTTTGATGTTATGTTTTCCTTTTAAAATGGATAGTGTTCCTCATGGGGCCCTGAGCAGTTCTTAGCCATGTTATTTAATGGGAAGTGGATAACATGGCTAAGAGCATTTGCTGGAAAATGCATGAATATCGCTGACTGTTCAGCGATATTCATGCATTGCAGCCGTTTTTTTTTGCATTTGCGAGCAGTTCTTAGCCATGTTATTTAATGGGAAGTGGATAACATGGCTAAGAGCATTTGCTGGAAAATGCATGAATATCGCTGTCTTTTCAGCGATATTCATGCATTGCGGCCGTTTTTTTTTGCTTTTGCGAGCAGTTCTTAGCCATGTTATCCAATGGAAGGTGGATAACATGGCTAAGAGCATTTGCTGGATAATGCATGAATAAAGCTGACTTTTCAGCGATATTCATGCATTGCAGCCGTTTTTTATCGCATTTGCGATAAATCTTGCTAAGGAGAAAATGATGAAGAAAGCTGTGTTTTTAAACTGTGGCTTTGTCTGTAGTGATATAGAAATACATTTTGTTTCTTTGAGAAATTGTAATTGCATATTCGGTGCACCATTCTGGCATGCAGTAACACAAGTTATTGTTGTATATGAAGTCCATTCCATGGTCTCTTATGTAAGCTGAAACAGATATGTTGTTTTTAAAAACCATTTTTGAAATCAATTAAATTTCTGAATATGTCCTGCTAGAGCTTCATAGGTTGTTTGGGGTCATACACCTTTTTTGGGAAATTATTAACATGTCTATGTAACTCCCATAATCAAAATCTAAATTTGCCAACCGCAGGTGGGAGCGTATTTACAAGAAATTTGCACCATGAAGAACGTAAAATAGCATAATAGACACTCAAATGCCTTATAAATATGACCCAAAACAACTTATGAAGCACTAGCAGTGCATATTTCCAGAAATGTAATGGTTTTCAAATAATGACTTATTTCATTGGTAGGCCTTCACATGTATTTTCTCCATGGTTTTTTTCAGTGAAAATCTTATCTGCAACCATGTGTTGGCCTCACCTCAAATAAACAAAACAGGTGTTGGACCGAATGTGGATCAATGACACACATTCACCCCAGTCCAAAGATCTGGGCCTATACAAACCTTTAGATAGGCTACATCTTATCGTCATCCTGAATTAATCATTTAAAATATTAGGGAGAGATTTATGATTGTTCTATGCCTGTTTTGTACCATTGAGTGTCATTTTTGTGAAGCAGTGCTTGGCAGAGTTCAAAGAATTCTACCACTTTTTTTTAATAATGGGGAGGTAGTTCTGAAAAGAACTGTTTTTTTTGTTTTTGTTGTTTTAAATTTTTTTATTAGTTTTCTGAACATTTTTTATATTTTTTTGTTTTTTTCTGAACATTTTGTATTTTTTTTTATTTTTTGGGGGGAGGGGGGAAACAAAAATGATTCATCGAAGACGGCTCAACAGGAGCAACAAAAAAAAGAAGAATTTACTTTTTTGGGCGTTTTGGGCACACATGATTGTTGATGGCTCTCATTATAAGGGTAATGCTACTTTCGCGGTAGCAAAGTGTCTGGTTGCACCACACACAGACTTGCTTCACTTCTCCCATGTTGATTTGGATGTTCGGGATCACCTCTCTCGCCTCCGGTCCCGATACCTCCTGAACAACAGATCTTCTTGCCATTTCTGGAGGATTTTGTTGTTGGTCGCGAAGTTGGGCATTACTGTAATTGTTAGGGTGCCATCGACTCATGTGCCTGTGCATTGTATGATTCCCATAGCTGTACTTTTTGTCTGTGCCCCTTGAAAGACGATTGCCGCAAATGCGACAAAAGACGTATCTGGCATTTACTTTTTTTTGGTCAGCTGGAAATTTAAAAAATTGCCAGATGTAATTTTCTTTCCTGTTATATCTCCTGGGCTCCTCTGGCAAAAACTCTGGATGTTCTTCCTCTTCCTCCTCTTCTTCATTTTCCTCCTCTTCTATAATTAGTGAAGCAGGTGGTCCTTTCTTCCTATGAGGAGGTGGAGGAGGTGGTGGGGGCACACTGGCTGAAGCAACCATTGAAGCCATTGCTGAAGAATCAAAAAGGGTCTTTCTCTCACCAAGATGAAAGTCAGAGTGAGGAAAGAAGGAGGGGTTTTCATCATTTGGGAGAAGGAAAAATTCTAAACCAATGAAAAGTGTTAATTTTAGATCACATGACCTAGTATTACATCATTAGGAAACCAAAAGTGAAATGAACTAATGAAAAGTGTTATTATCGAGTCACATGGCCTGCTGTCTTTACGTTTCGCGCTTTGCGCCGCTATCCAATCCGCTTCCGAGTCCGCTAACTTGGCGCGTCGGATAACGTATTACGCGACAACGCAAAACGTCATGATAACGTAACAGTTACGCTTAAGGAACGATTACCGGCTCGCGCACCAAGTCGCGGCTTTGAATTCAGCTAACGGGAAGCTGACCGGTTCGCGGACTAGGAGCGCAACAAATTTTTTTTTTTTTTAAAATGTATAAAAAACATGTACAATATATTTTATGATTTAAAGAAGAATACATTTTACAGATAGAAATATTAGCTTTCAAAAAACCATTGAAATTCAATGAAAAAACCATAGGTTATAGTCCATATATAGTTAGGAATTAGCATTTACAAAACCTTATTTTACTCGCATAAAACCATTGAAATTCCATATATAGTTAGATGCGCTAACTATATATCGCGCACCCGCAATCCACTGCTGATGATGTCACATATTACATCATTCATGACATGGTTAGTGACATCACTGATGACATCACTGATGACATCTCAAATGACATCACTGATGACATCACTGATAACATCTCATTTGACATGACTGATCACATCACTGATGATATCATTCATGTGATAATACCATGAACCTCTTCAGACTCTAATATAACCTTAGATACAATCAGTGTAAACAGACAGTCACTCATCCATGGAGTTACTCACACACCTAGTCAGTTATGCCAAAAATCAATTACACCTCCATTTTCTCAACTATACAGTTATACACACCTTACTTATTCAAACATATACTAACACATATTTACTTTACTCTCTTATACAATCTCTGATACATGTTCACAATGATCCATACAGCCACTCACACATTCACTGGCTCTTATGCACAGTTATTTATAGATGTCAACTCTCACATGTACTGTGTTTTACATATGTACTTAATTTGACATGTAGCACTGAGATATCCATTCACTCACTAATACACTCATGCACAGTCAACCGCCCATACAGCTGTTTCCACATGCACTTTTGAATCTATACATATAGTGAATCAACTACTCACACATCTATGTACAGAGTCACACACCTCCCAGCCACCCATACACACACACTCAGTTTCCCATACAAATACTTGGACAACCAATCAATAACCCATACAGTTACTCATATAGCTACTGATCAACATATGCAGCAGTTTGTAGAACAACAGATATAATGATGCACAAATTAAGACAGTTTAGTCACTAACCCATGCACTCAGTGAGACACATTTAATCACTCACTCATACAGTCAGTCTTGCACCTACTAAATCCTTCATCCAGACACTTATACATCCACTCATTCTTCAATATGTAAAACATATTTTAACTTTACAGAAACATACAGTCACTGGATGTTGTAATCAGTGATGTCATCAGTGATGTCATTTGAGATGTCATCAGTGATGTCATCAGTGATGTCACTAACCATGTCATGAATGATGTAATATGTGACATCATCAGCAGTGGATTGCGGGTGCGCGATATATAGTTAGCGCATCTAACTATATATGGAATTTCAATGGTTTTATGCGAGTAAAATAAGGTTTTGTAAATGCTAATTCCTAACTATATATGGACTATAACCTATGGTTTTTTCATTGAATATATATATATATATATATATATATATATATATATATATATATATATATTACCTACTGGCGGTCGCCAGTAGGTATATATAGTTAGGATTTTTTCCCTATGGGATTTCTGAAAATTCTATGCCTAATAACTTTTGCGTTCGTGGACGGAATTGGCTGAAATTTTCAGGAAAATGGCACATTTTGTTTCTGAGCAGACCTTGAAAATTTGGGGGGGTTTTGTGGAGGGGGGGCCGAGAAAAAAGGGGGGTCCCAAAACGCCTTTTTCCCATGTTAATTTCCATAGGGCGGTTGGACTCACTTTTAGCCCGAACGGCTGAATGGATTTTCACGAAACTTGGCAAAATTGTAGGGACTGTTAGCCTGATGTGCCTTTGCTAGGTCTCAATATATGTGCTTCAGTGGATTTTGAGAAATTAACGTTTAAATCAAGATATATATCTGTAACAGCGCTCCGGGCAGCTATCCGGTTAGCGAACCTTTCGCGTAACGGAACTTTGCGATGAGAAGCTGATTGGCCCTCCGGTGTCTGTCAACATTCTAAACAGTCCGGAGCGGCCGCCATCTTGTCTCTCGGTAGGATCGAGAGACAAGAGGAGGCCAAAACAAAGGGGGAAATTACCATAAGGGGGCATAGTAGATCCTCGTTGACCCCCTAGGTTTTATGTGGAGGTTTTAAAAGGGCCTAGGAGGGTCCAAAAAAAAAAATTTTTTTTTGCGTGGTAAGCGCCAAGTTCGCGAACCGGATAGCTTTCTGGGCAGCGAACTTTATGGATAAAAGAATGAAAGACTTTTCTAATACTGTATGTTAATTGTTTGTTGTTTTTCTTGTTTTTTTTTGTTTTCTTTATTTATTTATTTTTTTTATTATGATTGTGTTTCATACTTTATTAAATTTTCTAACATTTCATTGTCAGAAATGTCATAATTTATTATAGGGTGTAATTGTTTTTCATTTTGAAGCAAGTTGTCTACTGCTTCAACACATTGTAGAAGTTCGTGGTCTCTACTGTCATCCATAAAGTCATCAAGTTTGTCTTGGCTGCTCTCCTTCAGTTCAATCGAAAATGAAACTTGCTGCTCGCCTTCCATTTTGCCTGAAATTTGGATTAAAAAATATATATTAGTAGAGATAGGGCACTGTTGGGATTAATTTTAGATAGGCAGTTTTTATCAGTGAATTTATCTTTTGGCAGTGTATAGTATGAGAGTGGAAATAGGACTAAAAAAAAGTGTATGTGATTTAACCAAGACAAGCCTTACTCCATTGATAACTATAACAGAGAAGTCTATCTAAATACATTACTACTACAGAGGGATAGTGTATATGTAGCAGAAAAAGTCTACTATATTAAGTCATAGTGCACAATATATTAAATTATAACTTACCTTCACAAAGAAGTTGAAGTTTTTTGAAGCTTTTGAAATAGGAGGTACAACAAGAAGTAGTAGTCAAAATGGCTGTGTTTCCTTCTCTCCCTTTATATATATACAGGTATATAACCAATCAAATGTCAGGTAATAAAAGTAGAAAATGAAAGTAACATTTTCATTGGTTGTCAATTCCAACAATTCAGATGTGTTTTGTGAAGTAATTTACCTCACGGTACTTGGAGAGGTCTACAGGCTAAATGGCTAAATGGAATTTCAATGAAATTTGTGAGAATGGAAGGGATTGTTATGTAGTATGAGCTAATCTATATTTGGTGAGAGTGTTTCTAGTCGTTATTCTGTAAATTACTTTCCCGCCTTTTTTTAGGACCGCTTTCCGGGAAGCTGCCCGGTTAGCGAACCTTAAGCGTCACGGGAGTCCACCATTTTGTGTTTCGTTCGCATTAAGATACAAGATGGAGGGCAAATAATGTTTAGAATGGGTAGAAGGGGTCATGGTAGACTTATCTTGACCCCCTAGGTTTTCTGAGCGTGGCTGAGGAGGCTTATATGTGCGGAAAAAAATTTTTTTTTTAAAAAATTCCGCGAGGTTAGCTTTCGGTTAGCGAACCGGGTAGCGCTCCGGGGAGCGAATTTTGTGGAAAATTAGTGAAAAAAGTTAGAGAAAAATAATAATTGTGAGTGATCAGATGTAGGGTAGCTCTGAGAAGAGCTTTTGGGTTTATGGTACATTTAGGTACTTATAAGTAGGTACCAATGCACAGTCTTAAATTCAGAATGAAAATTCTGTTGCCCTCATCTGAGAAGTGAACTCCATCTCCTCTGTAGATATCTTGCATGTAGTAACGCAAGTTATTGTTGTACAGAGAGCCCATTCCATGGTCTCTCATGTAAGCTGAAACAGATTTGTTTACATGCTTCCTCGCTTTCTCAATTTGTGGACAAAATTGGTTGGACCACCTCCATTTCTGTCTTTGGCATATATTGGAATATACCAAGGCAGTTTGAGGAAAAAGTGCCATTAATTGCTCCAAGGTGTCCTTTAAAAGCATTTCCAGACCTACCCCTGTCAAAGTGCCCAAATCATTACCTCCACAGTGCACTATTAACAGGTCAGGTTTTGGCAAATGCATAAAGGTTTTCACCAATGGTATCAATTGGTGACATTTTAATCCTCTTTGGCCCAACCACTTAATTTCCACATCTTGTAAATTGAGGTTGTGTAAATTTCTGCTCTCAGCATACCTTTGAGCCCAGTGGATGTAACTATGTCCAACAATCCAGACGTTAAACATGGTGGAAGAAGGTTGTTCTGCAGTCAGATGAAGTGTGGTAATGAAAGGGCAGTTGAAACAGTAGGAGTTTCTAAAGAAAAAAAACTGTGGATTTACAATGCTAATGATTCATTAGCAGTGATTGGTGCATTTCCATTTCTGAAAACAGAAAGTTAGGGTGCATGGATGTGTTCTTTGAAAGATGTAATTTGAATGGTCAAGGAAGAAACATTTAATGAAAGATTGCACTGGATACGCAGGTGCACTGAGAGTTCAGAGTTCAATTGAAACATTGTTGTGTGAATTTGCAAACATGAGAGGTCTTCCAGGAGGTGGTTGCTATGGAAACAAGGCAGACAGGGCAGAGGGGGGAAGGGTTTTGATTTGAAAAAAGTGAGGGAAGAGGTATGATTGGCTAATATGAGAGATATGTGAAAAGAATATCTGTATTTCTGTGCTTTCAATAGCTGCAGCCTTTGGAGTGCATCCTTTTTCTTCTGCTGAAGACAATTTGGTGTATTTCTGAGACTGTTTTCAAAACTCAAAAAATATTTGCTAAGGTGAGAAAAGATTTATTTAATTTAGATAGAGAATAGTATGATTTAAGGAGAAAATGATGAAGAAAGCTGTGTTTTTAAAATGTGGTTTTGTCTCTAGTGATATACTAATAGAATTAGTTTCAAAGAGAAATTATAATTGCATATTTGGTGTAACATTCTGGCATGCAGTTACACAAGATATTGTAATACATGGAGGCCATTTCATGGTCTGTTATGTAAGCTGAAACAGATATGTTGCTTTTAAAAACGATTTAAGAAATCAATTACATTTCTAGATATGTACTGCTAGAGCTTCATAGGTTGTTTTGGGCCATATTTATAAGGTATTTGAGTGTCTAAGATGTTGTGTTCGCCTTTTAAAATGTAAAGTGTTCCTCATGGGACAAGTGTCTTGTAAATACGCTCCCACTTGTGCTTGGCAAATTTAGATTTTGATTATGGGAGTTACCTAGCCATGTTAATAGTGTCCCAAAAATGGTGCTAGGGCATTCCAGAAAACACTTTCATGTGTCTCAAGGACATTTTTAGTCATTTCTTCATGAATGCAGGTATACAATTGATTTATATGCTGTGTTTAAAAACGAATTTTGAAATGAATTAAATTTCAGGATATGTACTGTTAGAGCTTCATAGGTTGTTTGGGGTCATATTTAGAAGGCATTTTAGTGTCTTTGAAGTTATTTTTCCCTTTTTAAATGGAAAGCGTTCCTCATGGGGCCCTGAGCAGTTCTTAGCCATGTTATTTAATAGGAAGTGGATAACATGGCTAAGAGCATTTGCTGGGAAATGCATGAATATCGCTGATTTTTCTGCTATATTCATGCATTGTGGCCGTTTTTTTTCACATTGCTTCATAGGTTGTTTGGGTTCATATTTAGAAGGCATTTTAGTGTCTTTGATGTTATTTTTCCCTTTTTAAATGGAAAGCGTTCCTCATGGGGCCCTGAGCAGTTCTTAGCCATGTTATTTAATAGGAAGTGGATCACATGGCTAAGAGCATTTGCTGGAAAATGCATGAATATCGCTGATTTTTCTGCTATATTCATGCATTGTGGCCGTTTTTTTCACATTGCTTCATAGGTTGTTTGGGTTCATATTTAGAAGGCATTTTAGTGTCTTTGATGTTATTTTTCCCTTTTTAAATGGAAAGCGTTCCTCATGGGGCCCTGAGCAGTTACTAGCCATGTTATTTAATTGGAAGTGGATAACATGGCTAAGAGCATTTGCTGGAAAATGCATGAATATCGCTGATTTTTCTGCTATATTCATGCATTGCGGCAGTTTTTTTTCACATTGCTTCATAGGTTGTTTGGGTTCATATTTAGAAGGCATTTTAGTGTCTTTGATGTTATTTTTCCCTTTTTAAATGGAAAGCGTTCCTCATGGTGCCCTGAGCAGTTCTTAGCCATGTTATTTAATAGGAAGTGGATAACATGGCTAAGAGCATTTGTTGGAAAATGCATGAATATCGCTGATTTTTCTGCGTTATTCATGCATTGCAGGCCTTTTTTTATCACATTTGCAAGCACTTCTTAGCCATGTTATCCAATGGGAGGTGGATAACATGGCTAAGAGCATTTGCTTCAAAGGTTGTTTGGGGTTATATACCATTTTTGGGAAATTATTAACATGCCTATCTAACTCCCATAATCAAAATCTAAATTTGCCAACCGCAGGTGGGAGCGTATTTACAATAAATTTGCACCATGAAGAATGTAAAATAGCATACTAGATAATCAAAAAACTTATAAATATGATCCAAAACATCTTATGAAGCACTAGTAGTGCATATTTCCAGAAATGTATTGGTTTTCATTTAATGATTTACTTCATTGGTAGGCCTTCACATGTTTTTTTACCTTGGTTTTTTTTCAGTGAAAATCTTATCTGCAACCATGTGTTGGCCTCACCTCAAATAAACAAAACAGGTGATGGACTGAATGTGGATCAATGACACACATTCACCCCAGTCCAAAGATCTGGGCCTAAACAAACCTTTAGATAGGCTACATCTTATCGTCATCCTGAATTAATGATTTAAAATATTAGGGAGTGATTTATGAGTGTTGTATGCCTGTTTTGTACCATTGAGTGTCATTTTTGTGATGCAGTGCTGGTGGAAAATATTTGCTATGTTAAATAATTAGTACAGCATTAAGTTTTAGATGACTGTTATTTATTTACTGTTTGGTAATAGTGGTTAATAACATTTTATATTATATTTTTTCACAGATTCAACTGCAGATTCTTTCATAGTTTGGAAAATGCCTTCCAGAAGTCGAATACGAAAGGCTAGAAAACGTCAAAGACAGCAGGATGATGTTTTATTGCAGCAGTCCTCTTCCCCAAATACTTGTCAAAACACCAAGAAAGGTCCGGGTAAGAGCACGAAATCATTCTTAAGAAATATTTGTAGTAAAAAAAATTTTGCTCAAAAAAATGTGTCTCTTAACAAAAAGAGAAGTAATTTAAATGGAAAGGAGAGACCCATCACAAATGTTACTGGTAGAGGAAGAGATAACTCTGTGCATGATAGTAGAAGGAAACAACAGTTTAGGGACATTCGACAACGAATGTTCCGTAATAGGATATTAGTTAATTTATTGAAAAATATTAAAAAGAAAGGCCAACAGAAAGCGGCATTTTATAGGAAGAAGAAAAATGTAGAGAAAATTATTGATCATGCTTTTGAAATCAAGCGAAAGTTGTTTATTTTGGTAATCAATAGAATTAGGAAACTAAGCAAGGTAATTTCTGATTTCAAAACAAAAAGTAGATGGAAGAGAGTAGTAAATCGTACTAACTTTTGTGAAGTTTTTTCTGGAGAATGGATGCATAGTTCAAGTTCTGAGGCATTTTTTAATGAGGAGACTTATTTTCAGGATAATGATTTGGTGCATGCAGTTGACATCAGTGGTCGAGCTTATGAAGTGAAGGATGGTTGTCCAGTTGAAAAAGAACAACTTGTGACAACAGAGACAGAAGAGGCGCTAAGTGATGAGGTTTTAGGAAGACGTCCTAAGGGTCCTGTGTACATTTGGAAGTGTAGTTCTATTTGCAGTGTGCGACAGGTTTCCATCAATTTGCTATGTGATTTTATACGGACATTTAATAAGAAAAGTTTGAAGCAGAAAATGAAGTTGTTGCAAGATTTAGATCCTTGCAGAGTGAGACAAATGACAGGTTTGCGTGGTCATTCACTGGCTTGTCTTTCCAGGAGAGTATGCCAGAGTGTTTTTCATCATTTCAGGATGCTAGCAGTGCATCATAATAAAGTGAGAAAATTAGTGAGAATGTTGTATTATGCTAAGAGTCCAGCAATTATGCTTAAACAGTTATGTGCTGCTCTTTTGCATGGTTCTGAAATAGATGTGAAGAATCTTTGTGAAGAAATTGAGTTTTGTTACTTTGGTAGTAAAGATGAGAATGTTCAAATTGACCCTGAAGTAGAGGGTAATGTGGAAGATAATGTACAGGTTTCCAGTACAGATAATTTTCAGAAGGAAATTGCCACGTTTCAGATGAAATCAAGTGAGAGGCCTAATTTCACTTGTGTATGTTGTCGACGCACTTATTATAAGAATCAGACTAAGGTAGTGGATTTATATGCAAAAAGTGAAAGGGAAAATAATAGTGAATGGAAGGATTTAGCCACATACTTGATGGTAGAAAATTATTTTGATTTGGGATCGGATCAACGTGTGTGTACTTATTGTTGTAATAAATTAAACCAAAACCAGATGCCTGCTAGGGCAGTTCATAATAATCTGGAATTGGTTGAGATTCCTTCTGAATTGAAGGATTTAAATACTTATGAATCTATTTTGATTCAAAGTATCCATCCCTTTCAGGCTATTGTAAGAATGGAGCCAAAGACAGGGAAATTGCCTCCAGCAGATTTACAGAGAGGATTAAAGGGAAGAGTTGTTTATTTGCCTCTAGATTTGAACAAAAACATTAACACAATTGGAATAGAAAAAGTGGAAGAGGAACCTCTGGTTATCTTGGTTAATGGGGTTCCGACAAAGAATAAGAAAATATGGCAAGATTTAGTGGATGTTAGGAAAGTCAAAAAGGCAACAGTGTATTTGAAGAAAAATAATAAGTACTATAAGAATGTATATGTTGCAGAAGAGGAAGTAAGTGATGAAGAGGATAGCGATTTGTGTGCTGGCCAAATTGAGAAAGTAGAGGCCTCTAAAAGTGAAGAAATATATGAACATTATAGTGTTCATCCTTTGCATTCCAAGGAAGTGATGGGGAATGCTATTGAGTTGTTTCAAATGAAACAAGCCAAAGGGAGTCCCATTAGTGTTTGGGAGGAAAGTTTGGAAGCTCGGTGTTTCCCACAGCTATTTCCCACAGGTCAAGGAGGAAGATATGATGAGCGACCTCGTGAAATTCCTGCGTCTGAATACCGGACTTTACGATTGTATGCAGAAGATCCTAGGTTTCGGCAATGCATTCCCTATTTGTTTCATCTCCTGTTTGAAAGCGATCTGTCTGGACTGTCATATGCAGTGAACCACATCTTAAAAAGTGGTATACAGATGCGAAACATCTCGGCAAGTGACTTTATGCATAAAGTCAATGTCCAAGACAGTATTTTGGATTCTCACTTAATTAATCTCATGGCGTGTCAGCGTGGTACTAATGAGTACTGGTACCGTCGTCATGGTGACTTAAAATGTATGCTGAGGAACTTAGGAACTCCGACATGGTTCCTCACTCTGAGCTGTGCCGAGTATGGCTGGGATGACTTACTTGAATTTCTACGAGAGGCAAATGGAAATATTGAAAACATTGAATTCAAGACACCTGGAGAACTGTGTTCTTTGGATCCTGTGAATGTATGCAGGTACTTCAATCATAGATTTGAAGCTATGATGTCTTTCATCACAAATAAAAAGAATCCACCTCTTGGAGAGGTGTTGGATTTCTTCTGGAGAAAGGAGTACCAAGCAAGAGGTGCCCCTCATATACATATGTTGCTGTGGATCAAGGATGCACCTAAATTTGGAACAGATCCGGATGACTTAGTGATGAATTTCATCGAACAGTATTCTACGTGTGCTGTTCCAAACGCAACGGAGAAGAAAAGTCTAAGAGAACAAGTTCTACGTTTCCAAAGCCATCGTTGTGGAAAGTACTGTCGTCGTAAATTCAGAAACAAGGACATGTTCTACACCAAATGTCGTTTCAACTTTCCACGACCGGTGATTTCTAAAGGAAGAGTGAACAGTTTGATGTCTTCGCTGCGACATAATGTGACGAGGAAATCACCCAAGAATACATACAATTTGAAAAGGAACGAAGAGTCCAAGTACATCAACGACTACAACCCAGTGATTTTGTCCATGTGGAATGCCAACATGGATATACAGTTTGTGGCTGACAACTGTATGGCTGTGGCTCGGTATGTGACATCTTACATCACCAAAAAAGAAAAGACCGAACTGAAGGATATGTGGGAGGACATTTCCCATGAAAAGAGCCTCAGCAAGAAGTTGTACAGTTTCAGTCTGAAGATGTTGTCGCATCGAGAAATCGGAGCTTACGAATGTTCTGATCGATTGTCTTCAGCAAGTCTCTATGCCAAATCCAGGAGTCTCGTTTGGGCGAGTCTTGGTCTTGCTGCAACGCGAAATCGAGTTCTAAAACCTGTTCGGGAAATTGAGTATTTGGCAGAAAAGGAACCAAACAGTACCGACATTTTGAAGACCAACATGTTGGATACATATTATCCAAATCGAAGCAGTCACCTTGAGAATATTTGTCTATATGAGGTTCTCCAAAATTATATATTCAAGAGGAACATCAAAGAAGATATTGAGAAAGGAGTGTATGCTGTAATTGGAAGTGAGGGATGCCTGGTCAAGCAAAGAAAATGCCAATTAGTAAACCATCGAAAATTAAGTGGCGAATCTCCAGAAAAAAAGGAGTTTTTCTATTTAGCACTTTTGCAACTTTTCAAGCCTTGGCGTGCAGAAGAGGAACTGCTTGGAGATTTCCTCTGTTACGAAGACTCTTTCAATGCAGCCAAGGAGTCCATAGAATGTCCTGCTTTTTCTAAATATCAAGAAATGCTAACTTTGGAAATTGAGCAGGAAGCAACGATTGCAGCCGAGATTGCCAGAGACAGTTCTCAGGACAGTCAGAGTTCTGTTTCATTGAGTCAAGATCCACTTGGAGGACCTATTATCGAAAATGAAGCTGCCACTGCTATGAATGAAGTAGAAAGAGCCATGGCACATGCTCAGGAGGATTCAGTTAACTTACAAGACTTGGAAAAACAACTCAACGTTGAGCAGAGGAAAATATATGATGAAGTTACCAAGGAAATTGAGCACGGATTAAGTCATGAGAAGAAAGAGTGCTCGTGTACGTCGTTGAAGCCTGTCCGACTGTACGTGAGTGGAGAAGCGGGAACTGGAAAAAGTTTCCTCATTAAAGCAATCTCTTGTTATTTGCAGGAAAGGACTGAGTCATCGCTGTCTTGTGTTGTCACCGCTCCTACTGGACTGGCAGCACATAATATTAAAGGTATTACTTTGCATCGTCTATTGATGCTGCCGGTGGAGCATGACAACAAATTACAATACAAGAAGTTATCTGGAGATGCTTGCTGTGAAGTTTCAAGAGTTTTGAGGAAAATGAAACTACTTATCATTGACGAAGTAAGCATGGTTTCCAATGTCATGCTTGCCTTTGTGCATTTGAGAATGCAAGAAGTACTTAAAACTGAATATGATGTCTTATTTGGTGGGAAACACATTATTGTTTTCGGAGATCTTCTACAGCTGACACCAGTAAAAGGTCAACCTGTGTTCAAAATACTCACGCATGAAGATACCAGGAAGTGCCTAGGGAGCATTGGCAACGTCAATATATGGTTAAACTTCAATTATGCAGAACTGCATCAAAATATGCGTCAGGCAAAGGATGAAGATTACAAGAATATTCTACAAGATATTAGAATTGGAAAAGTGACCGAGCATGGGAAAGAAGCTTTAAATGCACGGTTACTGTCAAATTTGTATCCCAAACAAGATATTGTGCCTGAGAATATTTTTCAGAAAATTACTGAGAAGAAATCCGGGATATGTCTCATGCCAACTCTTGCAGAATGTGCCATCTTCAACAACAAAATGTTGAATTTAGAAAAGCAAGAGATTGTGAAACTTGAAGCTATCGACAAATTAGAGCATATGGGATCAACAATTATTTTGTCAGACAATTTGAAATCAAAATTGGATTCATTAGAGAAGACTATATCTAAAACAGCGGGTTTTGAAAAGACTTTGAATGTGTGTTTAAATTGCCGAATTATTTTGAGAAGGAATTTACATGTAGAAAGAGGTCTGGTAAATGGATCAATGGGTAATGTTGTTGATTTTGAGAAATACAGAAATAGAGATGGAATAGAATTTTTAAAAATTAAATTTGATGGCATTGAGGAAGTACAGCAAATTGGTCGTTGTTCTGCTAGGTTTTTGCTTGTTAAAGATTTATATGTTCGCCGTAAACAGTTTCCTGTTTGCTTGGCATATGCGGTGACAATCCATAAATCGCAAGGTTTAAGTGTAGACTGTGCATTGGTGAATATTGGCAGTTCTGTGTTCAAGGAGGGTATGGCATATGTGGCATTGTCACGAGTTAGAACTTTATCGGGATTGTACTTGATTGACTGTGATGTCACAAACATTTGTGCGGATCTAGATTGTGTTAAGGAATACAATAGGTTAAGAAGAGAGTATGCGCCACATTTGCCTCAATATCCTTTGTTTGAGAAACGTGTGGTAGGCCGCAAACGTAGAAATAGCAGTAATAGTAGGGAGGTTGTTGCAAAAAGACTAAAAGTCAATGAACCGAAAATTGTTAGCAGAAAGAAAGTGGATTCTGTTGAAGATGTTGTCGGTTTTCAATTTGAAAACAGTTCTGGTGTCAACTGCTATGCAAATGTAGTGGTTAATGTTCTCTTTTCACTAGAGAGTTTAAAAGAACAGATTCTGTTGAATTCTGAACAAATTTTATGCTGTTTGTTGAATTCTGTTTTCGAGAAATGTAGCAGTGATCGAACAAAAGTAGAAAGTGTGTCTGAAGTTCGTTATCTGTTAGATGAATGTTCAGGTCAAACAGACTTCTCTGAAAATAATCAGCAAGATTGTCAGGAGTTTTTAATGTATATGCTTGATATATTGCAAGTTGAGGGTGTAGATGTAGATCACCTGTTTGGGCTTTCTTATCAATGGCAGCATGACTGCGAGAACTGTATGGTATCAAGTACTACTAGTGTAGACTCAGAAAGATTTATATATTTAACTTTGCCAGACAGTAAATCAGTCTCCTTTAATAAGCTAGTAAATGCAGCGGATCACAACATGGAGTGTAGCCAATGTAAATGTGATATGATGTCAACATTATTTATACGTAGATATGGCCAGTATGTCATTTTAATGATGCAACGATGTAGGCCTGATGGAACAAAATTGTCAACTTTAATAAAAAATTTTGTGGCTTCTCAGCTGTCAATATCAGGGAGGACTTTTGTTACTGTAGCAATTATCTATCACGATGGTCCATCAACAACATCAGGACATTATACAGCTTACTTAAAGTCTGGAAACGGCTGGTCATTCTGTAATGATTCTGTTGTAACGTTCAAAAAAAAATTGCCGTTTGACCTTAAAAATTCTTACCTGGTGTTTTTAAAACCAAAATTTTAAGTAGAGGGAATGTAAGTCTGCAATGCTGTCTCGATTAAAAATTCAACTATATAAACCTAATGCAAGTAAGTCTGCTTCATAGTAAGCAGTATCAGTGTCATAGGAAAAGGAGAACATGACTGACAAAGAAGAGTAAGATATTAGTAGTCCAGGATTGTGAAAATAATCTCAAATATTTTATTTTTGAAAGTTGCGAAAATAGAAAATGTCGGGATTTGATTGGAAGAATTACAAGATTTGCGAATCGCGGCAACATGATTTGGCCTAGTGGAAACATGTGATATAATGAGAGAAGTTTTTTTTCTATGTAACATATTTCACGTATCGATGGAGGTTTTCTTTCAGAAAGTGGCGGGCTGAAAATATTTAAAGCACAACAGAGTGGATGCTGTTTATAGGAGATCCTTCGACGTCATTGAAAGTAAGTTAATTTTAAGAAGTTTTGAAATCAGATTTCTTAGGTTGTATGGGTTTTTTAAACACAGTCATTTTGATTGTGTTTTTTTTTCCCCGCTGTTACATGATGAATACCTTCAAGTCACTGATTTAAGTGAAATTTGATACATTCTGAGAACAGCAAAAATAAACCATTTAACATGTATAATTAATGTTATGCTTTTTGTCCTTATGATATACATTTAGAAATGTGTGGTACATATGGGTAAGGTGAGTTCTGTAAATATCAATTTTAATGCTTAGAGTGCTGTACTTCTGGGTAGTGTTTTTTTTTTTATAAAAAAAAGAGGCCTCACCTCAAAGAAAGCTCTTGAAAGCACACATCTTATTTGCATCCTAAAACAATCATTTACAATGTTAGACACAATTTTATTATGACTTTACATCTTTTTTGCGCTGCTATTGCATCACTATTGTGAGACATTAGCAGTGCAAGAAAAACATCATGTTTCAAAATAGGCCTCAGTTCAGCAATATCAAGATACAGTTTCTTTCGAATATATATCTTTAGGATTGTGTAGGGAACGTAGAGAAGCAGAGACTTCTGTAAATGTCAAAGTTGTTGAAAAACTGTTTGTTTTTGAACCTTTTCCCTTGTCTTTTCTAATTTTTAAATACATGTTTTAATATTTTTTGAAATGTTTGTTCTTTGTTTTACAGATTGAAAGTATGAAAAAATATTTAAAAAAGGTAACAAGAATTATAAGGTAAATGTTTTCCACTCTTTTTACCCGCAATGCACTGCTGATGATGTCATTGACAGTATCTCTCATTTACTCTCTCTAGCTGTCTTTCTTTTTACATTATTCTCTGTTTACTTCCCTTATACTAACTCTTCTTTTTTTTTAAAAAAATATTTTTTTTAGTTCGCTTAAAGTTCGCGAACCGGTCAGCGAACTTGAAGCGAACCAAAAGAAATAGAGCTTGCCAGAGTGATAAACATTCTAGCAATTTTGTTTGAAAGGGGAGGTAGTTCTGAAAAGAACTGTTTTTTTTTGTTTTTGTTGTTTTATATTTTTTTTGTTATTTTTTGAACATTTTTTGATTTTTTTGTATTTTTAGAACTGTTTTATGTTTTTTTGTGTTTTTTAAGGAGGGGAGACAACAAAAAACAGGCTTTCAAAACGGCTCAACTGGAGCAAAAAAAAAGAAAATTACTTTTTGGGTGCATTAGGGCACTTATGATTTTCATATGCAATGTTCATGAGGTTGACACTCATGTTGCCATATGACAGCATAGCACCACAGTAAATACAAGACAACTTCATGTGCTGGAAGTTAGGTTGGATGTTTGGCACAGTCTCTTGTGCCTCTCTTCCCGTCAAAGACAATGTGGATGTAGATCTTGCCACAGGAGTTGCCGTCGGATTGTCTTCAAGATCCCTCAACTCAGCCCGGCTGTAGTTCAAGGGATGCCACCTGCTCATGTGACGGTGCATTGTATAGTTCCCCATACTGTACTTCTTTTCTGTGCCTCTCGACAATCTGTAGTCACAGATGAGGCAGGTGGCATATTTTGCATTCACTTTCTTGGTTCCAGGAGGGATGGTGAAAAACTGCCAGATGAAACTGGTTTTTCGTTTAGAAACCCGGGGCAACTCATCAACAAATTGTTGTCCCTCTCTCTCCTCTTCTTCTTCTTCCTCATCTTCCTCCTCTCTGTTAGTCATAATTTGACTGGGTGGTCCTCTCTTCTTATGGGGAGGTGGAGGTGGTGGTGGGGGTGCACCAGCTGCAGCAACAATGGAAGCCATTGTGGATCTTCAGATAAATGGTCTTTCTCTCACCAAGATGAAAGTCAGAGTGAGGAAATAAGGAGGGGTTTACTTGATTTGGGGAAAACAAAAGTTCTGAGCCAATGAAAAGTGTTATTTTTAGGTCACATGACCTAGTCATACATCATTTGGAAACCAAAAGTGAAATGAACCAATGAGAAGTTTGATAAACAAGTCACATGACCTGTTCCGCTTACGTTACGCGGCGCGCGCCGCGTCCCAGATCGCTTCCGGTTCGCGGTCCGGAGCACTTCCGGGAGCGCTAACGCGGCGCGTCATTAGACGCATTACGCGATAACGTGATACGTCGCGCTTCCGCGGCGCGTCACTGTTCCGCTAACGTAACGTTGACCGGTTCGCGGACTAGATCGCGGCATCAAGATGAGCTAACGGAAAGCTTCCCGGTTCGCGAACTAGAAGTGAAGAAAAAAAATATTAAAAAAAAAA